>NW_022990238.1:960758-1313508 GCF_902827175.1 Gymnodraco acuticeps
CCCGGTGCGCGAGCTCTCTCGCTCGCTTGCGCACGCACACAAAATGGCTCGTGCCACACACACACACAGAGCAGAGCTTGAATGAAACAGACCCAGAAGTAAGCTACTTGTACTCACGAGGCCTATTATGTGTAGAATCCCTCTCGCTTTCAGTTGGTTTTGATTGAGTGTCCACATGTGGACGTTTAAGGACTAAAAAACGATCAATTTTTTCACTTTGCTGTTAGCAAATAATGTGGGGCTCCAGCTAACAGGAAGTCACTCAAGTGTCACAAAGTAATTTAGCCTATGGGTAGGTCAAAATCTTAATGGGTGCTGGCCATTGGCCTAATCATATCACCTGTGTTGGCTTTATGTTTTTGGTCAAACATTTGTTTGTTTCACATTTGCATTGATGTAATCAATAATTTTTTCTGATTTAATTTAATAAAAATAATATTAATAATTTTCGAAAAAAAAAAAAACACATATTGTCTTGGGGGTGATTAGGTGAGGGTGCTTTGGCAATCCTGGGGGGTGCTTCATCACCCCCTTCACGCTCCCCCCTGGCGCCGCCCCCTGGTTGGCAATAATCCATTATTACAGCTCCGTGGGCAAAGTCAGGCGATATGGGTCCGTTCTTATTGTGCAATCCATGGGTTAATAGATAAACCACATGTCGTGCTGGAACCACGTTAACTTGAACGTTGGCCGGGCGGCGCGTCCCGTGGGTTAGATGCGTTCGTGTTCATAATGCAGAGGGAATAACTCTCAGAATAACGTTATTAGCACATTTTTACAAACTGAAGGAACGAATGTTTTTAATAAGGGCTTTTCAAGTGTTCATACTGGGTTGTTTATTTAGTTTAAAAACAATTATCCAACGAGTTACAGACCACTCTTTCCCAATGTAAGTCATTGGGAAAAAGTGTTTCCGGGCCCAGCAACCTAAATGAAGTGTAGTACCGCCGTTTGGCCAGCACGAATATTCTCATCAGACTCCGGCGCACTTCCTGGGGGCTTGGGTCATGTGCGCGTTCGTGTGTGTTGGAGGAGGGGCTCTTCTTCTTCTTCTTCTTCGGCTGCTTCTCAGGTCGACTATTTTCATTTCCTCGCTCCTCGGTCCTCGGTCTCACCGGAAGTTGATTTGCCTGCGCCATCTTGAGTACCGTCCCATGGCTCTTATTTCTGCCGGAGGACAGAGGATCGAGGATCGAGGAGCGATCATGGAGGAGCGATAACCGAGGAACCACCAGACCATCCTCCGATGGAATCCTCAGATACTCGCCCCGCCCCCCCTTACTGTGTATCGCTCACTGATTGGACGAGGCAGTACATGCACTGATCTGATGCTTCTTGACATGAGAGCAGAGTGAAGAAAATACATGAACCTCACGGGAAGTCACTCCTCAGTTTATACCGTGTTTTGCTTTTCAAATTCATGTTTCATTTAGTTACAAATATATATCTGAACAACCAAAGTGGTCAAAATCATTTAATTCATTTTTTGGAAAAATGTTCATGATCGCTTTTTTTTCGTTTTACATTTTCATTTATTGTCATTTCCATTCAGTCAGTCATTAAGTGCTATTAAAATGTTAATGTGCTGCATATCCAAACAAACAAACAAAGTGTGCAATCCAATCAATGTTAATCTAACTGGGTTTTGATAGATAACATATCTCTTTTTCTTCTCTCAATTATTTTATTTCTTTTGTGCACTCTAATCAATATTAATCAAACTATTGTTCGTTTATACATTTTAAGAATGGCGTTTATCTTTTTTGAGAATGAGTTCTTATTTTATTTTATTTATTGGGATCTACAACAGATGATACAAATGTTTGTGTCAGTAAATGTGTACTAACAGAGGCGGGGGTGTGTGTGTGGAAATAACGGGGACAGAGCTGGCTGCTGTCAGACGATCAGCTGTGCAGCGTCATCACAAACGGACGTCGCTTCACGTGACGCTCCGGAGGAAAGGACGTCCCATTGCTCTTAAAACTCATTTCCCTGCTTCTCGTGGTTTCCTTGCGTCCCTCCATGCTTCCCTGGTGGGAGGGACTAGACGCAGCAGGGAAACGACGCAAGTGAGGGAAGCAAGGATTTCATTTAATCGACCTGAGAAGCAACCCTCTTCTTCTTCTTCTTCTTCTTCTTCTTCTTCTTCTTCTTCTTCTTCTTCTTCTTCTTCTTCTTCTTCTTCTTCTTCTTCTTCTTCTTCTTCTTCTTCTTCTTCTTCTTCTTCTTCTTCTTCTTCTTCTTCTTCTTCTTCTTCTTCTTCTTCTTCTTCTTCTGCTTTTGGCGGATTGCAAAAAACTTAAAAGGCGCATACCGCCACCTACTGTACATGAGTATGAATCATCACACCATTCCAACTCTTTAATTTATGCTCTAATCCAAATAAAATTAAAATAAATAAATCAATAAAACCATGAAATAAATAAAACAAAAAACAAATCTATGTTATTTCCTGACCTAATGTTCAATTATTTTTCCTACCCCAGTTTCACTCAATAATTTAAACAGTGCCTTTCTGGTAGCTCTTACTTCCCTCTCCTTTTGTTCCCAAACCACCAACCACACTCCATTCCCTCTCTGCCTCTAAGACTTTAGCCTTTAATTGTTCTCTTTCCGCTTTATAGATGTCACAATGTAACAATATATGTTCTACATCTTCTTTTACTGCACAGTTCGCACACTTGTTACTGTCACTTTTCCCCATGATATACAGCGTACTATTCAACGCTGTGTGATTTATTCTGAGTCTAGCCATCATGATTTCCTCCCTTCTGTTTCTTTCTTTATGAATATTAATTGTAATTGTCTTTTGTACTTTGTGATAGTCCTTGCCTTTCTGGTCTTCCTCCCACCTCTTCTGCCAGATCTCCATCCCTTTTTTCTTAATGACTGCTTTTCCTTCTCCTTTACCAAATTTAACTGGTAATGTTATTTGCTTTCATAGTGCACTTTTTGCTAATTTATCAGCACACTCGTTCCCTTTCACCCCCTCATGTGCAGGCACCCAGCAGAACTGTAGATCTGTGCCGCTTCTGTGCAGTCTTCTATGAGAATGTCTTCTCTAGTAGTTGTTGTTGATTGTATGCTTTGTAATATGGACAATGAATCTGTACATATAACCACCCTATCTGGTCTGACCTCTTCAACCCACTGCAATCCTATTATTACAGCAAGCATTTCTGCTGTATACACTGATAATTGATCAGATGCTCTTTTTAAAATAGATATTTTAAAGTCTAGGATGTATATGCCAACTCCAACACACTCTTCCTTGTTCTTAGAACCATCTGTATAAATTTGTAGGAAATTGTAGTACTTTTCGTTCAGATATATACTTAATTCCCACTTCATTTATTTGCCACTCTTTTTTCCTTTCTACAATACTCATATCTATTTTAGCTTCTGGGAACAACCATGGGGGAACACTGCTAAATGGGATTGCTTTGGCAAACGTGATATTCTCCACTCCATATGCCCTCGTTCTTTCCTTACTTGTCCAGCCAAACCCACGTCCCTGGAATTTTGTATATTCCCAGCAATTCTGTAATATTCTGTTTGTGATATGTTCCTCTCCACTTCCTTGTAGCCTGACCCAGTATGACAAAGCAAGTTTCTCTCTTCTGATCTCCAGCGCTGTCTCTCCTGCTTCTATCAGAACTGCATTGATAGGGGATGATTTTATCGCTCCAATACACAGCCGCAATGCTTTATATTGTATTCTATCTATTTTTAAAAGCGATGTTTCTGCTGCTGCTCCATACACTATACAACCATAGTCTATTGTGGACCTCATAATTGATCTGTAAATGTCTATTAATGCTTGTTTATCTGCGCCCCAGTTGCATCCAGCTACAGCTCGCAATACATTTAATACTTTTTTGCATTTTGTTTCCACTTGATTAATATGCATTTTCCATGTGTATTTGCTATCAAACCACAGTCCTAGGTATTTGAATTCATTCACCTTTGTCATTGGACGATCATATAGTGTTAGCTGTTGGCCATCAATCTTGCATTTGTTTGTAAATACCATGTAGCATGACTTGCTTTCTGACATTTTGAATTCCCCAGTTATATGACCACCTCTCCACTTTTTTAATCGCTCTAGCTATATTCTCCATTACGTATGGGGCATTTCTTCCTCTCATCCAAATAGCCCCATCATCTGCGTACAGAGCCGATTGTATGCATGTGTCTAAGCATGTAAATATATCATTAATCATGACGTTAAATAATATTGGACTGACTGCACTCCCTTGGGGGATACCATTTTCTATTTCAAAATAATTGGAAATATCTGCTCCTCCAACCTTTACTCTAAATGTCCTGTCTGTTAAAAAGGCCCTTACCCAATTGTACATTCTCCCTCCAATACCCATTCTACTCAATTTGATCAGTAACCCATCCCTCCACATAGAGTCATACGCCTTTTCAATGTCAAAGTACACTATTGCCATTATCTCTTTCATTTTCAATGTTTTTTCCACATCGTTACTCACTCTTACTAAAGCATCTATTGTGGACCGCCCTTTACGAAATCCGCTCTGAAAACTACTCAGCAGCCCTTTCTGTTCCAGTACATGTGAGAGCGGACAATGGTCTTTTCCATCCATTTACATAGGTGTGATGTAAGAGCTATTGGTCTGTAGTTACTAGGGTTAGCTGTATCTTTCCCTGGCTTATTGAATGGTAGCACGATTGCTGTTTTCCACACACTTGGCATATCTCCTTCTCTCCAGATTTTATTGAAAAGACTCAGCACCATTTCCATAGTTTCTATAGGTAACTGTCTAAACATAGCATAACATAGCTGGTCTTGTCCTGGGGCTGTATATCCTGTACCTTGTAAGGCTATTTTGAGTTCTGACATTGTAAATTCCACATCCAGAGCTGACCTATTATCCTGTCTCTTCTCCTTCACGTTTTCATTCTCTGCTAGTAACTGCTGTTTTTGCTGCCTATGAATATCACTGAGATGCTCCCCACTATGTACTGCTGCAAGTGTCCTTCCTAACATATCTGCCTTCTCTTTATCTGTCACTGCCAGCCTCTCCCCATCAACCAAAGCTGGAATTTTAATGGATTTCCTTTTCCCACTCATCTGCTTAAACATGGACCAGACATCACCTAATTTAACTCCTCTGCCAATGGTAGAACAAAATTCTCTCCATGTTCTCTTTTTTGTATATTTTATTGTCCTTCGAGCAGCTGCCCTTTTCCTTTGAAACTCTATAACTGTCATGGTGTGTGAAGCAGGTAGGACCCAAATGCAGATTAAAGTGAGAATTCCTTTATTTCAAGGCTAGGTGATATACAAAGACAAAACAGAACACTCACCGACGAACTAGTCATGACACAAGACGAACCGACAAAGACAGACAGAAAAATCAGAACTTAAATACACACAAGACTAATCACAGAAACAAGACACAGGTGAGGAGGGAGGAGAAAACACAGGGACACCAGGTGAACACAATCGGGTAAATTAGACACACCAGGGAAACTAACGACCGGGAACCACAGACAGATTTAAACAAGACACAACGCAGACAGAAACAGGCAAGACAGGAAGTGAAGACCTTTCAACATAAAACATGAAACAAGACAAGACACCATAAAGACAGATCGTGACAGTACCCCCCCCTCAAGGGACGGATCCCAGACGTTCCACGTTTTCACATGGGTTGTATAAATTGATTATCCTAATGTTATCTTGTTTCCTAGGGTTGCAAATTTCCACTATAATACACTGTATATCATCAGGAGATTGCACCTCCCTGTGCGCCACACCATCTTTGAGAAACGTGGCACCCTCCACCATTTTGACTATTAGCTCTATCATGCCTTATACAGCTAAATCCTGGAATGACAAAGTCTAATTGAGGTCGTAACCAGGTTTCTTGCACACATATTACCTCAGGGACTACCTCTAGCTCATATATATATTTCTTGAATTCTTGACCATTAGCTATGAGGCTTCTTGCGTTCCACTGTAGTATGTGCAGAACCATGATTAAGGATCTAACCCTCATCCTGATTTTCATTTTCCCCAGCTCCATTTATAGCTAACATTGCATGTATCTGATCTGCTTTAATATCTTTCATGTCTAGGAATTTCCCAGCTGCCTCCACAATGGCTTTGATTCTATCACTTTTCTTTTTTAACTGTAATGCAACATTTACAGTATGGCATGTGAATACCACAAAATTCACCTTTTTCACTCCTAGAACATCATCATCCTCTTTACTCTTGGTGGCGCTGTGGGGTTGGATTTGAAGATTACTTTTTGGTGTGTTCCTGCCATTTTGTATTGTACTGCTCTGCTCCATTCCACTAGGGGTCTTATTGATTGTTATTGTTCCCCTTACTTTCTTTATTGCTTCTGCGTATGAAACTTTGTTTGTAATCTTAACCCTCTGCACCTCTCTGGCCTCTCTCTGCACTTCACATCCTCCAAACGCAGCACTGTGATCTCCTCCGCAGTTACAACATTTAACCTTTGCATCCTTTTCACATTTTCCATACTCATGTTGTCCTCCGCATCTCGCACACCTTAGCTGTCCTTTACACTGCTGCGCTGTGTGCCCCATTCATTGACATGCGTAGCACCTGAGAGGTTTGGGAATGTACTCCCCTAACAATGAAGTTCAGATATCCCATTTGTACTGCCTTAGGTAATGTTCTCTCAAACTGAATGAGAACTGATAATGTTTCTTTGAGTGTGCCATCCTGTTTGCTTTTAAGCCTTGTGACTTCCACTACTTTGCCTCCTTTTAATTCACTTTTAACATCTTCCACTGACATGTCCAATGGTAGGCCTACTCCTGATATTACTTCTCTCAGTTTTGCCATTGCTCCTGGGACATGCGCCTTCATTTTCTCCCCATTCAGTGAGTTCATTCCCAGTATCTTTTCCTGCTGCTGTTTGTTATCGGCATGTATCAAAACTCGCTTGTTGTTCATGAATTTAGCAAATTTAATTTTTCCAATCTCTTTTTCAATTGCTTTGGTAAGTTTAATCGGGTGGTAATGCCCACCATCCTGATTGAATTCTATTACAACTTTCCACTCGTGTTCTAGTTCTTTATTCAACATTGCTTGGCTGACACTTTGACTGATTTTTGATGTTTTGCTTTGATTAGCCTTGTCTGCTTCACCCGACCAATCCGACCAACTTCTAGCTCTTACTGAACTATCTCTTTCTCTCAAAGATCTTTTCTTCCTCGCAGCTTTGGATATCATCCATTCCATATGGTTTCTTTGGCTACCATCTGAGCTGGTTGACATGATGAAACAGTCAATGTACAGTTTATGCAAATCGCCAAAAATAACAGTCCAATGCTACCGTTTCTGTATGTATCCGAGTTTTCCGATTCTCTCTGAGCTTTCTGTCACGCGTCTCCGACTTCACTTCCTTCCGGCGTCGCCGACTCGACTTCAGACCGAGGAGGGGCTCTGTAAGGAAGTCTGAAGGAAGGGGCAGATTTTTTCCGGTTGTGTACTTTCAAATTCTAGCGCACTCGAGCTGGTTTCTCTAAAATTACCTACCCCCACCTTTAATGTAATGTAGCCTATGTATGTTGTAAATGTATGTATGTTGGTAAAATGTAAATTCATTAGAATTCACCAACAGAATATCCCTTGAGTTGCAGCTGTTAAAAGCCAAGGAAATCCATATGATCAGCATGCTTTAATTGGATTCAATGTTTTTTCAGAAAATATCATTTGTTTCTTGCCTATATATTATTCAGATTTACAAAGCTCACTTAAAAAATGAAACTTGAACTAAGAACCAGTGGTTTTTAAAATACATCTATGGACTTCACTTTGTCAAGCCATAACTTGGGAACAAAATGTTCCTTCATTAACATCTGCACAAAGCAACACCTTCTTGCTAGCTATGGCCCTGTAATTATAGTTAGACTTTATGTCATAGGAGTATTTGATGTTTGGACAGACTGAAGGAAGGATAATAGTGGTGTTTACATTTTTACTTGGTGTCCAGAGACAGAAAAAGATGAATAGGCTACTACATCGTAAATGACAGGATACTACACTTTATTGTTCCTTATGTTGGAATATGATTTCAGTATAGAAAGACATTACACAGAACAATATGCAAAAATAAACACATGAAACAGTCTTGGCAAAAATTGCACCAGCTTAAAAGTGCAAAGCTTCAGCCGTCCTAATTATATACATAGAAACCTAAAAGATAATTATGAACATATTTACATTCGATCTAAATGCATTAGAGTTCAAGGAGTTATTCTTCAAAATGAATCTAACTTACTGAAATATGATTTGAAATTGCAATCAGATATATCAGAAGCCTGATTGATTTTACTCAGCGGCAGGTTTTTCGTGAGTTTCGATGTGCACTTTCAGATTGGGGGCAAACCTGTACCTCATACCACAAATATGGCAGCCATACGGCCTCTCTCCTGTATGTGTGGTTCTATGTCTGGTCATCTGTCCGCTTTGGCCAAAACGTTTACCACAAATATCACATTCATAAGGTTTTTCTCCTGAATGGTATCTCATGTGTGTTTTAAGATGACTGCTAGTATTAAAAAGTTTGCCACACAGGCCACATTGATACGGTTTTTCTCCAGAGTGACTTCTTTTATGAATTGTAAGGTTCTGGCTCTGACTGAATGCTTTTCCACAAACATCACAGTGATAGGGTTTCTCCCCAGAATGGGTCCTCACATGCACAATCAGATGCTCTCTTCGATAAAAAGTCTTGCCACATTCTTGACAGACATACTCTTTTATGCTTATGCTTCCGTGTATTCTTTCATGCAGCCGGAGACAACGCATATTGGCAAAAATCTTGCCACAAACCTCACAAAAACATGTTTCGTTGTGACAATCTTTAACATGAATGATCAGGTCCTGTGTAGACTGCAATGTCATCCCACAAGCAGTGCAGTCAAAATTGTTCTCATGTGTTTTTATGTGCTTCATCAAAGAGCCAATATACTGGAATCCCTTGCCACAAAAATGACAAAAGCTGCGACCCTTTTCACTTTTAGCTTTGTTCTTCTCACTAGGCATTTCACTTTGTCCTTTGCTTTTATTTGTGTTGGTCTGTTCTCCTTTGTTGTTCACTGACTCCTCATCCCTGTCACTGTTCTCACTCTCAGCCGCCGAGCAGCCTGAAGAAACTGGCTCCAGTTCATATGATATTTCTCCCTCTTGCAGATCTTGCTCACTTTTCACAATTACAGAAGAAGGGAAATAATTGTCCTGTGTTTGACCGTCATCCCAAAGTTCCTCCTGCTCTTCTTTTATCTCTGGCAGCTCAAAGTCTGACTGAACCGAGCAGTAGTTCCAGTCATTATTGTCCAGATCTGCACTTGTTTGAGAGGGTCCTGGGATCGCAGCATTAAAATGTGACTCTTCTGGTGTTGAGGGTCCTGGGTTCTCCTGCAGCAGTGAGGCATCACACTCGTCTTCTTCACTTTCCACTGTGCTGCTGGTCAGTGAACGCTCTGCAGCTGCAAGAAAAAGGTGACCAAATTACCCAACATGTTATGTTTCCATTTATAGTAGGGTTTGAACAATTTTCTTGAGAAAAATAAGTATATATATTATAGGTTTTGATTATAATTATTGATGCAGTAATGTGTGTATCACAGCTGGTAAAGGTGGAGCTAATTTGAATGACTGTGTAAGGTAGCTTGTGGATTTACTCCAGGTGTAACTAAAGTCTTATTTAAGTGTTGATTCAAATTCATATCATTAATCCAAATCTGCAAAGTAACTAAAGGTATAAATGGGATCTTAGATCTTTGGATCATTAGATCTTAGAACAGCAAACTCCCTTGGAATTTTTAAATTAAAAGACCTATCTTTTAATTGTGGGTAATTTGAGTGGTATCACTCTTCATGTTTGATTGTTTTGTGATCCAACTCTTTCTGTTTATTTTGACAAGTTTACAATTTTTATTTTTTTTTACAACTTCTTTTTAATTATGTTCCTTACTCTTTATTTATACTCATTGTTATTATGTATCTTGCTCTGTAAAGCACTTCTGCATCCTCGCTGAAAGGTGTTATAGAAACAAATAAAGTTTATAAAATAGATGTAGTGGAGTAAAAGTACACTATTTACCTCTGAATTGTAGTGGGGTACAAAGTAGCCAACAATTGAACCACTCAAGTAAAGTACAGGTCCCACAAAATGGTACTTAAGTACAGTAATCGAGTACATTTACTTAGTTACTTGATACCACTAAATATGAGTCCCAAACCTGGTTTCTTCCGCAGATCCAGCGGTGGTGGCGAACTTTCAGCCTCCTCTTCACACAGGTCGGAACCACCGTCCGCTAACAAAGCTAACTTTATGGTTTTCTCCACTTCTCCGAGGATATCCTCTGCGGCTCTGTACAGCCGCTGATGAACAAACAGCCTCAGCTTAATCAGTGCTGTGTCCATGTCTCCAGATGTAATGATGGCACAATAATATTACCAATAGTATCAGAAATAAGGAAGATAAACGTAGCTAACCTAGCTTCAACCATAGAAGTATTAAGAAAAAGCTCGAACGGTCGCTTCTTCTTCTTTTCCAGTCGTCGGCTAGCGAACCAACTTTAAAGTAGCATACCGCCATCTAGTGTGTCGGCGTGTGAAGGATGGGAGGAGAAATCACATCTGGATTATATAACTAACCATAGCTTACTTAATGTGTCTATTAATGGCATTCTTATTATTTTCTTTGACAATTCTCTTATTACATACAGTACATTATTAATGGTCTGTTTTGGTTTCTCTTCAAGGTGACAGATTTGATTGACTTTCCCCCATTGTTTATGTATAGTATGGATTGAACACTTTTATGCCTTGATCGTGCTATGAATACCTTCATTCTGCGGTAGTTATCTTCCTTTAAACTGTTTAACCTGTATGTAGGAGTTATAGCAGACAAATTAAAAATTATAATTGGGATTATAGTCGGAAGGAAAACAACATACTTACATTTTGACAAGTGACAATAAACCCAACAAACCAAGAATTTAAATTTGTTTATGAAATGCATTTATTACATTTTATATAGGTTTCTAACTACCCCATACAAAACCGGCACAATGCCATTGCATTAAATATACAGACATATGAGCAGTAAAGCAATACACTCACTATGTCAGCCGTATTGGGTCAATATTGTATGTACATTAAAGGTCTCCTATCATGCAAAATGCACTTTTTAATGTCCTTGTGTGTAATGTGGCCCTGGTGTAGCAGGGTACTCACAAAGTGTCAGGAAACAAAACTCTCTCTCTTTTCCTCCATACCCTAATTTTCTGAGTGTTTTTTTTGTTTTACGACCCCCCTTAGAAAAAACGAAGAGACAATTTAGTTTTGAACTCTCTTAGATGAATGACGCAAGTTGATTTAGTGTTAAAGATGCAGAAAATTCATCATTGCCTTTGTAATGGCATGTTTTTCATATATATTTTAATCTAAAACTGCATATATGTTTATATTTAAGCTTACAAGATGGTCTGCCTGGTTAATGTTAGCGGTTTCACTCAGTGGCTGCCTTTTCATGAGATTTCAGGTGCAACTTCAGACCAGGTGCATACCTGTATCTTATACCACAAATATGGCAGCCATAGGGCCTCTCTCCTGTATGTATGGTCCTATGTGTAGTCATTTGCCCGCTTTGGCGAAAACGTTTACCACAAATATCACACGGGTAAGGTTTTTCTCCTGTATGATATCTCATGTGTGTTTTAAGATGACTGCTTGTATTAAACAGTTTGCCACACAGGCTACAATGAAACGGTTTCTCTCCCGAGTGACTTCTCTTATGAATTGTAAGGTAAGTGCTCTGACTGAATGCTTTTCCACAAATATCACAGTGATAGGGTTTCTCCCCAGAATGTGTCCTCATATGAACACTCAGATGCACTTTTTGGGAGAATATCTTGCCACAGTCTTGACACACAAACTCTTTCATGTCTTTATGAATTTTTTCATGCAGCCGGAGGGAACGTAGTTTGTCAAAAGTCTTTCCACAAACACCGCAAAAACATGTTTTTTTGTGATTACTTTTCAAATGAGCTATCAGCTCTTGTTTGGACTGGCATTTCATCCCACAAACAGTGCAGTCAGTTGACTTCTCGTGTGTTTTGATGTGCTTCATCAAAGAGCCTACATACTGGAATCCCTTGCCACAAAAATGGCAACAGCGACCTCTTTTTCCACTTTTAGCAGGACTTTTGTCATGGGGCAATAATGCTTGGTCCTCCTCATTAACGCTGCCACTTTGTCCTGGGAATATCATTTCGTTCTGCTTCATTGTCTGTTCTCCTTTGCTTTTCAAACCCTCATCATCACTGTCATTGTTCTCACTCTGAGCTGCAGAGCAGTCTGAAGAAACTGGCTGCAGTTCATATGATATTTCTCCCTCTTGCAGATCTTGCTCACTTTTCACAATTTCAGAAGACAAATACATCTCCTGTGTTTGACCGTCATCCCAAAGTTCCTCCTGCTCTTCTTTTATCTCTGGCATCTTGAAGTCTGTCTGAACCGAGCAGTAGTTCCAGTTATTATTGTCCTGATCCGAGCTTGTTTGAGAGGGTCCTGGGATCTCAGCATTACAATTAGAGTCTTCTGGTGTTGAGGGTCCCTGGTTCAGCAGTGGGGCATCACACTCATCTTCACTTTCCACTGTGCTGCTGGTCAGTGAACGCTCTGCAGCTGTAAAGGTATTAGATGCAGAAGTTACCCAACATCCTGTTCAGCTTGCAATTTAAGTAAAAGGAGAAACTACAATTTGAAATCAGAAGTTGAGACATCGGGCTGCTGTCAGATCAGCCAATGAGTGAGATTACTCGCATCATGCAGGAGTATGAATTACAATACAGTACATTTGTATATTACTTGCTTTCTTATTTGGGGGCCCTACCCTGCATTTTACTGTTAAATATGCCGTAGGGAAAACGTTATTAAAAAAAGCCCATAGTACATTTGTTTATCCTCTAGTTGAACACAGACTTAGACGGATGGTTACACTAAACCAAACTTAAAAGGAGCCTCAAACCTGCTTTCATTCGCAGGTCTAGCAGGTCCTGCAGACGTCCAGCCTCGTCTTTAGATGGACCTTCCTCGAAAGCTAACTTTATGGTTTTCTCCACCTCTCCGAGGATCTCCTCCGCCGCAATGTACAGTCGCTGATGCACAAACGACCTGAGCTGAAACATTGCTGCGTCCATGTCTCCAGAGAGGTTTGTGGAAAGCAAGAAGATAAACGCAGCTATCCTAGCCCAGCGCCATCCTAGCCTAAACCCTCTAGCTAGTTATCCGCTAGTAGCCACAATATTATTTCCGGTTTGAACCTTTCAAAAATAAAAGGGCCAATCCGAAATCATACAGTCTATGTCACAAACACATTACACAAATATTTGTAGAAATAAACTGCGTAAATTACCTCATTGGGATTGATTAAGTGAGGGTTTGACACCAGTACTCTTTGTCCATCTTCACGTTTGTTGTCCTTATAATTAGGTTTACAATACTGCAATATTGTGTTCTTATGGATTACTAATATTGGAAGAGGGTTTAATTTACAATAGTGTTTTATAATAAATACATACATACTTATATCAATTCATTGCAAATAAACCTTTATAAATACAGTCTATGGAATACACTGTTAAAGTATCTGATTGTGCGGCACATTTTAACTTCATGTTAAAGTCCTCCGGTTTTATTTTGAAGGCCTGAATATCAAACCGGATGGGATGTTTTTTCCATCAGAGAGTGCCTGTGGTGAGATAACTTTTACCAAGCATTGCCTGGAGAGCAGGGAAATGTCGTTCTGTAGTTTCTTCGGCGGAGAGGTCTATAAAGACCATTTCCAAACAGGTATATCTTCAAATGTGTGTACTTTATTCAAATGTCTGCTTGATACGGTCTGCTGTTTAGAGAATGTTTGGCAAAAGTAAATGTAACGACAACTAGCTAGCCACTGTTAGCTAACTACTCCATGTAACGCTTAATACATTTGCAATATCCGTCTAATGATGCACTAGTGTCCATTAAAGCTTTAGCTACAATACACCTTTACAAGCTGTTGTTAAGACGATTCATGTGTTCACAGAAAGCTAAATGTATGGACATTGAAATGATGAAACAGTGTTGTAAGTTGTGTAACCCATGTTCAGGTTACACAACAACTATGTTGTAAAACTAGTTGATGTTTACAAGAAATAATACTTCCTTTTAAATATGACACCCTTAAACAAATACATCATTATTTCTAAGAATCATTACTACAAAGGCATATAAACATTTTGTTTTGTTTTGTTTTACTTTTTATATACCGTTGTTATATGGAAGAAATGTGTTTGTACCAAATCCTGATTAGAGCCACTATATTTTTGCACTATGGAATATGAGCCAGTGTTTTTGTTTGTGACATTATGTAACAATGTCATTACCATAAAAAAGTAACATTTTCTAAATTGTATGTGATGAATTATAAGTTTTTTTGTTGAAAGACCGGTACTATCATACTTGATGTCAAGTTAAGTATAAGCTTGGGCCATCCTACATCCTTAATAACAATAATATAAAAATAGGTCTTATATTGCCTCATATTATTGTTTACGAACCATCCTCTTCCATGCTTTAATCCTCAGGGTTTTATGTCTGCTCCAAATGTGACCACCAGCTGTTCACCAGCCGCTCCAAGTACGAACACTCATCTCCCTGGCCAGCCTTCACAGAGACCATCCATGAGGACAGTGTGTCCAAACAACAGCAGAGACCTGGGGCGTATAAGGTACAATCAATACAAAATAGATTGATTGATTTATTTTACCGTTAATGAAACCTGTCAGAGGACCCTATAAAAAAAAGAATGCTATAAAACACATTTCATACTTGTTTAAACCCTACTATCATCTTCTGTACATAGCTAGCGTTAGATAAACAAGTACATTGATTAATGAATCAACTTCTGATTCTGCTGTGTTGTTCCAGGTGCATTGTGGGAAATGTGGAAATGGACTAGGCCATGAGTTTATGAATGATGGGCCAGGCAAAGGCATGTCTCGCTTTTGAATATTCAGCAGCTCACTGAAGTTCGTCCCTAAAGGTACGTCCCATATTTAGCAAACACAATCCTAGACCATTTCCCCTGTGGTGGAAATTCCACACTTAATCACCTTCTGGTAAGAAATGAACAAATAGAAGTTTAAACCAAAGTTGTGTTATTTAATAAAGAGTTAAAGCAGATAACCCTGCACTACTGATGTATTACAAAGGTCTGACGCTGTTACAACAGAAAAACAAGCACTTTATACAGGAATGAGACAAAGGAAAGGGGAAGGTCTCAGATAGGGAATTTACATTACAGGCTATTGAAATGTTGGCCAGACGGGCGAAACTTGCATCCTTGGTAATCACAAACATAAGATCCAGAGGATAATTGCTTGACAAACAATGGTCAAGGCGACACCCTTCTGTCTGAGAACATTTAGTAGTAGTGAATTTAAACTGTTAGAAAATCAACCACAGATATACCTATATATATTGACTTATGGTACATTTCCATGATACCCCAATTCTTCTTCTTTTTTTACATTGGTTAGGTCTGGCATTACACAAAGGAGAACAGATACCACCCTTGTAAAGATGCATTGGCTGTGATGTACAACCTGTGAAACAACTCTATTCTCTCCCCTTTCCACAGATAAGGTTGATGGACAGTAAGGTGAGCCGTTAGAGGAAAATGCTGCTAGAGTTGTAGCGGTTTCTCTGAGCTGCTGAAGGTGTGGACAGTAGATGAAGTGTTCTGGGATAAAGCCCAATCTGGGAGCGCCAGGGCTCTGAAGAATGATGTCCACACTGAACAGCATAAACAGAGGACTGGTCTCAACACTTTTTTACTATGCAATCATCACCATCTCAGCGTAGTCTCACAATCACAGTCACTACCGATTTTTCTAACCCCGGTTTCCAAACCCAAGGAATTGGTACTAAGACAGCCCTAAATCTAAGACTAGATGACGTTTTCTGATGACTGAATTAATAGACAACTGCATCTACCTCCTGTGTTTGATGTGCCAGATACAGAACATTAATAATAATTCTATTTTCACTCTTAAGCTTTATGTAAATTGTTTACAATGATGGCTATGCAAACTGAAATAAATCTATTGTAAAAGAACTTAACTCACAATGCTCTGCTTTTGATCTTATGTCTGTGTTCTTCTTTTCTCTTTTAAAAATGTTATTCAGTAATGAAATAAGTAGATAGATGGAGTCTCTTATTCTCGACCAAACTGGATCTCAGGTTCAAAACTACAGTATCAGAATTGAGAGAAAGTACTGCTGAAGTATTACTAATGATGAATATGGTATCCTGAGGTGGAAGGAGTACTCATATATTTTACTTGTGTGAAAGTAATAGCACATAGCTTTTTTTTCAGTCTACATTAACGCTACTTCTCAGTGATGTAAACACTGCCCTCAAGTGGATGAAAAGAGAATGAGATCAGACATTACACAAGCAGGACAGAGCAGCTGACACTTGACACCTTCACTCAGACATACAAGTCCAGCTTAAGTCGGGCGACACTTGTAAACAAACATTTCAAACTAAAGAGAAATCCTGTTTGGTTAAAACACACTGACATTTGAAATGGATGAAATGTCATATTGCTCTTTCTCTGGTGGAGAAGAATACAAAAATCACTTCCTACCTGGTGAGTAGCAAAGAAGCGTGATGTCCCACTGTAGAGAAAATTAAATTAATTAAAAACTCCACTCATGTTTTTTCTTCTTCTTCTCAGGCATTTATGTTTGCTCTGAATGCGGGCACAAGTTATTTTCCAGCATGTCAAAGTTTGAGCACTCTACTCCCTGGCCGGCCTTTTCACAGACTATTCACGAGGACAGTGTCACCAAACACCCTGAAGCATGGGGACCCTTAAAGGTAGATCACCTTCGCAAAAGTAACACTGCTGGATGTTTGTTATTAAAAGAGAGGACATTCTCATCATTTACTTTACAATGTACATGTTATTAATCATGCAATGTTTAGGTGTTGCGTTTTGATGAACCCTTCTTGATGTTAATATCCCAGGTTAGTTGTGGGAAGTGTGGCAATGGATTGGGCCATGAGTTCTTGTACGATGGACCAAAGGAAGGGCTATCCCGCTTCTGAATATTCAGCAGCTCACTCACATTCATCCCTAAAGGTGAATTTGTCCTCACAAATACAGTACATTTACATCCTGTGCACTTTTAACCCTCTGTTTGTTTGGTCGATTTCTCTCCCCACAGAAAAGGTTGATGGACAGAAGGGTGAGCTGTGAAAGAGAAGAACGCGTTCTGCTGCTGAAGGTGCGGACAGTTGATGAAGAGCCTTGGAACAAAGCCTAATGGAGCTCCAGGGCTCTGATGGACATTGTCCTCACCGTGCAGCAAGAACAGACCAGTCTCAGCCACTTTTAAACCAGGTCTCAATTCTACCACATTAAACTGTACAACGGAACAAAAACGATTTAATTATTAACTTACCCCTCTGGAAAACACTGGAACGATCCAAGTTTGAGTTAAAGTCTAACCAGTCACATTGATTGCATGCCTCACCACACCACTCTTGATCTATGAACATTTGTTAAACACACTCTTTAAAGTGTAATTGCATGCTTCGCTCAGTTGATGGGGCTATATGCCCTCAAAGCAAATCTTAAATGGACTTCATCCACAAGTGGGTATTACTATAGACATAGTTGGTTCAAAGTGAGGACAAAGTCTCACTGGGAGAACTCCATCTATTCAGAGCAAAAAATACTCAGTATTATGGCAACAAAGAAGCCTTATTACAGTAGTTCACAATGTATCGCGTAGATTTTTCACAATTCATTATTTTAATGTGTCACAAAAACCTAGTGTGTTCATTGAATTTGGTTGGCATTCTTGGTCAAATACACCAGCTAACAGTGCAGTAAACATCATGCTCATGCCATCGTTGTTATGAGATGAACCTGCTTTAGGAAGTAGATACTTGATTTATGTGGATAACTCCGACATATGGCCATGTTCCAGACCTGAGAGTGTTCTGTATTTTTTAGTCAGTAAACCTGCTTTTTGGCTCATGCCGTGGTGGAATTATAAACAAAGTGAGGGTGTGAGGGTGCGTTCAACAGCCCGTCTGCTGTTTAAACGTCTGGCAGAGAGCAGGTGTGGAGCTGCTCGTTTCAAAGGCTGGGAGATCAGAGGGGAAGATGAAAGATGCAGTGTCAGGCAGAGGATTAAGAAAGGAAGTGCAAACATTCATAGATTGTAATGTGTAGGATAGCATTTAAAGCAAAGACTGTTTTGTGCATCTGATGATGATCCAAATTCTTGAATTCACTTCAGAGAGAGCAGCTGTTCAGTATTTTAAGTGATGATAAAGTAATACCAATCTCGTGAGGTGTCTTTCTCGTGCATTCTCTGTTGTATCGCCACACAGCTGACACACAGACTGAATTGTCCTCAGGGTGACGTCTGGAAGACAAAAGGGGGGTTAGAGAGGTGTAGAGCCACCCTCTCCCTAACTCACCACTGACAGAGACCAACACTCAAAGATAAACCAGATGTGAGAATGAGAAATGGAGAAGAGCAAGCAAATGATCCACAACTTTAATTAACATTTGCTATCTGCGAGAACACTCCTTCTGGCTGGCATGTGAGCACAGCTGTTTGGCCGAGAGGAAGGAAGGAGGAAGTGGTAATCCTCTGATAGAATCACGAGACAGACGTAAACGTAAATCGTAACCACACTCTTCCTTCCACTGCCCCCCAGGGCTCATCCTGCTCATGAGCAAATTCTTAATTACATTAAACCGGTACTACTCCAAAGCCTTCCACTGTCCCAAAGGCCGAGCCTCGGGGTACAATTTGAACCTATTTGTGTGCCTCTGACTCATTCACAGGGACATCTTGTTTTAATTGTTATGTATAAGAGGCTGTTGCTTAGATGTGGATGTTTACGGGCACTGCACCTGCTTCTGTTTTGAGCCACAGAGAAAATTGTCTCATTCTGTCTCCACACGCCACGACAATATATCCAGTTTCATCAAGGTAGGATTCCCTAAAAACATCTGCCATCCAGTGGCTCGGCTTCACACACTGCAGAAGCTGTGATCACTTTGTGGGAGGAATAAAGCTCCTGAATGCACGACTGTAACGGAAATAGAGAAAGCTTCTTTCATCAGGGAGTAATGTGAGTTATCCCACTATATATGATGTCTCCATCTGTACACGGCAGGGCTGCCCTCCACATGTTACAGACCACATGTGTTGGCCAAATGTCTGCATCCCCCTGTAATGACTGAAAGGATAAACAAAGCTTTTATACATGACACTGGAATGAGATTTCCTCTCTGGATCAAAGGAAAGTGCTGGAAACTCGAGGCACTGCAGGATGGGCATGCTGTAATTCTGTCAGAACAACATGTGTTTGAGAGAGACGAGGCTTATGAAAACCAAAATGAGAATATTTTTGCTGGTTCTCTCTGCAAAGCCCAGCAGTGAACCACAGCGTGCAGTATAGTTTACTGAGCATATAAATGGGTTTTATGCAGTGTGGGTGTGTGAAATGCATATCTTGACAGCCTGCGTTGGTTATAAACACTGTAAATGTGGAATGAGGAGTAATAAAATCACAATTGCATTTAGGAAGAAACAGTTCCATTCCAACAATATGTCAACAGTTTGGAGGGAATGAACAGCAAAGCCAAAAATCGCCCGGTAAAGTCCCAAGTATGAGGGCTCCCAGTGAAGAAATAAACAATGAGAAATTTCAAAGATTATCTTCAATGGTATCTGCCGCTTTATTGTCACCGTTATCACATGATCACATTCCTGTTTCTGAACTCCACCAGCTTCAATAACACACAGGGGGTTCTGAACATATATGTATTTTCAAACATCCCTCGCTATCTGCACGGTCATCTGCTTCGGGGAGATATGACTTTGAGACAGCAGCACAGGTTGCACTGGTATTGTTCACAAAGATCAGGGAGAGGGGTCCTTGTATTCAGGGATTCACTACAGGATAAGAGAGAGGGTTTAAAACAGGAGAAGAAGACTGGCTGATTGTGTGCCCACATGTCAACTTTGATCCTTGATCAGAGGCTAGGGGTTTGAGAGGCCTTAAAGGCGGCGGGGCTGTCATCCAGAAAGTGTTTCATATTCTGATGCCGGCAAAAAATAGTGTCAGATAAAAGTGTGCCAGAGGAAAAGTGACATTTATTACATTTTCCAGCTTCGGAGTATGTCAAAAATAAGGCTTGTTTTTGGCTGAATGATTTAAAAGGAAGGCTCAACTTAAAGATAGACAGAGAAGTGATGGACTGTGGAAAAAGATGCATTTGTATGTCTGGAGAGGTTTATGTCACGCTAAAAACGTCCTTTTGCAGACAGACTGAACACTACTGAGAAGAAGAAAGAAATGACCTCAGTCTTTCCCTGCGCACGGTGCCACAGACTGTCCCCCCTGCGCTCACCCACCCACCCTGCTCACCTCAGCTCTCTGCAAGTTGTGGCTGCTCATCCTCTGTCATCTTGGTAAGTAATCCCAGTGTGCTCCATTTAGGAGACAACTGCAAGCATTTTTGGGCATGCTCTTTTCGTTTTATGTGTATTTGCAACATACATATAGAAATGATGAACCCCCACAGGGCCGAGGTAGGTGGTCTTATTAGACAAAATTGCTCCTTTGGTCAAGCTGATTGTTAACTTCTGTGCAGAAAATGTTCAGAGGTGCTTCAGCTCTTTATTCTCCTCAGTGATTATAACCCAATCAGGAACCTATAATCATTCCCAGCACCATGAGACAGTTACAGAGGTGTACTTAAGTTTTGCTTTGTGGATATTGTGAAAATCACATTTGCATTCACCAGAAATCCCTGAAAGGAAAGAAGAAACCGTTATAGGGAGATGAATTGACCCAGCAATCTTTCATTTGTACTTTGTATGTGTCTATGTGTGTGTGCATGTGTTTTATCCCAGCCTGCGCTTTAACAACCCAACTTTGTGGTATAGCAATAGATTAAAATATTTAATTTTGAAGATTAAAAGTTGATACCATGTTTGTCAGTTCAATATGATCCCAGATCAAGGTGCAGGTTAGTTTAGCTTATAAGAGCAGGAAACGCATAAACAGCTATGCTAACAGGTTTGCAGTATACTTATTATTAACACACACACACACACACACACACACACACACACACACACACACACACACACACACACACACACACACACACACACACACACACACACACACACACACACACACACACACACACACACACACACACACACACACACACACACACACACACACACACACACACACACACACACAACCCCTTATTTTACAACTCCTTAATGTAGTCAACATTAGAGCCAACTATCATTCTAGGGTTATCATTAATCATTCGCTTTCATACATCAACAATAATCCTGGATTGCTTGATATTATATCTTCATCATCAATATATGGCACAGACACACTTTAATGCTCCACATTTGATTTGTATTCCTTTACTTTTAAGCCAGAAAAGCAAATACCCTCTAATCTCGCCTGTCACTCTGCAGTAATTGTTTCTCTAGATCCACCGGCCTCTCCCTATTGGCTCGTCAGTGTCCCGGATTTGTACGGAGAACATCATGTTACGCCAAATACTTAAGACGGTGAAGACAGAGTATACTTTGTGTTTTCATCCATTTGTGTCTGTAACAATTACTGCAGGGAGTAAATGATTGCTTGGTCAAATCAGAATCCAAATTAATTTTGGATATGTTTTGGGGAAGTCCACTAAAGAGCCTTACTGCTGTCATTTGGACGAGCAGCTCTGTTTTGTCCCCTAAAAACACAAACCTCAAAACCCAAAGTGAGACCAGATGAGCCCTACAGGAAGGAGAGTGTGTGTGTTGTTAAAGAGGTTTTAAGGGGTTAAAAAAAGAAGAGGTTATACACTTAGAATACATTCCCACAGGAATGAGGCTCACAGACAACCCAATGTGATTATCAGCTTTACGACAAAGTGAGGGTGTGGTGGAGGTGGTGTTTTAAAGAAAGAGGACAGATACCATAACCGCGTTTCAACCTGAGGCTATACCTTATATATATCATAGGAAAGTTCTCAATTATATTTTTCGGCCATAAATATGAAAATCAGTAATTTTTGTAAATTTGCTTTTTTTTCCAAGAGAATCAAATCAAATCAAGTTTTATTTATATAACACATTTATAAACGATTTTTGGTGGCGCCAAAGTGCTGTACATATAATAAAAATAGCCTACAGTAGAGACACTTTACAGCAAATACAACAGCACAGATTGTTCAGAATATCAGTATAATGAAGAGAGAAGTTTGATACCAACATTATTAGCACGGTTGGCTACAGTCTTAGCTACAACCAGTAAGCCTAACTTAGCATTAGGACTTGAAAGAGCTATAGGCTGGATGTCTGAATGAGATAAAAGAAGATCTAGAGATGACTTTTGTTGAAATTGTACCCAAAGAAAAGTTCAAAAGAGATCACTCACCAATTTACAACCAAATACATATACCAATAGCCCCACAACATATAGCTTGTTACTAATTGAGGTTAACAGGTGACAGTTGTTGTTACCTTTTATACAGAGCCAGTAAAGCTGCATCCCCCTGCATCAGCTGAGCTGTAGCTACATTGTTAGCATACAGACATGAGTAGTATTGACATTATTATCTCCCTCTCAGAATTAAAACAAATCAGCGTTTTAACCAAATTATTTTTATTCAAGCCTTTCCTCTTCTTTATCTGGTTTATTAGAGCTTTGGAAAATGATTGTCCAAACAACTTTACACCAGAACATATTTGATCAAAACTTTTAAAGTTTCCACAGAAAAACTTCAAGCCCTAAAGTTTTGAAGATAATTTCCCACCAGGCCTGTTCTTTTCCTGGTGGGTCACATATTTGATCCCGTCCCCTTCGGCCAAAACAACTGACAGTTCCTTTGCTGATGGTTTAACTTTTTGAGTTGCACATAATTTAGCATTCCTGAGAAATGCAGACTGGCCCCACAGGGTAGAAGCCCATCTCCTGTTTTCTCTCTCTTCTCTCTCTCTCTCTCTCTCTCCTCTCCTCTCTCTCTCTCTCTCTCTCTCCTCTCTCTCTCTCTCTCTCTCTCTCTCTTCTTCACACACACAACACACAACACACAACACACACACAACACACACACACAACACACATACACACACACACACACACACACACACAACACACACACACACACACACCCACACACACACACCCACACCGACTCTGGCCTGCAGGATCTCATAGGGCAGGTGATAGGATAGCATTTTAACAGTGAGGCAATGGACAGAGCAGTTTTTCCCAGTTTTCTTTTTGAGAGCGAGAGCTCTCTTTTCTCACAGTCGATGTGACAGGTTGGAATTTGAAAAACATGGGAAACTCCAGAGCGTGGAGATACAAACTGCTGTGGTTTTACACCAGTAATTACAGTCAGTTAACACCCATATGATGACTGTTTTTATTTACAGAAATCGTCCAGGTTCGACTTGTTTACATAAATGAATGCATAGCCCCCGGTCATCTAATGAGACATTTACCCAGATGGTCGTTCATGCGCATCTTAAGCCCTTCCAATTGTTGTGTGAAAATTAACAAGCACTTCCATTTTGGGGGTGGTTCTGGCCCAGTTACAGTAGCACAGTGTTCGATCCAACCGGCGGTGTCAGTGAACTGCAAAGATGGAAAGAAAGTTGTTTTTCACACACTCGGCGGAAATAGATGGTGACAGTGACACATAAAAGGCAGTGCTGTGGTGTGGAGCTGACGTCATGGCAATCAACGTTTAAGACGACGAGGCCTTTCAATGAAGGAAAGCCACACGGAGCAACCCACAAGCATTTCAGTAAGTAACCGTCTGGGATTGGGTACCACAAGTAGTACATGTGCACGCAGGCTGGAACAATAGGCCTCTACAGGCACATGGAAGCATGCATAACACCCCGAAGGAATAGAAGTCTCTGCACGCATATTGACAGACTTCTTATACGCAGTCAGACACAAGCTGCAGCTCAAAATGTTTCACCTTCACAGCTCTGTCAGATTCGTAGCCACATGTCTCAGTGAATCCCCCGAAGTGAGCTTGGAGGCATGAAACTGTATACCGAAGTAATCACAGTTGTCTCTTTTTTAACCTCTTTCTCACTCGTCTAATGTCACGAAGACACAAACACGCACACGCAAGTTCCCCTCACACCCCCACCTCCCTCTTGTCCTTTTGCGTCCACCCTTCCCAACACACCCAACATCACTTTGGAGCCAACCACCAGATCCCACTTTTCACCGCAGAGCTGCGGATTAGAAAAGAAGGCATTTCCCAAATGGTCTGCGGCTTGTGCGATGACATGATTGTCAATCCGTTTTATTCTCTCTGTACTCTTTAGATCCTCACTCTCCTGAGTATACTGCTCCTATTAAACACCAGAAGAAGCTAAATAACAGTTTTTAAAAAACATGAGGCTCCTGTGCAGACTTGCTCACCGGAAAAGGCATTTTAGTTTTTATTGCAAAGATGAAAGACACATTGAAAATTGTTCTGTGCAGCTGGTCTCTAGCTGTTGACGAAGGCCTGCCTGCAGTTTTGTTTATTTGAAGAATATCTTGTATCTTTGTAGATGTATACTAGCAATGTAATTTAACCTCCTGGCTCTAGATGCTACTTGAATCGAATCCTCATGAAGTCAAAATGAATCACAGCAGACTTTACCTCCGATATAAATTACTCCCATGTTGAACTCGAGGCATTATGTGGATCTAGCACTGTTTAATGCTTTCAAGGCCGTTGAAGCTGTTGTATAAGCTCCAAACATTCCCTCTTCTCAGATCTTTAGTACATTCATCCTTTCAGTGATGTCTCTATAAAGCTGCAGGGCAAGACTGCGAGTCAGGAAGTCCTCCTGGAGGCGAAAAAGATGGATGCACCTGTGTGAAGGTAGTGAGACGCGAGGGATCGAGAGTGGGTGGAGAAGAGGAAGATCATTGTGTGTGGACTGAGAGATCAGAGTGTTTTTTTTGTTCTGTCCTCTGTCTCCATGTCCATCTATCATGCCTACTGACTTTGCTTATGTCTGTAGATTAAAGTTTGGGAAGGCTCCAGGAGAAGGGTGGGGCCTCACAGTCGCTTTGTTCTTGGCTTTTGTATTCAGTGAGCCTCCCCACCTGAGGGCCCGTTCATTGAGCATCTAACATACAGCAGAGCGTGTGTCTGACATCTTTTATTTCTTCAAAGGAGATGTACTTCAGACACCACAATGTGAGCATTAAACTGGATTGTTTCAGGATAATGACCACATCACTGCATAGAAAACCAGAACCAAACAGCAGGCATATTCTCTGATATACGTACGTCTTCAATCTGGAGTACATTATCTGTAAATATCTAATTCCAGAGACAGTAAAAAAGAAACTACAGCCATGCCTCTGCAC
Source organism: Gymnodraco acuticeps (assembly GCF_902827175.1). Taxonomy (NCBI): domain Eukaryota; kingdom Metazoa; phylum Chordata; class Actinopteri; order Perciformes; family Bathydraconidae; genus Gymnodraco; species Gymnodraco acuticeps. Next base: position 986,291 of record NW_022990238.1, read on the forward strand.
CGCTAAATGAGTATATCCTGGGCGGTGGTTTCAAAGATCTGTCATGAAGGCTTTAAGAAGATTCTCCCCGGTATCTTGCGGCTATCGCAAATGGTCGACAGCTTCTTCCTCATACTGGAAATTACCAAATGAGAGTGGAACATTCTGCTTTTGCTGAGGAGGATTTGTAATTTGCTGTAATGGCTGACACATGTATACGCCATCAGCCGGCCTCTGGAAATCTCTATCAGTGATCACACAGGGAAGCACCTGAAGGGGCCGCAGATGTAAATGTAGTCTGGACACGCATTCATAAATGCAGACACATGAATGCGAGTAAAATAAATAAAGATGTCGAGATACGCACACAAATACATCAACAGAGAGATATTATCCAACCGCAATCCTATACATACAGGCACAGTTCACAACTTGAATGTCGTATTTGTTTCCCCAACACTGCTGCTCCCTGTTTGTTTCTTTAATCTCACTGTTTATATTTCTGGGTCCAAACCTGTCAGTGTAACTCCAACTAGAGCAATTAGCGTGAGGGAAAAGCAAATAAAATGTCTTGATCAAAGCAGAGCCTGGATCCTGACCTCATTCTGACTGAATCTGCCGCTAGTCCGCAGACAGACATTTCCAAAGCTGTGAATTCCTCAGAGCCAGGCTGGCCTCACGTTGGATGGATTTACAATGGCTGTTTGTGCTCCAAAACATATCATTATTCTATATTTGCCTGGGTCATGTCGGAATCCGCTGAGACCTTTGTTTTAGCACTTTCTTCTTTCAAAGCGGTTTTACATCGTAGTTGCATATAGGTTTAACATTTTATTTAAACTATTCTCGGAATCAATTTTCTCATCTAACTTAAGAAAATCAAGTGAATAAGCGTACGGTATAGCACTATTTATTCTTTATGTGCCAGACTATTTCACAGTTTGGGACCAGTTACTTCCACTAACTTTCTGACACTTGCTAAAAAATGGTCCATCACATAACCCTGTAAAAACTGACAGTTTAATGTATTGACTTTGCTTATTTAACAATGGGAAAACAAAGTGTTAAAAAAGTGAGCTTTTAAGTTGCTAGTTTGTGGATTTTGTAATCTTTGGATGGATCCAGGTTTGCTGTTCCCCCTTGTTTCCAGTTTCTGTGCTAAGCTAAGTTAGCCTTCATATTCACTATCCAGACAGGAGTGTGCTATCAATGTCTAACTTTTAAGTGTCTTTAACCAAGCAATTTCTATTTTCTCTGAGGACATAGGAAGAGAGGTGAATAAAAATAACAAATAAACTTCTCAATCAGCCAACACAGTAAGTTTGCCAAATTCATTTACTATCTCTGTCTGAAACCTACTGTGCCCAAGGGCTGAGGGTGTGTCAGTGTGTGTGCACCTCTTTCTCAGACAGATTATAACTTCACCTTTACCTCTCCTCGCTCTCTTTCCATCCATTCTAACAGCCGCTTGGTGTGTGAGTCAGGTTCAAAGTCTGAACTCCATCTCAGGTTCAACATCCATCTCTTTGCCAGAAGAAACTTTATACCTGCTGCAGCTTCACAGAGTCGGGGGAACATCCCGGTGCTGATCCTTCCTGTATAACCCCTGAGGTGCCACACTCAGCCTCACATACTGTATTTATGGTACGGAGCAGTCGCAGGGCCCCCCTCATGTTTCGAGCCTATTGTTTTTTAGGTTTGTGTCGGCAGACTTGTCACCGTGTCGGTTATGTGTTTGGCTCAGTGTTGAGTCTCAGGGTGCAGGTGGAGTACACGAGGTTGTGGATATACATCCTCAGGGCTTCTCTTATTCACAGAGATCTATCATATTGGTTCAAAGGGGCAAGGATTTTCCTCAGTGGGATCAGCTTACATTTGTAAAACAGTGATGTGCCTGTAGTTTATAATAAAAAAACACAAGCTATTATTTTTTTATTTTGGAAAGTTCCCTGAAAATATATCACATAACTTTAGGCATATGTAAATCAAACAGATCACAAATAATACAAATAAAAAGTGGATTCTGTTCGATGGTTTGTGGTAACAATGCGTAATCTACATTTAGTTATAAATAAACATAATTGATTATGTTTACTATGTGGAAATAAACACACCGGAGTCTCTGTATGAAGTTTATGTCCCCATGAAGCATGTTTATCTATAGCTTGAGGAGGGAGGGGTGGAGACGTGTAGAAAAGGGCGTAGGATAGGCAGAGGGGAAACCTTGAATGAGAAATTAGTAGACCTCACAGCAGCCTGGAAGTCTCATCTGACTGCAAATAAACGAGCGATGTTTAATGAGAAAACTTCCTTCATTTACAAGGAATCATTTAATCTTTTCTGACTAAAAGAGACAAAGATTATGAGGATATTTTTTCGACAAATCCATCAACTTTTCAATGTGATGCTTCACTTTTACGCAACAGGTTCTAAAAGATAAATGTGACTGTCAACTCCAATCAATGTAGGAAAAAGAAGCAATGCTGTCCCCGTTTTGGACCTTTGGCACCGAGCAGGAGATCAACTCATGGGATGTAGTGGATGCAGAGTCAGGTTCAACTTTGGCAAGGTGCTCTCCAAAGTCTCGGTGTTTTTTACCATGGTCCTGATCTTCACCTACTTCTTCTACTGCCTCACCGGATTCTGTGATTCGGCTCCGAGGACTTTATACCGCCAACAAGTATCAGACTATGACGCTCTGGACGATCATCGCCGCGTTTTGGACGAGCTGCGACCATCTCCCCGTCTCCTCCCGGACGCGCAGTCTCAGCGGAACCGCTCAGGCTCCGCGGACGCAGAGCAGGTGGACACACCCGGACAGTTTCCGCAACATATGTCGGAGAGTGCAAACGAGGAGAGCGCACAGAGCAACGGCATCCCCGTGTCCAACACTTTCGGCACCAAAAGGTTTCCGCAGGCGATTATAATCGGCGTGAAGAAAGGAGGAACCCGCGCCCTGCTGGAGTTTCTCCGCATCCACCCGGACGTGAGAGCAGTCGGTGCGGAGCCTCACTTCTTCGACAGGTTTTATGATAAAGGACTGGAGTGGTACAGGTGAGCAACACACAAACAAACACTCACGCAAGTTTAGGTTGCCTTTTAGCTCAAGAGTGTGTGCAAAAACTTTTAACACCTGTCATTTAAGATTAAACATTTAAAGGCTTTATTGCCAAATGCACAGTAGCTACAGTGCAGTTATGGCAATGAAAGAAAGTCCCAGGCAACATAAATAAGACATAGAAAAATAGTGCCAAAAGAAACAGAATATAAATGAAATAGTCGAAGAGAATGTTGAAAGTGACCAATGTGTAAGTACACTAAAATAGAGTATGTTACCAAGTAATAAATGTCCTTTGAGCCCCAAAAGGATGATGCCAAGTTTCTCTAGAATACAGCTCTGGACAGACAGTGCAGGGTGATGTATTGCAGGGTTAAGGGTCAGATGAGCAGTAGTGTCACCTGTGCTCAAGTGCTGATGTGTCCTGTCAATAGACTGGACAGCCATGCCTGTCTGATATATTCAGATCACCATAAGCCAATACTCTCCCTGCATGCTGCACTGTAAATCAAAAGGGGTCTCAGAGGAGCATTTCATCATCTTGACAGCCATATAAACATCATTTATACCCTTCAATATGACATCCTGTATTAACACTTCCACTGTATTCTGACTGGGAGTCATGCAGTGAGATGTTTTGCACATACTGTGTAAAGGATATAAAACCTGATATGTTGAATTATGTATACTGTTGGTCTTTGCTGCGAGTCACGATGATTTTGCCCATAACATGTTCATCAGCTACTGTCACAGCAACAGCAGCTAATTTGGGGTGACCAGGCCAACCAGATATATAATTTGGGTGTAGTTAAGGTCCTAAAGAAGGATTTAGGTCGGGTTGAAGCTGATTCTGATAATTTCCAGATGTTTACAAGCTCCCGAGAGATCCCACTTTTCCTCAAACTCGTGACAAGTGTCAGAATACTATTTCCGACCAGTGAGAATAGCATTAAAGCATCTATGAGGAGAGAGCATAGGTTTGACAGTCGGAAGAGAGCTGATAAATAAGCACTTTGATAGCATGATGGTTCTAGAAACGCTAAGGTGTAATTCAATCTTCTCTTGGCCTTTTTCCATCCCCCTTAGCTGTCTTTTAACTGCAAACATGAGGACACATGGAAACACTTTCACCACTGATCATTTGATCATGCTGCTAAGCTTCCTCTCTGTTTTCCTCAGTGCACAAACATGCATATCCACAACTCCTCTGCTTTAATCCATCTCTCTCCTTTATTTCCACCTTCTCACCACTCTTCCTCTTTTTCCTTTTTTTTTTGCCAGCTTCACTCTCCCTTACTCTTCCTTTAAGTGTAGAGGATGTCTTTATGTGGAAATACCTGTGGCAGACCTTGTGTTTCCAGGGCATGTTTTATGTGATTTTCTGTGTGTTTTAATTAGCGTGACTGGTGCTGTAAAGCTGTTACGCTTTAATGCTTTAGTTTAGTTAGTGCTGTAACACGGCAGCGACAACAACATGATCTGTGACAGTTGGATTGGTCATAATCAGGGTTGCATCTTATAATTCAAGCCCAAGGTGACTCATTCAAATGTCTTTTTGTTGTTCAATTGACAGCATAAAACACAAAGTAATTCAGTTTGGTATCATATATGACAAAGAAAAGCAACTGATCCTTAGATGAGAAGCTGGAACCAGCAAAAGTGTGTCATTCTGTGATTACAAAATGAACTATCAAAATAGATGCTTTTGCAGTTTATTTTCTGCTTATGTAAACAGTTATTCAATTACTCGTACATATAGACAGAAGCTGCCATTTATATTTGACAATTGAAAACCCAGATAGTCCAAGTAAAATCAGTTATGAATCTACTTTAAAAACATTAGCTGTTTTCTACCTTTTAATACACTAGATGCTGAAGGTAGAGTAGAGTTGGAGGGATTATCACAACAAAAGCGACAGCAGCAACATGATCCCAGTTGAAATCACTGAAAGATAATTCCCTTGCTGTCACTGAATCTCAGAAATTCTGGAAAATATGTTTGCTGTCAACCGCAGTGGCCTCCTGAGAAGCTGGAAATTGTTGAGCTCGGTGGTGTTTGTGTGTATTTGTCAGTGACAGCAAGAGCTCATCCAAGTGGAAAAAACAAGCCCACCTCACCTGACTGTCAGTGAACAGCGGGTCAACTCACTGTCACATCTGGAAGCTACACACACACACACACACACACACACACACACACACACACACACACACACACACACACACACACACACACACACACACACACACACACACACACACACACACACACACACACACACACACACACACACACACGCGCACACACACACACACGCGCACACACACACACACACAGTACGATTATAGGCTGCTGTGTATGACAGGCTCTGAAAAGCAACCCTGAGCTTTGACATTTTATCTTGTTGAAGTTCTCCGCTTCATCTGCAGCTCTCGGGTCAACAGGATCATATTTCAGCTATGCATATAGATGTACATTTTTCACTGGATCATTACTTTAATCTTAGTATAGTACGAATGAACGTGCATTGTCATATTACTATATTGATTCTCCTTTTTATTATACAATGGTCAATATAATTTTTTTTTAAAAATGCTTCCAAATCAGATTTGTTTTAATCATTTGGAAGACAAGTCATTATAAATAATAAAGACCAATGCAGAGAACACATGACTTTAGGATCTGACAACAAGTTGTATACAGGGATACTCCACCTGCTCCCACATATCTTGAATGGAGGAAATAACCAAAACTATAGGACAATTTGCAGAAGGATGAGAGTCCTGCTGCAGGGCTGTATATTGTTTTCAGATCTCCGTGCTGGAGACACTTCACAGTTGCAGCAATTTGGTTGTGTGCATGTTGTTCCAAGAGCATTGTACTCTCCGAGACAAACCAAGACCTCGTTCATGTGTGTTTTCCATTGCTTTTGTCTTGAGTGATCCAGTCAGTCCTTGATCTCTCCACTCAGCCTGTCTGTCCCTCCCTGTCCCTCCTTTGCATGTGTTTGCATACAAGCCTGTTACGGGAATGGAAAAGCCACAAATAGTGCTTTCAGAATGATGCAAAGATTTAATGAATTTCTGTGTCGTTTTATGGCTTAAAGGGGACTTCATCCGATGATGGGTTTCATATGGGACTTGAGAACCACCGCATAAAGCAGAAAACCTCAGTTTTCCATGGCACAATGGTTGTGGTTGTCACATATTTGTCATCATGATGCGGGCAGGGATGAGTAACAGACAGATTTTTTATTTTTGTATCTTCGGTTCCTTTACAACATTATAATGAGAACATTTATCGTTGTTGTTGTGTTGCAGCAGAACACACTTTTTAAAAAAAGAGATTAGCCCTATTCAGTCAAAGAGCTTTGATTTAAGAATAACATACCTCTATGTATTTTATATTTTAAAAATGCATTACTTTATTCTTAATTCAAGAAAAACACCAGTCCACAAGTTCCATCAATACTTTGAAAGCTTGTCAATTGCCTGACCTACAGTCTTGACACCAAAGGCCATGCCCGATCGGATTGCTTAACATGTAGTATAAATCCTCTGAGGGCAGCAGCACAAGGGCAAGTAGAAACGACAGCACAGCTAAAATCACATTGACTCTTTAGGAGACATACGTTTTTAAGAATAAGGATATGATGTGATGACAACAGATGATTTTGAAATGGTATTATGTCGGCCTTTAAGAAAATGCATGGATAACATTTTTAGATCAAAAAGCTAATAATCTTTCAAAAATAGAAGATCTTCCTCATGCTTTTACTTACTATCTATAAAATATAATATAATGAAAGTAATAATACAAATGGACATTTTTGCTTTAGTTGATATTTACACAGAATAGAGACACAGTTTTGCAGTTAGATTACTTAAGTGTGTTGTCACATGTAATTTGTCAGTGTACTATGCTTACGACTGGTACTGATTGACCTTTACATTTCTGTAGTTTAGTTCTGTTTAGGCTGGTAGGAGAAACAGTGCTTTATTTCACCATAGATTCATGTGAAAACTGCATGCAAGCATGTTTAATTTCAGTATTTTCTAGGTCGGATTCAAACACTTACCATGTCAGTTTTGATATTTGACATTTGAAATGTTGAAAGTGGACTCTAATGCGGAGCGTTTTCCAGAGCGTGGGTGATTTTCCCAACACCTCATTCTGTGTCCAGCCCAGAGGCCATTAGTGATAGAGGCTGAACAGGACTGATTGGTGTAACAGACCAGGAAGTGGTTTCTGTAGTGTTGAGTTGTATTGTGTTTTAATGGTGGTGGGTTTCGGCTGTGGTTGGGTTGAGATGGTGTTATGGGGTTTGAGAAGGCCCACGCTCACACCCCATATGGTGGGAATTATAATAATTTGAGGCGCATTGTGGTGCACTTTGGGGCGCCTTAAAAATCTTTCAGTCGTGCCGTTTTAGCTCAGGACTGCAGTTAGCTTGTGAAAAATGGGCCTACTTTGTGTCACTTGGCCAAAATGTAATTTTTCAGATACTTGGTAGTCATGCTCAGTTGCACTGCCATTTCCAGAGAAGAATAACGCAAGCTGGAAAACAGATGGGAGTCAATCATAATGCCTGTTAAGCATCAGGCTATTGTCATTACAAGGACGGTGTATTATTATCTTTTCTCTGGCACATTTGTGTCCCTTGCATCAAAAGTAGTATCAAACTTAATCCAATATTTTATTAAGATATGATACATAAGACCGTTGTCGAAAAAAATTCCTCAATGAGGTTTTAAATAAACGTATTGTTTTGTTATTGGCAGAGGTATTACATATTCTGAAAACCATGCCTGATCAACATTTTTACCCTGGTAAATATCACTGTGAGGCCTACTTTGCCAAATGCTGAATCCATTACTGATTACCACCAAAGCACACTGACTTCCTGTTAAGTCTTTTAATTATGACTGGATGCTAACATGCCATATAGTCACTAATTAGCCATTGACCAACAAAAGGTAATTTATCATATGGAAAGGCCCACACACACATGTGCATGATTTTACCCCCTACCCACCCACCATCTTTCACACACACATTTCCAAACTCATTGCAATGGTATCCTGCTGTTAACCACCAAAGATGAAAATGTAAAACACTGTAGTCTCTGTGGGAGTGTATAGAACTTCAGCTAACCTCCTGTCGAGAAAACCCTCCTCTACCTCCATTACTCCATCATTATTCATAGGAAAGAAATCTTCTGATAATAATGTATTTAAAATCTGTGGGTGGCAGCAGTCTTTCTGCCAGTCATGTGGTTTCCCAGAGGGGCCTAACCAACCACTTCCTCCCGCTGCCTATGGAGAGAGGTGATGGGTGTGTCTGCAAAAGCTCGGAAATTCACCTCCAGGCTGACACATGCATCTTGTTTTTAGTGTTTTTGTGTTGACTTATCACTTATATCACAGCTCTTGTTCACACTTGGTGACTAGCTGCTGTACAATATTGTTTTTAATGTTTTGTCTCACTGTCAAGCACATCCCTAGGCAACATTTGGGTTTAACGCATGTCAATTTGTCTTTCTTTCCAACTTTGCCGTCCATGAAACTCAGAGGCCTCGTCGCTTGCTCAGGTTTCTGTTTAGACAAAGAATATGTAGACAGCATGGTGGCAGTCTTCCTTATTATCCCAAGTACAATGACATGCTCTTGTGTGTGCAGGGTCTTGAGTTGTATCTTATCAACATGTGTCATATGGGTTTATGGTTTGTCATTGCAGTGCACCAAGGTTATAATTAAAGCAGAAGTTTGAGATGGGAAATACAATTATTACATTTCTTGCTGAGAATATCAGCACCATAGTCCTTTCGGTCTATTCATATCAAGCTAATGTCAGCAGGCCTATAGCTTAGCTTAGCTTAGCACACTAGAAACAGCTTGCTAGCTCTGTCAAAACATAAGAAAAGTTCACTTATTAACATGTTACATATTCTTTGTATAATCTACTTAATGTTAACTGTAGAAATTTACTTTCTGAATGGTATAGATCAGTATTTTGTTGAACATTTGTTGTTGTTTTCTGGTCAGAGGAGAATAACAGCAGATGTTTCAACCAGGCATGAAGGTGTAAATCTGGGGTTCCCACACATCCTGAAATGCTTAGCTGTCCCTGGCCCGGAGGCTCCTTCAGTCACCCTCTGAGCACAGCAGCACTGCTGGGAAATGTTTTCCTTCAGTTTGTTGTTTGTGTTCCTTCTCATATATTTACGGCCTTAATTTTCCAGTGACTCATTAATTGTCTTTTTAGCTCTGAAGGCGTTTGGATGTAGAGACGTCTGCCAGAGTCAGTATTAGCCTAAATTGTCCAGTAACTGAATATTACTACCATTGGAAATATATATCATTTTTGTTTTGATGATAATTGGATCTTTTGGGGATCTTTTAATCATCTATTCTTTCTTGCCAGAATGCCTTTTAGTGCGCTAAATGGGATCAATTTGCAGTACTTCAGCGGGAGAACCCATAATCTCGGGGGCAGGAAGTCTCTTGGCCACATCCTTGTTGCCAGGGTTAGTATAATCTTCTGATCCAGACTGCCTCGAACATATCAGTAGTGTAATCGGCGGTGTAGCACTCCAGGGAGGAAAAGTGCTACATCCTTAAAGCAGCAGGGAGTTCCAGACTAATGTGGCTAGCTTTCCAATACTGGGCTAAATAGAAAACATATTTATGCTCTGAGTAACTCTCTTTGCACACCAGTAAACTGAAAGGCATGTTCCCTTAAGTTAGATGAAATACCTTTATTCGTAAAACATATATAACATAACACTAGATTTGCATGCATGGCAATACATTAATCATCCCTGATATGTTTACAGTTCCTCCTGACACCACACATAGGAGGAGACTTATGATAGAAAATGGTTATTATTGATCTTCTGATAATGAGACAGATTGTGATGAGGTGGATAGGGACTGAAGGAGAGACGGGGAAAGCCACAATTTATTAAATATTCATGAGAATGGAAAGAAAACTTATGGTCAATTACTGAAGTGACAAGTATGTGAAGGAGTGAAGGACAAATAGAGACGAGTATGGATGAGAGAGGAGAGGACAGAGGGAGACGAGCACTCAGTTTCTCATCAGTAAACACTCACACCTTTGCAGCCATATTGTGTGTGTGTGTATGGGTACACCAACACACACACACACACACACACACACACACACACACACACACACACACACACACACACACACACACACACACACACACACACACACATACACACACACACACACATACACACACACACACACACACACACACACACACACACATCGCACACACACACACACACACACACACACACACACACACATCGCACACACACACAGTGAACAATCTGTCATATAGAGACAGACGTATTGATTAGACACAGATAAACTGGGGACAGACAGGCAGCGATAGGCCATTTGCAGCTCTTGTAGTTGGATAATAATCAATTAATGGCCTTTATTGGAGGAATCATTTAATGGGGGTAGATTGAAATGGCTTAACTTTAAGTAGGAGGAAACTCGAAACTTACACAGGAACAAGGAGTCTTTCTTTCCTCCTTGAAACTTGTCTTCATGGAAACTTCACGACAACAAATATACGAGAATTACAAAATGTTTCTTCAAAGTTGCAGCATATTAGAAACACTATAACATGCAATATTACCTTTTGGTTCCCCTTAAATAGCACCTTAATAATCCTATTTCACACTTTCTGACGGTATAATATTTATATTGTGTTTGACCTGGTTACGGCTCTTCATAAAATCTTTGTATCGTTAACATTGATGAAAATACTCAAATCGACTTTATATTTCTTCACCAGCCAACCAAATGGACATGTTCTAGATGTCCTGTGGATCAGTTGATTGAAATTGTTTTTAATTGATTTCACAGTCAGTTTTGTAAGCATGGCTCTATACTGGAACAATTAGCTTGGATCTTTCCAAAAGTAAAATGCATCTCTAATCTCATTGAATCTTTATAAAACTTAGGTTTAAAAACAACATGTGTTTTTTTATGAGACTAAGAAAATAATTGGGCCAATAAATAGTCCGGTACATAATCCCCCTAAAACCTCAACATGCTGCTTTTAGACTTTTGTTTTTGTACAGACTGAACAAACTAGATACACACTGTAAATTGCTGGCAGTGGGGTTGAAAGGGGTACCAAGATTTGAATCTCCTGTCAAGAAAGTGAATAAGTTTTCGAATATGTCAAACTATTTAGTGGACTGAAAAAAAAAAGTCTGTAGGTTTCAACAATGTTTTGACTGCACAGAAAGAGCTTGCAATGACTGATGCAGCAGCAGGCTGACCACCGACCAAGTACAGTGTTACCTGTACTTTACCTACGGGCTGCTGCTCCTAACCACGGTCAATCACTGCCTTGTGTGAAAGGGCCCATGTCATGGCCATTTCTACTGATCATAATTCCATTGTTGAGGTCTACTAGAATAGATTTATATTGTGCAATTTTCCAAACTCACATTGGTTTCTCATACAGCATCTCTGTAAAGTATGTGTATTCACCGGTATTCACTCTCTGTCCTAAACGGCTTGTTGGAGCTCTTGCCCCCCTCCCTGTGAGCCCAGTGTGCTCTAATTGGTCGGGAAGTTGCGAGGCTCGTTGCTGCGATCTGCTGCAAGGAGCGGACAGGCTTCCGGGTCGGCGATACAGCAACAAGCTAAACTCATCCTGAGCACACATGAACACTCACAGCTGAAGTAAAAACAATAAGTGTGGCTTGATATTGAGTAAGAAAAAGGTTTATAACGCTGTGAGAATGGGTCTGCGCGGAGAGCATTTCTCCGCGATCCCAATTTAGCAGCCCGAAAAACGTTTACCCATTTAAACAGTTGTGGTACCTTGTTTGTTTTAAACATCATAAATACACAAACAACAATGAATACTTACAGGTTGTGTACCCAAATCTCCCGCTGGTCCAAACAAAGTAGGAACAGCATCGTTCTTCAGTGCCCTACGCTGTACATATCCGGCATGAATCGCTGAAAGGTTTGGGAAGCTTTGTTTTGTGAAATGCTGGCAGAGGGTGTGGCCTCTGGGTATTCACATGTCACAGTACCCAGGAAGTAAATAATGGAAAATGAGAAATCTCCAACGAGGCGTTTTGGGGCAGCATAGACTGTGTTTTACTTGCTAGAGGGTGTACTTTGAGGGTTTTTGACTCTGCAGACCGTTTACATGCATACAAACCTTCATAATACACAAGGGGACGGGTAATAACCGGAAAAGCATGACATGGGCCCATTAGGCAAGGCAAGGCAAGTTTATTTATATAGCACCTTTCAACACAAGGCAATTCAAGGTGCTTTACAAAAATAAAAGACATTCAGACAAAGGCATTTAAAAACAGTCATTAAAAAGAAAAGATAAAACAAAAATTACTATAAGATTTAAAGCTGAGGAAGGTCAGTTTCACCAGCCCTATTTCACTCACACATTAAGGTTTTCCTATTAGTTCTATCAGCTCTAACCTAAAGAAAATGAATATAATGTTGGCTAATGGCGGTCAAAACTCAAGTTAAGTCAGTGTTTCTACATATTTTAAAATGAGGCTGATTGGATTATTTTGATCAACATCTGGAAACAAACCATGAGTCTATTGGACCATTAATTTATGAATTCTACCGTTTGCTTTTCTATAATCATCTAATCAGGGTTTGACCACAGACAATCTCACAAGAATAACTGCCAAAATAGAAATATATTTTTCTTTGACAACTTGATCTATTCCTGAATGGCCTCTTCTTTGAAATGTGGACTTTGTGCAGACTTTCAATCTGAAATGAATAAAGAGTAAAAGCTCCATTACTTATTTATTTAATTTGAAGCCACATTGAAGCTCTGTTTCCAGTAACATATAATATGATTTGAGTTAATGAACTACAGACAATTAATTTGCTGTTTTAAACATGGCTAATCATCACAATTGTGCCTCACGCAGCCCTTTAACACACAATGTGGACTCAGGAACAAACGACACATCTGACATATGGTTCCCACAATGCCTGTTTGCCAGATAATACTGAAAATGTATAGGACAGAAGATACACACAGAAAGTAAAGAAGAGAAGAAACTATAGGAACATAGAACAAGTTAAGACATATGTAAGAAAATATGTAAATAGATTTGCCAATATTGGTTTGGATTAAAGATTAATATGTGTTGGATTACTATGCAAAATAGATCTCTGCAATATAGTAACACATAACTCAACTTGTGCGTTTTTACTGCCGTATTCTTCACAATATCATTCCAGCCATATGTTCAACACACTAGCTGAGCTCAGCAGTTTGCCATCCTGGTTGCACTTCCTGCGTTTGGTCTGTTTGAGTCCTGGAACCCGTAGGGGAGGAAAGGGTTACGAGAAGGGGGGTACTTTGCTCTTGCAGGAAGAAAGGGGTGTAGTGAAAATCTGTAGGAAATTGCCATTAAGTGGTTCTTGAGGCTTTGTGGTTTGACTCATCAGTGAGTGGATGGTCCTGTTGTACAGGCTTAGAGTGAGGCTCAGATGGGCTGGCCCTGCTGCATGAACACACTACAGTGCACAAACCTTTAATCACACAGAGCAGAGAAGCGTGCTTTAGTGTTAAGCATATCTAATGTGTTTACCTTCGTCAGTTTGTACCACACATTTGATTAGGCATACCCTAATGGTGCGATTTACAAAAACGCAGAGCCTTTGTAGTTAAGTGGTACGGCACCTTTTTACCTCAACATCCCAGATTTTCCAGCTTTGGGACCTATATGCAGGGGTGCACATAACTTTTTTGCCCTGGTTCTCAAAGGAGCACCTGGAGATGTTGCTTGGTGCTCATCCTTAAAATGAAATAAACCGTAACTTTTGAGGGGGTCTTGACTTTATTTGCCAGACACACGGCACTGAACACACATGCAGAGGTGAACACAGAACACACATGCAGAGGTGAACACAAGACAACATTAGCACGACCAGTAATCCTACAAGCTGTCATCACTACCCTCCTGACTGTTCTCCTCACTGTCTTCCTCTCAGACATGGTAGCTGATGATGTAGGCCTACTACTTTCTCTCTGGTTGAGTTTGCGATTAGCTGCTTGCATCCACAAGTCAACAGCTGGTTTTGGGTCAAAAGTCTCTGTTGTCATCTTAGACAAGTGGATGTAATCAAATAAGTATGTGAACATAACCAATAACCTACCATAGCCAATAACAAATTAATGTAACTTATTTTATTGTTGTTGTTCATATCTTATTTTACCTTAACATTTATATATTTATGCATTTTTTTAAATCTTTCCAGTTGTAAAGGATATTTTTGGTTTACTGTCCTATAGTATGCATTGGAATGATTTAAAACCTGTTTATCCCAATAATTATAAAGGAGTGACTTGAAAATATGTGTTTACATAAATTGTGATCAAAACGTTTGAGACCCACTGAGACAACTTAGACTAAAGTGAACTATCTAAACACTCCACAGTCCTTTACCTCACTGAGCTGTAGTTATCAGCCTCAGTCTGACTGGAGAGGACTCTCCCTCCACATTATTGGAGACACATCTTCTTCTTATATCCGTTAGAGCAGCTAGCACCAGATACTAATAACAACAGCGCCGGAACCGGTGCACCCTCCCTCGATCCCACGCTCACTCGCACTTTGGCTGTGAGCTGCGGGCGCCAGATAAGCCAACATCCCCCATCTTCATCACTTACAGCGCCCATCGTACAGGGCAAATGAAACGTGTAACCGGGGTGAAAAGGGTGTTACATTTACTTAATTATGAATGTTGTTACATCAAGGCCGAAAATTAGGATGAGCCCCAACGGTCAAAAAATTGTTTTTCCCTCCCAGAGTTGACAGCGCAGCGCCTCCCCGGATCTGGCGCCCTAGGCAAACATCTATTACGCCAGTGCTACGGAGCCTACCCTGAGTTCATATGCAACTCGCAAATATCTTTCTCTCTCTCCTCTCTTCTCTCTCCTCTCTTTTCTCTTCTCCCTTCTGTCTCTTCTCTCTCTCCTCTCTCTCTCTCAATGTTGGTACGCAAATGCGCCTTTTTTCAAATGACCCGGTGCTCATTTTTTGGCGGAGGTGCGCATGCGCACCTGCGCACCAGTTATGTGCAGCCCTGCCTATATGGCATGTCACGCTCCTTTCTCTCCCTTCCTCATTTTTGCAAGCAGAAAATGTGCAAAAAAGTATTTGTACAACTGACACAAACACATTTGTCAAATGTTTTTTTGTAATGGAATGGGGTTACTAATCATACTGATGGACCCAAACTGAATTATCAACACACTCTGAAGTTCCTCTCGGTTCCACAGAGTGTTTCAGTGTCTTTTAGCTCATTGTTTTGACAACTTCACTCTTTTGGTTTGCTCTTGCCAGAAGAATTGTTACCAGGTGTAGCAGGCGGCTGTTTTTATCCAAAAGCTCTTACAACCCAACTGTATACTTCCTGCCTCGCGGCAAACGGCAGAAAAGGCTAAATTAACAATGAGCTGGTGAACATAGTGGAGCAGTTAGTGTAATATATTCCCTCATAAATGGGTGGAAATCAAAAACAGAGCTTTAAGGAGAGTAACATTTGGATTCTCAAACAAATAGATGCTAATTGATATGGCCATGGTAATATAGCAGTGTTGTGTTTACAGCTTATTCCGCTAACCCAAGTAGCATAAATAATTGTAATAAATGAACAATTCTTTAGAAAAGCACCACATATGTTGCAGCACAACCAACTGTTGGGGAAATATTTTCCAAGGTCCATAGCTTTGACCCAGTTTATCATTTCATACTGTCCTGACTGAGCAAACACACTTGTAACCTTGGCTGCTGTGCTCTCAGTGTTTTGTCTCCCTGTTCCTGCCTGTTGGCGTCAGCTGATAGAGGTGTTATGATTCTATCTTGTTATGCACAATGTTGATTATTCTCTCTGAACTAGCTAAATACATGGGTCTGGGGTAGAGTTCTTCAGAATTGACGTGGCAACTCTCCTGTGAAGTCAGAGACCCTCTGACTGTGTGACTTGTGATGTGAATTCTCCGGCCGAAACTCGTAATAAACCATCAGTGTTTGACATCAAAGCTCCTGCTCTTCCCGTGTTTCCTTCATGAGTCGTCCCACTGCATTGCTACACAGAAGTTTCTCCCACTCCAACCAAACTTTGTAATTGTGAAAGCTATATTTTCAGTGTGAAACCGAATTTTGTGTCTGACAAGTATCTTCTTTTCATTTAGGAACCTGATGCCTCGGACGCTGGACGGCCAAATCACTATGGAGAAAACACCCAGCTACTTTGTCACAAAAGAGGCTCCTAGTCGTGTCTGCACTATGAACTGCCAAACCAAGCTCATTGTGGTGGTCAGAGATCCCGTGACGAGGGCTGTTTCTGACTACACCCAGACACTGTCCAAGAACCCAGGCCTTCCATCCTTCCAGAGCCTGGCTTTAAAAAACTCCACCACAGGTCTGATTGACACCACGTGGAGCGCTGTGCGCATCGGCCTTTACGCCAAACATCTGGAGAACTGGCTTCAGCACTTCCCCTTGTCTCATTTTTTGTTTGTTAGCGGAGAGCGGCTGGTGTCTGATCCAGCTGGGGAGATGGGCCGTGTTCAGGACTTCCTGGGTCTGAAAAGGGTTGTTTCAGACAAACACTTCTACTTCAACCAGACAAAAGGTTTTCCCTGCTTGAAGAAGCCTGAGGGGAGCAGTAGACCACGCTGTCTTGGTAAGTCTAAGGGCAGACCCCATCCCCAAATCCCCTCCGAGGTCCTGCAGAGGCTCAGAGACTTTTACAGGCCTTTCAACCACCGTTTCTACCAGATGAGTGGACAAGACTTTGGCTGGGAATGAACAAGGAGATTCCTACCAGAAAAAGATGACAATTTGACTGTTTAATGCTCCACAGAACTAAGGTTCTCAGGGATGCGGTACAGGAATGCAAAGTCCACAAACTTTATTCTGCCTGAGTGGATTCAACGTGACAAGCAACCTATGAACTGTGACTGTTGTGTTGTAGAGTAGAAGCCGACGTGAACACAAAGCTGCCAATATGCAAGTTACTCACATGGCTTTGTTTTTAAACTATTAAACTATAGACTAAACTAAAGAGCAAAGTGTGTACCAAGGGGGGAAAGACATTCCCTTTGAAAATCATTTTGGATTTTGATCAAATAAGCTGATATTTATAGTTTCTGTTGATTTGAAAAACAACAGTTACAGTTTTTTTTTTATTGAATAAATGTATTTATTTTGCGACAAGGCCAGACATAAAACTGAATATGTCTTTATTGACAGGACATAGTAAAGAAAATGTCATGCCATGATTAACCACTATGTCTTCTTAATTATAAGCAGTGTTACTTTGACTGCATTTATATTTCCATTACATTTGCTGTTTCCAAATGTCCTTTAAAATATTACATGTCTTATGTTGAAGGGTGTTTCTCTGTACATTACAGTTGATATCTCAATAATACCTCATCTGTAAATATCAAACGTATTAAGAAACCACACATTCATTCATTCCATTTGTAGACATATGTAGATAGTTTCTCCTCAAAGCCACACACATTTTAATTGCATTGGCAGTAACCACTCCGCTGTTGCTTAAAATAAAAATACTGTTTTGATCTGTGATGATTTTGAACCAATTAAAACTCCATATATAAAGTACACAAAGCACAGTGGTGTCTATTAAACCTTTTTTCTGACTCTGATCTTTTGTTTCGTATAGTAACTTTTTTTTTGACATGACATCAAATGTTTCCTCATTTTTATATTATGCATTACTGTAATGGAAAACTGAGGCTGTTAGTTTAAAGGCTTCTAGAAGAGCGATATATATTTGCCCTTTCAACAGTAATCCAGTAAACCGTCATAATAAAAGTGTTAACTAATTTCAGGGCTTTCTAAAACTAAAAGACACAAGAGCAAAAGTGTGAGAAATGGATACAACAGGTATTAGCATGTCCGCCAACTAGCTACCTACAATAATCTACTTTCCACAAAAGTAGAACGTCACTCGGGGAGCGCAAAACCTTGCAAGGCTAGCAAAGTGAAAAATGAAGAAGGCACTTTTAAAAATGTAAACTGTAAGATTATCAATCAGAGAGGGTTGTGTTTGAACAAAATAACACTTTTTTTTTCTTCTTAAAAGTCCTACAACTAGCTCTGCACTGCAATCCAAGACCAACGTTTTCTATATCTTGTCTTGTAACATTAATCATGTATGTGGCCATTGTGTATTGTCAGCCAATGTTAGCTGAATTAGCTAGCAACATCTAACACTAGGAACAGAAAGCTTGACAGGCATATAAACGGTAACTATGGGGCGCAGGCATAGTGAATGCTTAGTTTTTCTACGGTTACCCTGTTATTGCTGCCACAACCAAATGTCTATCTCTCTCTCTTTCTGTAGTTCTGTTCCCCACACTTCATTTGTACGCTATTCTCAAACTTTAGCTCCTTCAATGGAGAACTGTCTCTCTTCCTCTCTCTCACTGCTTTCCCTTTGCCACTTCCACACAGTTAGACCACATGTACAGTCTGAGGCCAGCAAGCTACTGGGGCCTTTAATTATGAAAGATGTCCTCACTTCTTCCTCTCTGAAATCTTCTCTTTCATCGTACACTATCCTGTTAGGAAGAAGAACATTTGCTCTGATGGAACAACCAAAAAAGGAGCTTAAGATCTGAGAAATTATTGGTCAAATGTTTCTTTGCTGATGTTTTTTTTTTTAACAATGCATGAAAATACGTCGAACCAGTGCTTGCATTCAGCAATAGGCCAAAGCAAAAAAAGATTAAATCAAAGCCATTGACTTTGAGCTTGGTTTTTGGAAATGCGGCTTCTTGCATTAGCATGCTCTTGCGTGTCTTCGTGCAACACACACCCACGCACGCACACTCACTCTCCTCCCGTTGCCTATTCAAGTCAGTATTTCTGTCACATTCACTCACTGTTTTATATGTCTGGCATCAGTTTTTAGAGAGCCTTGCTAAAAATGTAAATGTGCTTGCCTCACTTCATCTGTGCCAACCTGTATTACTGCATTACCAGTCACAGTGATAGCTGCCTATTCACTGTGCCAGCCCAGCAGCCGGCATTAAAGATAACTGATTTCCCATTCTGCCATCTGCAAAATACATTAGTAGCAATGTAAGCAGGACAAGCCCAGTCGTTTAGTCTCATTAAATCAGCAGAACATTCGGCATAATCTAGGGTTGTCACTAAACACTGGTAATGATGTGATACATTTGATTGAGGTAAAGGAAAGAGAAAGGAAAATAATGGAATGACAGAGAATATGATAAAAGCGAGACGGGAAGATGAGCGTTGGAATTCATCCAAATGAGCTACTGCACATGTAATAAACTATAACTTCATCAAACTCTCTCTTTGCTGTCTTTGCACATATTAATGTGTATGAGCTCATGAACAGCCAGCCTCCTGTTGTGGATCCCACAGGAATCTGTAGACACCACCAGCACTTGGTCATGTTTTATTACTCAATCATCATTATAGGTGTATGGCAATTCACACAATTATAATGTAACTGAGTTGAGTAAAGGGTTGTCACAGGCTTGCTACAAGACATCCTCACTGGGCTTAATAACCACAGCAATGCATTGTTTATAATATTTTCAGCAAAAAACATATATAATCGTTTTTACATTCTGGACTGGTCATAAACCAAAAGTAGTTAGGTTGCAATTACAAGAGAATGCAACAAGAAAAAAAGTCACATTTTAAAGTTAAGGGTTTCATTTTGAACACAAACAAACAACTTCAGAGGTTCAGACAACAAAACCAGCTGGTTTGGTTTAGGAAAAGAGTAGTGTTTACATTTAAATAACCACATTTGTTAAGTAGAAGTAACATTTTACATTGTGTACACAAAGACAACAACACATTGTTAGTTTCACAGGGGACTACTGTAACAGCAAAACACCCAAACATGTTTCACTGCTTGGTAAAAGTAGTCCTGTGTTTTGAGTCCCATCCCTCCAGATGGGTAATTACATCTAGAGGTCTGATAATGCCAATTTAACAGGATGATAACACTCTGATTTGGTGGTTACATATACATTAGGCCAAAGCCTAGATTTAACTGAAGTAAAAAAGTGATTTCAGACTCAAGTCCACCGCTACACAAACCCTAAATGAGAGAAAGACAATATATACTTCTGAATGTTTGTTTGAACTATAGGTTTTCTGCATTACAAGTACTCCAAACATCTAAACTGAAATTACAGCTCTTCACTTCTCATGGGTAAAGCAATTTGTTTAGCTTTGGCTGGCATGCAGCTTCCAAGGATTTGATCCCATAATTGAATGCATGCCATCAATTCCTACCAGTGCAGATGTTTGCATAAGTAAAATTGCCCAATGTGGATTGAGTTTCAAGCCACTGTGACTATTAGAGATTAGACGTGATGAGGGATGTATATTTGGTGCGGTGACTCAAATTTGGGAATAATGGGCATATGGCAGACTAATCAGAAACACCCTTGAGGGATGGATGAACCACTCTGAAGACTGAGTTGAAGGAAACGGGGGGCCTGATTTCTATACAACAGATAAATGTAGGATTAGAGTTTAAAAAGTGGTTTCCCTTTGAGGAGACAGAATGAAGACGGTTCATACTGAGGACTCCACACATTTCCCCCCCGTACTGCAGTCTCCTTCGATTCAGGGAAGAAATGCTCGGGGATTTTCTCTCTTCTCTGCGGTTTAGGCCTCACAGCATCTTATTCAATTGTGACTCCAACTTTAATTGATGAGAGAGTAATTTGGGTTAGAGAGATTTTCTGATGCTTATGGTAGCTCATATCAAATTGGGGAACTTTCTAGGGATATGGCGTTAAGGAACTTTTACAATTGGATTTTATAACGTTGTTTTTCTGGACACGTTTCAGTGCATACTTCTTTTGCTATTTTAGACAACAAAATACCAGCCCCAGTCTGCTTTTGGACGGACCATGATTTTAAAATAGGAACAATCAAAGTTTATAGAGATGCTTGCACTGTTGCTAAATGGATGGAAACCTTTCACACTTAAAAATATAACTGCAGAAATAAAAATTAAAATAAAATAGCTCTTTTAGAAACATCCTTAACTTTTGGGGAAATGTACACACATCTGTCTGGTAGAAGCAGACTTAAATATAATGCTGCATATACAGTATGTTCCATGGTACATACCCACTTTGCCTTCCACCTGCATCTTCAAACAAAATGTTAAAACACTGCATGCAGTCAATCACTCTGAATGAAACAGGCTTGCACCTGGCCTTCATGCATGGATTCTTTTCATTTGCCAAAGCACCCATTCATTATTTTACTAAAAAGATTTACAGCCCTGAAGTTGGCATATAAAACCAAATCACATTTTAGCTCTTGATTTGCTTCATGGTGTTAATAATCCCCAACCAGCCACTTGTTACCTCAGGACTTTAGCTCATTGCACTGTAATTGTTCACATGCAGAAGAAATAGTCAAACTCTGTCAATGATTTGGGAAACGTAGGGTAAAGGCAAGGTGTATCCACTGCCAGCAATGTGTTGCCATCCAACTATGCAAACGTGAAGACAGAACAGACACACACAGTAGCCCTTCTGTCTAACCAAAAACAAGTCAAATTAATTGCCTGGCTATGTAAGTGCGTGTCTTTTGGATGTGATATGTCATATAGTTATCCTGTCTGACTCAATCCTTCCAACGGTTGTGCGTGATGGTGGTTTTATTCTAAGAATGGCCACACCGCCTCACTGTCTGATGACAGTGCAGCATGCAAAGCAAAGGCATCACGAATGGTCCTTTTCTAAACACATTGCCAAATTGTAAATCATTTTAGCATGTTGAACCTTCTTGCCATAAATTGCATGTCAAGAGCTGGTGCTTTTATCCGCCAATAAATGTTCAGGGCAAAGTGTTCTATTTTTCTTATGCCTTTCAGTCATGTAAGAATGGTATGGTGGTATGTGATTTTTTTTTCAATCATAAAACATACTGTATGTTATGCTATTTCTTCTTTCAAATTAAATAACCACCTCTTCATATAAAGATTAGCTTTACTGTATTATAAAAACATTAATTAATTTTATTATGCTTCACAATTATGCTCCCCTTCTTGATTCATATGAACCGTGGATGGCATGCCTGTAATCATGTTCAGGTTTTTTTCCATGTGAATCGAACAGAGTTGCCCCGGTGACCTCAAGCATGATATATTGCTCTCAACTTACTGATGAACTGATGGTTTCTAACTGATGTTTAAACATGTCTTTAGTAATATTTCATGTGGTATATTACATAAGGTGTAAACATGTCACACTATCAAACACTCATCTATCCCTCCTTATCCTCGAAATACCCTTTTTGGTCTATATGTGCACGTGTAATCAGTATCAGCAGGCTCACAACTTTATTTATGCACGTATTCATAAACTTGAGCATTAGACAAATAAAAAATGTGACTTTAAGGTATTGGATCACGAGAGTTACGTGATGCATTTTATTTTAACCTAATTTAATGGCAAACCATACAAAACATTTCATAAGCCACAAATGTCATCCTCATTTTAACCGTAAAAAGTCTGGAAATCAGCAAAGTTATTAAGATTGATCATCTAGGCCAATTGCTTTAGATAATAGAAAGTCTACTTTGTTATTTGTTGTTATGAGATATTACCCTCAAGTTTCTCTGTTGCAGTTACCAGCTGGCTTGATTTTATTTAACAGTTGACATCATTATTAATGAGTTATATCGGAAGACTGTGGTCTCCACATAATCCCCTCTCCCTTGAAAGCGTCAAATATACCTCCCCAGACTCCCGCTCAATGACAACACACAGCTTCATGTGATGAACGCTTAACCAGAGCTGAGCTTGAGCTTTGAAGCCATTGTTCCAAACTGTGAGTATGTAATACCTTCAGTCACATGGGGACAATGAACAGTATGATTCATAATCTCATAAAAGACGACACCTGTGTGCACATGCCACACTGCACATGGCTCTAACCCTGTTCTAAAAAACAGGCCACGACTACATTTCCCAGATCCCACATCTAATTGCATCTGTCATAACTGCTCTGGTGATGGACACATATAACCCTGGAGTCCCCTGTAGGCCAGGCTTGGGTCCTGTGAGTCTCAGAGATAACATGCCCTTAAGGTGTTGGAAGATGATGTACACTGACTCGGGTTTCAGCAGACTGGCCTGGGACAGGTTGGTGGAGGCTCTGATTGATCCTGAAAACAGAGAAGCCTGTGGGAGAATTGTAATTAAACCTGGAACAGATGTTGAACAGGCCAGGAAGAATGTGGCTGTAATGAAGGTACAGCCTAAAAGTCTAAATTAAGCGAGATGAACCAGTTTACCAGTTTTATTAAATGGCATTGGCAATGGTAGTCTTTTTGGCATGTTAGATTGTTGTCGGCTGCTAGGTAACATTTACTCTGCAGAGGCAACAGGGTTCACTGTGCAGTTAAAACATTTATCAAACTGTAATCCATAAACTTTCTGA
This sequence comes from Gymnodraco acuticeps, assembly GCF_902827175.1. Taxonomy (NCBI): domain Eukaryota; kingdom Metazoa; phylum Chordata; class Actinopteri; order Perciformes; family Bathydraconidae; genus Gymnodraco; species Gymnodraco acuticeps. The sequence continues at coordinate 1,009,887 of NW_022990238.1, forward strand.
GGAAAACACATCTCAGCTAATCCAACACGAAGCACAATGTGTTTTAAATTTAAAGATTAACCACAAACAGCCAGTGCCAAACCCTCAACCCTCCCAAACTCCTGCACCAACATGACTATTCTCAACTTCAACTCATTTGGGATAAACATACTTCACATTTAAGATTCTGAAGGGAGCACTACATGAATTCAACCTGAGCGACTTTAGGAAATGTCCTTATTAAAAAGGACACACTAACCAAAACATAGTAAAGCATAAGCAAAAATACTGTTGTTATTAATGTATTTATAATAAACAAATAATTTTTGTTCACATTATATATGCTTCCGTTAGGCAATATTATAAGGAATCATTGTGTACATTTTCATTGTTATGCGGATGATACTCAACTATATTTATCAATCAAGCCTGATGAAATTAATCATCTAAATAAAATTCAAGACTGCCTCAATGACTTAAAAACGTGGATGACCTTACATTTTTTGATGTTAAACACGACCAAAACTGAAGTTATTGTACTTGGCCCGAAGAATCTACGAAACAAATTATCTAAATATATACTAACTATGGATGGCATTCATTTGGCCTCCAGTGAGACTGTAAGGAATCTTGGTGTTATATTTGATCAGGATCTATCCTTTAACGCCCACATAAAATCAATTTCAAGGACCGCCTACTTCCATCTACGTAACATTGCAAAAATCAGGCATATCTTGCCTCAAAACGATGCAGAGAAACTAGTCCATGCATTTGTTACTTCAAGGCTGGATTATTGTAACTCCTTATTATCAGGGTGTACCAAGAAGTCAGTCAAGTCGCTTCAGCTGATTCAAAATGCTGCAGCTCGTGTACTAACCAGAGTTAGGAAAAGGGACCACATTACTCCTGTTCTGGCTGCCTTACACTGGCTCCCTATAGAACACAGGATATCATTTAAAATTCTTCTTCTCGCCTACAAAGCCCTTAATGGGCAGGCGCCATTTTACCTTAAAGAACTCATTATACCCTACTGTCCTATTAGGGCATTGCGTTCCAAGAATGCAGGGTTGTTGGTTGTTCCTAGAGTCTCTAAAAGTACAATGGGAGCCAGAGCCTTTTCTTATCAAGCTCCACATTTGTGGAATCAGCTTCCAGTTTGTGTTTGGGCGGCAGACACCCTATCTGTTTTTAAGAGTGCGCTTAAGACCTTCCTTTTTGATAAAGCTTATAGTTAGGGCTGATTAGATTCAGCCCCTAGTTTTGCTGATAAAGGCTTAGTTTGTCAGGGGACATCTTCCTTCTTCCTTCTCTCTGTCTATACCTGTGTACTCTCATGTTCCGATTAACCCAGCTTCCCCAAATGTCTTTCTTTTTGGTGTCTATATACGCTGGGATCCGGAGTCATGGATGATCCTGCGGTCCTGTGTCCTGCATCGCGAGCCCTGGATCTTGAGTCGTGGCTGTGGTCCTGGATCATAAGTCCTGGATGGATATCCTCGTGGATTCATCTTCCTATTATACACACATGCATTTCCAAACATTTGGATTACCTATGTTGCAAATGTATTATCTTTTCAATTTACACACAGCATCTATTGCACGTCTGTCCGTCCTGGGAGAGGGATCCCTCCTCTGTTGCTCTCCCTGAGGTTTCTCCCATTTTTCCCTTTAAACTGTGGGTTTTCTTCAGAAGTTTTTCCTTGTACGATGTGAGGGTCTAAGGACAGAGGGTGTCGTATTGTCATACTGATATTCTGTACAAACTGTGAAGTCCACTGAGACAAATGTAACATTTGTGATATTGGGCTATATAAATAAACATTGATTGATTGATTGATAATAAATGTCATGCCCATTATACTGTATCATTTCCATGTAAATTATGGAAGGAAACATCCAACATTTTGAGTTATTAACTATACTCAAGCAGTATTTTAAGGTACTTACCATGTACTACACATTTTCAGTGGAACATATTGTACTGATATACTCCAATACATTTAGTAGGAGGCGCTCTAGTTAGGAGTACAATTGCAGAATCTGAATATTAATACAGTATATCATTTATTAATGCTGACATATTATTGTAGACTAAGCTACCCAGCAATTTATAAAGTAGTTAAAAAATAACCATTACTAGCTGTGACGTTGAAATTATGTACACTTTAATGCAACAATAATGAGAATACTATGATATGTATTAGGCTGAATTTGCTCTGTGTGCTGTGTTTTAATTTAGATAATTAAGTCTGAAACAGTGACAATTGGTGTTGAATTATTTCCATTTCCCTGGTTTAGGGAGATAATGCAGATCACAGGTTTGTGAGATCATTCAATGTAAATAAACGGTTTACTGTACAAGGCATCAGACATATAGTTTGGTGGCACAACACTGCCATCTGCTGATCCACAAATGAAAATAAAGAAATAGTTTACAATCAGGTTGAATACCTCTCTTTTTAAGAGTCTGGGTATTTATTTTGTTTTTTTGTTTCCACTACTTTTCTTGTCTGTCCACTCTGAAGCTCATGGTGACAACGTCCTGGATCCCAGCCTGCAGCTGATCATGCTCCTGCACGGCGGACACTCCTTTAGGGGTCCCGGTCAGGATGAGATCCCCCTCCTCCAGGGTGATGAACTCGCTGATGTAGCTGATGAGATATGGGATGGAGAAAATCATCTGGGAGGTGCAGCCGTTCTGCCGGAGCTGGTCGTTCACCTTCAGCCACAGGGTCACGTTCCCCGGGTCAGGGATGCGCTCTTTGGGGATGAACTCACTGATGGGACAGGAGGTGTTGAAAGCTTTGGCCCGAGTCCACGGCAGACCCTTGGATTTACACACATCCTGGACGTCCCGGGCTGTCATGTCCAAGCACAGAGCATAGCCTGCAACATGCTCCATGGCAGCGGACTCAGGGATGGCCGTGCCCCCTTTCCCGATCACCACCCCTAACTCCACTTCATGGTGCAGGTTGTTGGAGTACCGGGGAACCAGGATGGAGGAGCCCTCTCTGACATAGGCAGAAGGTGGCTTCAGAAACAGGATAGGCTCTGTAGGAATCGCATTTTTCAGCTCTTTGGCGTGGTCTGCATAGTTTCTGCCAACACAAATTATCTTCCTCCCCCATTCCCAGAATTGAGATATATTTCGTGCCGTCATTGTGGAGAAACGTGTAGGTTTTCAGCCGCTTTGAGGCTGTCAGAACCAGTGAACCGTCAACTAAACTTTGACCGACCCTGAAACGATATTTGTTAAGCTACGGCAAGCCTGAAAGGACAAACAGTAAACTCAAATACATATTACAGCTGTTAAAACAATGCATTTTAAGTGTGTCAGTGCTCTATTATACAATAAGTAGGCTATCATTTACATCTACCTGTTTGTATTTTTAAAGAAGTATAAGTTAACAATACATATCTAAATAACACATATTTTTGTTTTATATTGATTATTCAGGATCCACGCCCCCGTACATGATTGGTGCAGCCTGTGAGGTTAAAGTTGAACAGGAAACGGACACGGAAATAAACCAAACTTTTCTGGTTTACACAACAATTGAGATTAGCCTTTATCTGCTGTTATTATGTTATTCAAGTCACTCGTAGGGAGTGCCTGCACTCTGCTTGGAGCAGCAACAGCGTTCAAATTAGGTAAGTCCCAACTACCTTACTGTCCGTAAACATCTAATTTCGCACGTTAGCTTGCGTATTTATATGAATGTTAACTTGTTACGGATGGATAAGTAGTTTTTTGTTATGGTCGAAAAAAGAGAGCTGTCAATTGAACTGAGTTACCCTGTCGGAGCAAACATCTGCACCTTATTACATAACATTATCCTTAACAGTCATGATAGGCTGTAGCTAGGTGGAAATCATGTAATGCATTGAAGCTAACGTCGTTCACTTTGTTTTGTTGTTTTGTTAGCGTACAGGTTGAATACTTGGCTATATTAGCATTCGTTTCCGGTATGTCTGGCTGCATAAAATAAACATAATTTAGTTTAAGGGTCTCTGTTATAAAATCATAGAATTGTATGGCTATAAGATTGATTATTTAACACTAAGAGAGAGAGAGAGCGTCCTCATGTCAGTCTGTCTAATGTTTACTTATATCTTCTCATGAAGCACCGTTGGAAGTAAAGGCCCAGGCAGCTGCCCTCCTTCACAGCGCAGTGAGGAAATCCTCTCTGGTGGAACAAGCAAGCATGAAGATTGAACTTCTCCCAGCTCTCAGTGACAACTACATGTACCTCCTGATAGATGAGGAATCCAAAGAAGCTGCTGTGGTTGACCCTGTGGAGCCAATAAAGGTACGTGCCTTATATTATATTGATGTTACCAACATATTTGTTATGATGTAAATCAGAATTAAATCGCAAATGCTCACATTCGGGATGTAAGAAACAACACTGTAAGAAAACACACTATCTGCTTGATAGCGGTTTTAAACAATTATCAAGATTATTGTTGAATCATTTAGATTTGAATTGATCGAATCATTTGATCACGTCTGCAGTTTAATGTTTTCAACAGGTTATGGAAGCTGTGAGAAAACATGGCGTAAAACTCACAACTATTCTGACCACTCATCACCACTGGTGAGATGCAATGTATCGTTTTTTTTAAACAGTGTTAGACAGGCTACCATTACACATGCATACGACCCTTCTGCTGAATCAAAGAGTGGTAAACAATACACTGATTATTTTCACTCCTCAGGGATCATGCTAGTGGAAATGAAAAGATGGTTAGGTTAATGCCAGGGCTGAGGGTCTACGGAGGAGATAACCGAGTGGATGCAATTACAAAGAAAGTCTCTCATTCCAAAAATTTGAAAGTAAGACAATCAAACTGGCTATTCTACACATATAAATCATCACCTGCCTGATGTTTGCTCACTGGTGTCATTCTTTCCCAGGTTGGATCACTCAATATCAAATGCCTGTTCACACCATGTCACACAACTGGTCACATCTGCTACTATGTTACGAAAGAAGACAGCACAGAGCCCCCAGCTGTTTTCACGGGTATGTCAAATCCAAGAGATCAGATAAAAGGCACAAATAAATACCAGGTGATACTGGAGACAATGAAGTCTCTGACAAAGCTTTTAAATCTGTAAAGTTGACCAATAAGTATTGATACAACAGCTTTAACAGGACAGCACTGCATCACATGTGACCTTTTTCAACGTCCCTTTTTTCCCCATGCAGGAGACACGCTGTTTATGGCTGGTTGTGGTAAATTCTTTGAGGGTACAGCAGAGCAGATGTACAAAGCCTTGATAGACATTCTGGGACAACTGCCTCCAGAAACTGTAAATATCTCATCACTAATATCAGTATAAAGGGTACTTTGAAAGTCTAAACTTCATATTATGATAATGTATACTCAAACTGTATGACTAACCTCGATGTGTTTGTGTTTTAAGCGTGTTTATTGCGGTCACGAGTACACCGTCAGCAATCTGAAGTTTGCGCGTCATGTGGAGCCAGACAATGAAGTCATTCAGGAGAAGCTAGCATGGGCAAAGGTATTTAACTGATGTGTCACATCATGGCAATTATTGCCTCAATCAAATGATCAGCCTAAGAAAAAAGTGATAATTAAAACAACTTTTGCATCTGTGTTTTGTAGGAGAAATGCAGCAACGGGGAACCTACCGTCCCTTCTACTTTGGCGGAAGAATTCACATTTAACCCCTTTATGAGAGTCAAGTATGTGCAACTTGATTAAATACTAGTTAGTAGTGATTTACTGACAACACATGTCTGTATAGTTTGTTTTGAGCTAATTACAGTTATTTGTTTAATTCAGAGAGAAGTCCGTGCAAGACCATGTCAAGGAGACGAGCCCGATTGAAACCATGAGAAGTCTCCGGAAAGAAAAAGATGGCTTCCGGGTGCCCAAGGAGTGATTTCCAGTGTACTCGTGCTGAATGGTTCTTTACTGCTTAAAACACTGCAAGCTGTCAATAGTGAAGTACAGAATAAATATCTACAATTCATCTTCAAACACTATAATCATATCTAGGACGTTCTCTCTTAGGCAATGCACACGTATTTTTTCATCATTATATTCAGCCCTCATATGGCTAGGAACTTGGTTTGTACGGATGAAATTGGTGCGGTAGTTTTAAGGAACATTTAGCTTTTAATTGAGTGCTTGAAATGAGAAAGTTTGGTCATGTGTAAATCTGAGTATAAGGGTCTATTTAATGTTATTTTATAATATTAAATCAATGTTAAAACTACAATTGTAGTTTGTTTGTACAAAAGCGTTTCAAATTAACAACTTAAATAAGACCGGGAGATGCTTGAGGAACAAATGTTGGAATGTGTAAAGTTTCTGTAAATTCATTAAAAAATGACTTGATTGGTATTAAGGAAGGTTTACTTGTGACTTTTCTTTCCATTTTGGCTTGAAAGCTATTCTGATTGTTCATTATGTAATTTTGTCAGAATTTAATTTAAAGCATTGTGAGCAAAGCATTGTCTACGTGGTATCACTACTGTTGCTTTCACATGAAGTGTTCAATACAGCGAATGCTCTTTTGCATGTAAAGTGCAATCTTACAACGAATATTGAATGAAAATGGCAACAACACATGTTTATTTGAAGTTAGTAGAAATAAAAGTCCTGCTTTCAAAAAGTACTCAATTGAAAATATTGTATTTTCATAAATATCATTTTTTGGAGTATTGCAAGAACATTTACATGTAGTTGTAAGTTACAACTAAACATGGGTATTTTAGGCCTTGAATTGCTACATTAAAATGTTGTGTATAATTAAGAATGCATGTCACCTTTTTTTGTTAGAACAGGAGTCTATAGTTGCAGCCATAAAGTAAAAATATCATACAGTACATTAATGTAAATCTTTAATTTCTTCACAATGTGATCAAATCTTCACTTTGTGCTTAAAGTTGCACAACCGATTCAAGATTATTCAATAATGTCTTTATCTAAATTCTGTTGGATATATTCCATTAAAATATATAAAACAAGTCTACAATTAAATAAAGTCTTTATTTCTCATTACACATAATCATAAGGTTAAATAAACAAGGAATGATTATATTTAGCTCTGTCATTTCAGCTGCCACAAAATGTATTATTTACTTTTTATACATTTGAATGGACAAAAGACAATCGGTCATACGATGTGAACTTAATTTGGCTCCGGCATTGTGTGTATTATCTATACCCCCTGTCTTTCGATTTGCCAAACAACTTTTAGAGGAGCGAAACAGCGGTTTGAAAGGTTATTTGCATACATTACTCCAGCTTGTATTCAACATTGCCCATAACCCTTCTGTTCTCTCTAAAGAATTACAAAAATAGTCACACATTGGGACGGTGCTGTGGTGTTTGATGAAAAACTCTGCTTATCATGGATTACACCAAAGCTTTCTTCACCACTTCATAGTAAGTCCATTAATCATCTTCTCCACCGCGTGGTAGTGTGTGTGCAGCAGCTCTTTGGCTCTCTCCTCCCCCACACTGTGCAGCCAGGACTGGTACAGCTCGGCCACACGGGTGTCCTCTTCTGGCGATAGCGTGCGCTCTTCCTTGTAGAGATCCTCAACCTTCTGGAGGAGCTCCTTTGGGTTCTGACCAGGTAAGGGCTTCACCTGTCCTCCGCCATTTATACAGCCTGAATAATAACAAGAGGAGAGGTAATGGTAAGCATGCTGAGTTTATCACTGATCATACATCTGCAAGAATCAAGTTTGTAAATCAGTGCTTATTATTTTCTTGTATTGGGCAATTTAATGGAGCAAAGGTGCATAAGCACACATCAAGGAAAAGTTTTCATCCTCAAATTCGACTTTACCTGACGGACATGCCATTACTTCCACAAAGTGGTAAGGCGACTTCCCCTTCTTTAGCTTCTGCACCAGGTTCTGGATGTTGCGGAAGCCGTATGTGAAAGCAAAGCTCAACTGGACAACTCCATCTTTCTCTAAAGTCACTTCCTGGAAGTCTTTATTCCTGTGGCAGAGGGGTTGAGGTGGAAGAACCAGATTAGACTGAACATTCTATAGACGAGGTGCACGAGAAGCAGGCCGATACAATTCATCTTTAAACAGATGATTTGCCCTTTTTTGCCTGTACATAAAAAGCATCTTAAACATGTATTTGTACTGGACCAAGGATTTACTGTTCCACAAAATGACCACAAGGCTGTTTCGGTTCTGATGGGACAGACTCACCTTAGGGTCTTGTAAGTGAGCTCCTTAACCTCCTCTCCAAACAGCTGCTTGGCAGCGTAGGTGAAGACATGATGGAGGTAACCCCCTGACCCACTCCCAGAATGGCTCAGGAACTCATCCTCACTCACACTGCTGAACCTGGATCACAAATAATATGTAATGTGAGTTAATGTATTCTTATGGAAATCTGATATGGCTAATAGAAGAAAATCATCACAGAACTTACATTGTATCTAGAGGAGCAGGTTCCACATCTTTCAGAGATACGTTTTTCTCCTCAAGCATTTTCTGCACCTCTCCTATAGGAAACATCAGAGAAGTATAATATGAGAACATGCTCCACATTCAAAGAGGCAAACAGCATCATAAGAGTAATTACTGTACCAGATGTGATGACACAGTCCACTTCTCGAGTCTCAGCTTCATTTAGGTAGAAGTCTGACCTCGAGGCCTCTAGTTTCTTGTCAAAGCAGGGCATTACTGCCACATGGTAGATCTGCTGTGGACTCAGCCCCTAACAACACACAGATCAATGTCAACTAAACATTTGATAAATTATAATTATAATCCAAATTCAAGACGTGCAGTACCTGTTGTTCAGCAAAATGTCCTTTAACCAGAGAACCCATCATCTGCTGAGGGGAGCGAGTGGTACTAATGTACGGAAGGATCATCTCCCCATGGGTCTTCTCTGCATAGCAAATCCAACCTGAGCAACACACACATACAGATATTCATACATGAGCAATGGGAGATGTCTTGAAGCGAACATTGAAATCATATAAATGAAGGTTGTATTATCTGACCAAAGTGAATTTGATCAAGCAGATAACGTTGTTTGGTCCTCAACGAATATAAAGACGATTCCTCAACACAGCTACATACGAGTGAATTGTGTTTTTATATACTTTCACATTATATTAATCAATGGAATTTCACATTGTTAGAATAGAAATTGCTATACAGAAAGGGTACACAATCAGCACCATTTACCAGCCGCATTGGTATAATATGAAAAAGAAAAGTCGATTTACTTCACCACCAGCCAAGAAAGAAAAACAAATGTTTGTACAATGCAGACAAATGAGGATGTCACGCTACAAAAGCCCTTAGAACGCCTCAGAACGCTCCAACATGATACATAGAGGGGTTGTTTTGGAATACCTGGACAGGCCGATGTCAGCATGGGCAGAGCCTTGCTGTCCTGCTCCTTCCTCTTGAAACGCTTCACAAACTCTCTCTGGCTCTCTAGCAGGCTGAAGGTCCGACTAAAGCTTGTGTCAAACACATGATGAACCCCTGCAATAATGATGACAATCTTTAGTGACTTTGTCTGCCTAAATCAGCCTTTCATTTACATTTTCCAGTTTTTCTTTGAGTTGTGTAGGACTTGAGAAGAATATAATTGTATCACTCACCAATGCCTTTAAAGAAAGAAGTAAGCCTCCTGCCTGCCTCAGTACTGCTGAGGTCAAAGTGTGCAGCGATGGAGGCTCTGGACTGTGGTGAAACGGACACCACCACAACCTTTTGCTCTTCAGCGTTGGCCTGTGGAGGATGTTATATATACCGTGAAACCAGCAATTATCACATTCCAAAGGCTGCAATGGCAAAGTAACCGGACAAATACTACACAAGCATTCAAACACATCCGTCCATCTCTACCTTGTTGTTGTGAAGCACTTTGAGGAGCTCCTCATGGCTTTGCTGTGTGATGAGGACGCTCTCAGCTGAGGTGATGCAGCCGCTGCAGGCCAAACAGTCTTCCAGTGTGATCTTTGCTTTCTCCAGCTTCTGTTTCCCTCCATCCTGCAAACATGAGGTTAATGAATTCAAGGTAAACGCTCATGCAACACCTATATTTTACGTAAAGGTAATGTTTGAGCTAGATACTAACCTTGTTGACCTGGACATAACTGCCATCATCTTCTATCTGAATTTTGGCCACCGATTTACCGAGTTTTTTTTCTATTTTCACAGGTTTGACGCATTCCTGAAAAACAGAAACCACACTTGTAAACAACTACAAAATACTTATCTTTGATTATTTGTTATGAACTTTATGAAGACAGCAATTTATACCACTATCCAAATGCCCCTATCTGAACTGAGGGAAAGCAACAAAAGGAAAGATAATGAATAATTAAAACTTAACTTAACCGAGAAAAAACAAGTTATTACCTGTTAACTAACTAGCTCCAACCTCGGTCTTCGTAGTTACATAAATGCTAACATTAGCAGCAAGCTAACTACTTAGCACATCTTTATATTTTAACGCTGGCTGGTTGTGTTACCATTAACTGTTAAACGAATAAGCCAACAGCGCTTTATGGTGAGTTTTTGTCAAGCTTTTATTAAGTATTTATTATAAAGGTTAAAAGTGGATGTCATATCAGCAGCACTGATATGACATCTAACAGATACTGATGCTCGCTATTTTCAGTATGTTTTCGCTATCTGCTGCATTTATATAGGGCGTAAATCATTAGTGTCAACGATGCTATTTTAAGATACTTATTATGAATATGTTAGAATGTTATATTAGCTCAACTACCTGAGAGGGAGTGATAAAATCATCGAGATCTGTCAACTGCAGCACACCGCTGAACTGAGAAGCCATTTTTACTGCCGTAAAGCGTCTGTTGTTTACTGTTGTGTCGTGAATAGTTATCCTTGATTCAACTCCAACCATGGATGTATAATAAGAACTCCAAGAAGACTCCAACATGGACAAACCTCCATACAAACCACCTGTTGCAGTGAGCTCCTTTAATCTTTAACAGTTTGGACTTAATGGTCTTGTACAGCCTCCTTATTTCTCTGAGCAAGTTAACCTGCAAGAAAATTACAGTAAGCTATCAATATTAAATATGTTTTCTAACTGCGAAAATATACGAATTGATGCCTGGTATGGCCTTCACCACCTATCTTTGTGTGATGGTTAACCATGTTTTTCCATTATTAAATACATATTTACATTTAGAGGTTCTTTAAGGGAAAAAATGCAATATTATCCATAAATCCCCCTCAAATCAATGTTTCTGACTGAACCTTTGACCACATCCTGATGAAACTGTATCAAGTGTAAAGGCCTGTAGTCAATATTAAATGCCTTAGGTATTCTGCACAAATAACAAAGTAAAACACTGTAAAAATATCCATCACCAAAATAGGTAAAGAGCATAACATGGAGCCTCACATCAGTTTTATTTTCTGTGATATAAACTCTTAATCTATAGAAATTGAAATGTTATCTATTTAAATTACTTTGAGAAAGTATAGACGGTTAGACCAAAATACAATTTCGTCAGGATATTTGTGCATGAATCCTTGACCTGCACAGTGGCGTTTGGGCCCTTGATAAAATTAGTATGTAATATGTAGTGACGTATCTTTATATGTACACAATGTTTCTGCATACTAGATGAAGAGCAGTTGTGCTTGAAACATCACCTTGGTGTAATTAATATTGGACTATAGAGCATGTGAAAGCAAATACATTTTGTATTCCATGGCCCCACATCTGTCCCATGCTTGAATAGATTAATTGACAGCTCTGATCATTTTGTAGTATTTTTTCTTTTGGATATGTTTTCAATGTTGTAATAAGCATTTTGATATTACCGCGTTATCCATCGTAGCCATGGCATAAAGATACAGATGCAGATAATCTTTGACAGATATATTAGTATTATCAGATACAATAGATAACGTTCAATAATAAATATGTAACATATAAAGGGATCCAAAGAAGCCATCTTTGTCATTTGTCGAAATGTATTTCAGACCGTTTTATGCACTATAAGAAAAAATGTGATCAAAGTATGTTTTATTTTTATGTGGGTTAACAAACAATATAATGATGAATGAAACAGTAATACTTTAAATCAATGAAATAGATGCATAGGTTATATATATATACATATACACGTAATTAATGGGATGAACGTAAAACTAAATAAAATAAAATGAACACACCAGAAGTCAACATTAATTTCTTGTCTTAAAACAAAGATCCATTTGTTTCTCGAAAACATTAAAACAAAACAGGATTTTCTTTAGCAGATCAACTTTAAAGAATGTAACACATCATACACAATAATATGTATTAGAATATATACTCTTACATTGTGTTAAACCTTAAACACATACACACACAATTCAAGCATATTAGTATGCTAGAAATCTTCATTAAAAAAATAGTTTCTTGTTTTCTTCCCTCTATCTATGATAAGAGGCACGCACGCGCCCTTGTGTTGTTATGACTACGCGGTCGTAAATCCGCCATGTTTTCGCTCCTTTATAGCTGCGTTGCGACAGAGACGGAGACATGAATGTAGAAAATAATCATACGGCAGAAACAGAGAGGGAGCAAACGACGGACGGCAACGAGACGATCACCATCCAGACAACACTGGGAGATGAAGGTTTACTCTCTTACTTTCGGAATCAAGACTGACATATTTATAGATATTGTATTTGGGCCTAGCTCACTTCCTCCATCATGAAATGTTGCTAGCAGCTAACTGCCATTAGCAACAACATAAGCTAGTTGTTTTCCCGCTGCAGCTGTACTCAGTTTAGAAGTCCATTCAGTGAGCAGTTTACATCAGCTAGGTGGCACAGATACTTAACAAAGTTGTCTCATGCTGTATTGTGCATTTCTCTTTGCCTGTCAGATGAAGATGTGCACAAATGTGGACGCTGTCAGACCGAGTTCTCCACGCTGGAGGCTTTCATCCAGCACAAGCTGCAACAAAACTGCAAACGCGTGGAGGCCAACCAAGAGGTATGGACTGTGGTGTGTGTGGTTTAATATCCAGTTTACACTTTAAACTGCAGTATCGAATACATATCTATATTTTACCAGGTTACTGCAGCAAATGGAAATTCTTCTTCAGAGGTGAAAACAGCTAAAGGTGCATCCTCAGATGAGCGAGTGAAGATCACTAACGGTGGGTCAACATTAAGGCTGAATCTAAATTATTGTATCATCATATATTTGACAATTATTGTGAAAGAAACATCAACATTTCCTCCTGAGGGCAAGGTGACTTATAATAATTGTTTGTTTGAACCAACCATCAGTGCAACACTAAAAGACATACTGTTCACATCAAGTTTACCTAAGTATAAATTACGTAAAACATATTTTGTATTTCTTCATTCATCATTTTGGTTCAACCTGTAAATTAGATTCTCCAGGGGGGCTACATTGTAATTTGTGTCTTTATTTCACACAGATGAAAGCAGTGGTACTTTTGGCAGAGGCCGCAGGAAGAAAATAGTTTCACCCAAAGTCAATGACCAATCCGATGGGACGGAAGGATCCTTATCGGACAATGCTGAGAGTGACAAGTCTGTTGTTTACAAAGTTAACCAGGAGGGACGCTGCATTTGCCAACTTTGTGACAAGACATTTAAAACTGTAAGTCCTAAAATGTATTTGTGTTTAACTGGCGACCTGAGATCAGATTTCCTTGTCAGAAATATCTTTCATGAATAATACCAGGCTGTGTATTTATTACACTTCATGTTGCCAATGCTTTTCTTTATGATATGTTATATTTTTACCCCACAGACCAACATCTTGAGAACTCATATGAAAACTCACAGTGACCAGAAGAACTTCTCATGTGACCTATGTGGAACCTCCTTTCGCACAAAAGGCTCCCTGATTCGTCACAATCGTCGTCACACTGGTACAGACAGTTAACAAAGACTGATTTGTTTATGATTCCATGTCTTCTAAAACACCTTTTTTATATGATAACTTTCTTCCTGTTTCCTCACAGATGAGCGGCCGTATCGCTGTACCCTTTGTGGCCAGTCTTTCAGAGAGTCCGGTGCCCTCACAAGACATCTAAAGGCCCTCACACCCTGCACAGAAAAGATCCGCTTTGTTCAATACAAGGAGATCTTAGTCAGCAAAGATGGTATACAAAAAGGTCAGATTTATACACCAGCTGCTGTTATTTTGTGACAAGTATGTTTGTGTTAAACAAAGTAGCTTGACGGTCCTTTACAATCTATTCTATCAAAGCAAATTCATGGAGTCCTTTTATATCAAAGTCGACAATGTACAAGATTGAGAAATAGATTAAGAAAACCCAATGACAGGTCTTTGTGCATTTCACAGGAGTCGATGATGCAGTGGCAGGCCAGCAGCATGAAGTGGTGGTTTTGGAGCATCAGCCAGAGGAGGAAGAGGTGGAGGAAGAGGGGATGGTAGAGGCTCAGACTGCTGTGCTCAGTGTGGTAGAGGCTGGTTCCCACGAGGTCCTCCATCAGGTCCACTTCACAATGGAGGTGAATGGAACAACGCAGGAGCAACAGGTTAGTAGAGAAGCACATTTAGTCCTGCTGTTACCAATCAAATATACACAGAACACATACATTTTCCATAATACCTTTTGGTACATTATTTGCAAAAATAAAGAACATTTCGATTTAGTACGAGATAATTAAGCCTGTAACTTTTATTTTATTTTATTTAACCAGATAAAAAAAGCATTGAGATAAAATCTCATTTACAACGCTGACCTGGCCAAGAAGGCAGCAACGTTACACATTTTTACACATAACACAGACATATAAAATACAGAGAACACAACTAAGTAAACAAAACAAAAAACGAAAAGCAGTCACTACATTGTGCACATTAGGACAGTAAGAAAGGTACACTACTTATTACTGCAAGAGCAGCTGGTGGTAAGGACCTCAGACAACTTCAATTTAAAACAGGCTATAGGGACAAGTGCCGTCAGTTTGAGGCTTGATTGAAGGTCCTTCCAAGACCAAGGACCATAATTAAAAAGACTCCTTTTTCCAGCCTCAGTCCGCACAGCAGGAACCTGGAACCGTATCCCAGGCACTGGATCTGAGTCACAAACTGGAGCAAATCTGGCACATATACACAGTGGAAGCTTACCTAAAATGGCTTCATACATTAATAAAAACCAATGCTGCATCCTACGCATACTAAGTGAGGACCATCCAGTTAGGCTATACAGTTTGCAATGATGAGTCCTATAGGGTGCATTTGATATATAACGCAGTGCAGCATGGTAGAGTGGGTCAAGTTTGGCCAAAACATTGGGACAGGCAAATCTGAAACTGTCCTCCAACCTTTCATGTTTTCTCTTGCCTGTGGTCAGGTTGTAGTAGATCAGTCTCAAGCTGAAGCGCTGGCCGCGGCTGCTGCAGCAGCTGGAGGCAACCTCATCTGCCAGGCCATCATCAACTCTGGCATCGCCATGGAGACAGAGGAAGCCGTGGAGGAAGCCGTGGAAGAAGCCGTGGAGGAAGCCGTGGAGGAAGCCGTGGAGGAAGCCGTGGTCGAGGAGACCTCAGAGGCAACGGAGGAGATGGATAAAGAGCATTCTGACTGTCCTGATGAGGATGAGAATTTCACTGAGATCCATATTAAAGAAGAGTTTGAAATGGAAACAGAGGTAAGCATGAGAGTAATAATGGTATTGACCAGTTGACTACTTACATTCTTTTAGCAGTCATGTTTTTGCAATGCTTTGTTAAAAGGGTTCAATTTCTTTCTTCTTTTTGAAATATTAGCTATTTATTATTTTTAAGTACTTAGCTGTAAATAACTGACCATATCGCCAACTGACTTTACGGACGAATGATTCATAATTAATCGTCATTTTGATTTGTTTTTTATTAAGGTTAAGAAACAGAAAAACTGAACTGAATATCTTGTTGTCTGCTTTTGATTCTTTTGCAGGAAGCAGGAGATGGTCAAACATCTTTAAAAACGCACAAGTGTCCACACTGTAGTCGCTCTTTCAAGGGACTGAATTATTTCCGCTTTCATGTCAAGGGCCATTTGGGTAAGTCCAAAGCTATAATTCATGACTCTCAGCAGCATCACTGTATGCACCCCTCCTAAAATCCTTTTGATGAACCTTAATCAATATGTGAAATCAGAAGAAAGCGCAACTTTATCTTGTTACAAACAAAAATATTAAATTCTTTTCTTTCTTTTCTCTTTGTCAGGTTACAAGCCTTTTAAGTGCACGCTTTGTCACAAAGAGTTTCTAACTGGTTACCTGCTAAAGAAACACATGGAAGTCCATGTCAGTGAGAGGAGGTACAAGTGTGGGGAATGTGGCAAGCTATACAAAACCATTGGGCATGTACGTGAGCACATGAGGGCCCACTCTGATGAAAGACCCTACCACTGTTCCAGGTGCAACAAGGGGTACAAGACCAAGGTGACTTTTTTTGTAGATTCTTTGTTTTGTATTAAATGCTCAACTTGTATTCATATTACAACATATTTCGTCACTAAGTTATTATTCACAGACGTATCTTTCTGTCTTGCTCAGAATGCCTTACAGGTGCATCAGCGGACCCACGGTGATGAGAAACCTTATGTGTGTCAGTTCTGCTTGCGAGGCTTCAGGGAGAAGGGTTCGTTAGTGCGACACATCCGCCATCACACCGGAGAGAAGCCTTTCAAGTGCCCAAAGTGCAGCCGAGGCTTTGCTGAGCACGGGACTCTGAATCGGCATATGCGTGCGAAAGGTCTCTGTAGTTGACGGATCACAATACTTGAAGAAAAAATGTATTTGCCGACACAGACAAACATAATAACAGCGGCTCTTGTTTCCCACCAGGAGGCTGCCAGAAGGACGGTTGCAGTGAGCAGCAGGAAGAGGAAACGGAGGAGCAGTCGTCGGTGAACAGCCTCGCTACGGCAGCCATCATCTCAGAGGATCCTCATGCCGTCCTGGTGGAGTTCTCCTCAGTGGTGGCCGACACACAGGAGTACATCATCAATGTGAGACAGGGAATAAGGGTTATCAGAAAGTGGTGTTTCTCCCCTTACTCAGAGTTTGTTAAAGTGTGAAAGTAATCTTTTTCTAGATAAAACTTGTTTAAGTGATCCATGATGTCACAGCAAGTGTTTTTGATATCAATCAATAGCAGAATATGTGCCATTGCATCACTGATTCAAGTGTTTTGAATCACTGCAATTTGAAGTGAATTGAATAGTTTGCTGATGAGAACTAGTAACTTTCTACCTTCCTTTGCAAAGTGCGGACACTTAATAATAATACATTTGATTTCAAAGCGCTTTTCCAGGTGCTCAAAGACGCTTTACAGTGGTTTGATAAAACATGATAAAATAGAAATACATATTAACACAGCATAATACACACATTTAAAAGCCAGTCTGAAGAGGTGTGTTTTGGTCAGTGTTTTGAAAGTGGGGGGGGTCGGTGCAGTCTCTGATGTGTTGTGGAAGGGAGTTCCAGAGGGTGGGGGCAGCGATGGAGAAGGCTCTGTCCCCCCAGGTTCGGAGCTTGGTTCGTGTGGGGATAGAGAGGAGGTTCGCTTCTGATGAACGAAGGCTGCAGGAGGGGGTGTAGTGGTGGATCAGGTCAAGGGGGGGCCTGGTGGGCCGGGGGGGGGGGGGTGGCCTGGTGGGCCTGGTCGTTGAGAACTTTGTGTGTTAGCAGAAGGATTTTGAAGTGTATTCGTTGACGGACAGGGAGCCAGTGCAGGTTTTGAAGGACGGGGGTGATGTGGTCTCTGGAGCGGGTGTGGGTGAGGAGGCGGGCAGCGCAGTTCTGGATGTATTGTAGTTTATTTAGAATTCACACTTCAAGCTTTGAACACACGTTTCAGGCTTGTTAAAGAGGGTCTCTTGATTGTTTGTAGTTTTTTTGATTTCCTCCTGACTATCATTTTTTTTTTTTACACAAGAGCTGGACCTAACCTTTGCAAAACAATGCTTATGAAGGGAAAATATCTCTTTTTACATTACATCACATCGTGTCATTTGTTAGACGCTTTTATCCAAAGTGACTTACATACTCAATACTGTGGACAATCCCCACTCTTGACTGTTAGAATAAATGTTCCCACATACAGTATGCCGGTTTGATCCATGGCTGCAGGAAACAATGGGTTGAAAGTTATTTATTGTGAAAGAGGCTCGACCAAGTATTAACTCCAGAGCTGCACACTGTTATCAAGTAACCGACTGAATACGAGACTTCTCATGTCTGAATGAAAAATAAAGGACTTCACTAGTGGTGGACTATGTAGTTGACAGCAAGTTACACTAAACTTAAATAGAATGCTTAAACAATATCTCCAAAAAGTCGAGCGGATTGTGCTCATTATATTTCAAGGTTCTAATGACTAGAATCAGAACATATTGAATCAAATGTATGTAATTCCTAACATTCTGCTCATATTTGTGATTAACTTTATTTCCCTCATTTCTTTTAGACTCAAACAGACGAGGACGTGCAAGAAGAAGAGGTAACACTCATTCAAGACAGCCAAAATGAGGTCAGTATACACAAATACACACACTAGCGCACACAGTGAGATCTGTAGAGTTTATGCAGAGCGTGAGAATCGAATGATCTGATAAGGACTGTTAATTGGGTTTTCATTATCTTACGCCTCTCCTACCTCTTTTCTACCAAACCTGTCTAGATGGGAAACACCATCATGAAAGTGGTGCAGCAAATAGTCAGCCAATCGCAGGCCGCCGGCAACACGGGCAGCCACCAGATCATCGTGCGCAACGTGGCGATGAACGAGGAGGGCACCTCCATCTCTGACTGCGGGGACACCATCACCATCGCTACACCAGAGAGCCTGACGGAGCAGGTGGCCATGACGCTGGCCTCAGCCATCAGTGACGGCACGCTACTGGCCACGACGGGTACCGTGGAGACGCCAGATGGGACAGTAACTATGCTGACAACTGAAGAGACAGTGGAGGAGGGAATACACGTGGTGCAGCAGCAAGAGGAATACGTCATCACATCCCCAGAGGAGGTGGAGATACAGACTGTCATTGTATGATCCACGGGGTCACTGACTATGCACTGATACATTTGGCTGGACTTTCCCTGTAGCCGAGAACTGTGTAGAGTTTATGTAAGCTCATGTGTGAGATTTGATAACTTAACAAAGGCCAAAGTGTTTCTAAAGTTTATAGCTACATAATTAGAACAAAAGATGTCTGTGTGAAACCTAAAGAATGAGTGGGCATGAGGACTATCATGTTTTAGTTTTTGTTCATTTATTGAATTGCACTGCATTCAGTATGCCTCCTATTTTGTTTAGGTGCATATCTCTTGTTAGGTGGTACAAACGGAACATTCTTTGCCTTTTAATCTTTGTTCCTGTCTCCCTTATTTGCTGCAGTCAAAAAATGAAATGTCTTTGTATTTTAATACCGTAATCGGCATCATTCCGCAGTGTTTCTGCTCTCGGATGTTCTTTTCACCTTCAGATTGAAATGTGATGGCTTTTTGAAGACGGACCGATCAACAACTGTGGCGTGTGCCTGCCTGCTTAAGGCCATTTAAGGAGGCCATTAACCTCCCATAGTGCAGTGTTAAAGCATAATGCATCTTTAAGCATGACAGATACACCAGAAACTACAATTTGATCAGTTTACTCGAGCAGAGTTTGCATCAAATAAATGCTATTTTCTTATACAGTTGGCTCTCATTTATCTTTGTTGCTATCATGATTTTTGTGACTTCAGTGTGAAATCTATCCAAATGATATAGAGAGAAGCAACCAAATACTTGGTTACTGTAAATGGTGATGTCTTGCTATTACCAATCTACCTTACCCTGTCCTGTCTGCAAGTTTAATCATGTTCTATTATTGTTAGCATTTGATCATCCTGGGCAGCGGTCTTATTTCATTTCTTCTTTTTGTTTAAAGAAGTGTGTAGCTGTAGAGAGAATGTCATCTTCCATCTCATCGTGGGAATACCACCTGCTTTAAAAGCACGCACACCTGCCAGGTAAAACACAGCAACCTCTGGGACACATGTACTCTCCAGGCTTGTTCTTTCTGATGTTGTGCTGTAAAGTTTATAACTAATGGCCCTGCTACACTTATTTCACCAAGCTGATTGTCTAAGCTGAAATATTGCATGCAACTTTTAGCATATATCTGCAGGCTGTAACTGGTGCTGGAGCAGCGAGGTTAAAACAGCCGCTTTAATCAGAGAAGTGTCCCCGGCTGGTGCAACACACACTGGTTTCTGGGTCACTCCTCAGCCCTCAGAGAGGGCCCTATCCACATGAGCAACCGAAGAAGGCAGAGAGAGAGGCTGGGACAGAGAGATAGGGAAAGGTATTTATAGAAAAATGGGGCTTCACAGTACCTTTTCTTGCAAAGAACCATTTCAGGACCAAGTGAGCGTGTCCCACTTTTCTGATCATCTCTCAGCCATTGGGTTTAGATAGAAGCTGAGGCTGGACTGCCTCACCCAGGTGGAGCCTTTCTTTCAGATGCTCTCCCCCTTCCTGCGGCCCCCCCGTCTCCACAGCTGCTTACCGCTGGTTTTCTGATTGAGAACAGTGGGAGGCGTCGCCCCATGATAACCTACAGATGTGACCTTTTAGGCACACTTGATTTGCCTTGCTCTGTAGAGGCTTTTGGAGGCAGGGAGCTCAGGTGAGGAGCAGCACAAAGGTGTCCAAAGACACCCTTTGGCTGCATCACCCTCCGGGCCGGGGGCAAAGGAAGGCTGGCTGGAACGTGCCCTGCCGCTAGCCGGGCGAGGATGAGGCGCTTCCTGAGCAGAAAGGGTCGCTTCTCCCTGCGCCAGAGCAAGTCTGGAACCCGGAGTGCCTCCAAAGATTTCTGTAAGTCTCTTTCTCTGAATTGTACTTTGTACTTCCTGAATTGATTCATCTGATGGAGGTAAGATAAAGAGGAGAGCTTATGCTGACATTGTGTAACTAGGTCGCAGGCTGAGAGAAAAGGACTGACAATCCTCTGAGTGCTGCATGTGTTCTGATGGGGAGGATTTTGATCCACAGCTCCATGTCAGTGACTTCCCAATCTATTTTAGATCAATAATCAGCTGTTGTTTCTTCCCTGCAAGCTGACACCACATTCTGTGACTCTTTGGTTGCCTTCAGATTTGACATGTTTTATTCACTCAGCCACATCGCTCCCTGAATATTTAGCCCTTTGCTAAACTGAGAACTGCCTTGTCTTTTTTCGCAGTGAAGCAGATCAGATATTTCTACATTTCTTCGTAAATCTAAGTCTCATTTTGTCACTTCTCGTGCACTTTTTCGTTTGTTTTCTTCCTTCCCATCTCTAATTGAGTCTATTTGTTTCTGTCTTTCTTCACCTTTGTCTGAGTTTTTTGTTTGATTTTTGACAAACATTTGATGAAGTTAGAAATGATACAATTCTGCCTTATTTAAGCTGTAATTAGCCTCTTAATGCAAATGGGAAAAGTGCAATGCAAGAGAGCAAGTCAATACAAGATAATAATTTAACTCAATTACACAGGAGTTTTTACAAGCACAAGTGTTATCATGTTTTGATCCTGAATATTAAGCGATTATGTTGTGTTTGGTGAGAAAACAGAACATGGACTCACAGTTCCCTAAAATGTTCTATAAATATCTTTGACATATCTAGATGAGTTGAGATGAAGTGAGCCTGTTGGGACTCTTCCTGCCGCAGTAGAAGGAGGCCAGTGACCAGGGGAAGGCCAGCGGTTCATGTGGGTTAGATAATAAAAGTCAGAAATAACCTTCTTCCCTCTGTTCTTTCATTCATCGAATAGAAAAACATCTTAAAATCTGGAATGTGCATTCTGTGTCTTTACTATACAGTATATGTGTGGCTTCATTACATGAATTACCGATTTACCTGCTGCTACAGCTCGTCAGTTTGCATTACTGGGATGCCCTATTTAACTGTACTGTTTGACCTCCATTTAACAGCTTGCAACCTGCTCGTCTGTATGAGCAGCTTGCTCCAGATTAACAATGTTCTTTCATGCTAGTGTGACATACATATCCTTTAAGCAGTAAAACACGTCACCTTCCAATTAAAAAAAACCCATTGAAGTCTCAACAGACACAATTCTTGCTGGCCTTTGACTGTCACTTGTTAATGAACTTGCAGCATTTTGCAATTTTCCTTTTCTGTCCATCTTCCAGACCTTGGCCTCCCAGCAACCAATCAGAACTGGCCCGAGGCGTTTGGCTTCCGACTGGGTGGCACTGGGCCCAGCTACATCTTGTCCGTGGTGGAGGGCAGTAGTGCCTACCTGGCTGGCTTGCAGCCCGGGGACCAGGTGGTGGACATCGAGGGCCAGGATGTGACCAACCTCAGCACACCGGCACTTGTCGCTCTGGCTCAGACCCTCAAGACGGTGCCACCTAGCATCGGAGTAGTGTCACGCATCGAACAGGTTTGCTCAAAATTCCCATTTTGTGTTTTAAATTAAGGGAGAGTCAGTAAAAACACACTTAAAGGTCTCCTATTATAATATTTCTAGGCATATATTATAGGTCTCAGATATATAAAAAACATGTCTATGAAGTGTTTTGCTCAATATACCAAACAGATCACCCATTCTAGCTATGCCTCATACCCCTCTATTTCAGCCCTGTTAGAGTAGTGCTGATTCTGGGTCCGTAGCTTTAAAAAAAGAAATTAAAAAAAGAGAGCTCATGCAGGAGAATTCTACCCAGATACTCAGCTAAACGCTGCCGTGATTAAACGCCATATTATGTTCCAAACCACAGCAAGGATTATTTCTGAAATGGTATGGAGCTCAAATGTTTTTTCTCTCGCGGGTTTACCACAAGGTGAGTACCTTTTTATATCCTGCTTTTTTACACATACTCTCTCCAGTAGAGAGTGTTAGCGATGCTTACTAATGTAAACACAGACCATATTACTTCCAATACACGTCGCGCATTGTTTCTGATTCAGCGATGTTTCTGATAGGTCCGTGGGCGTAAAGCCAGCCCACATTTCCGATATTACGTCATGACCGCAGCAAATCTTGATCAGCTCCGTTGTACCCCCGTTTTTAGAGATGTGGGTAAGGAGGAAACTAGAGAGGGTTGTATTTTCGGACCCTTTGTGAGTCACCTGACACACAGGGGACACATATTTATGTATAAAATACATCAAAAAGTGCATTTTGCATAATAGGGTAGTGGGTACCTTTAAGTACTTTCCCCTTCCTCAGATTGACGTGACTCCTGGTCCAGATGGCCGTTTTGGCTTCACCATCATCGGAGACTGCCCTCTGATGGTGGAGGACTGCATGCCCAACGGTCCTGCCGGTCGCAATGGCCTCAAGGCCGGGGACTATGTCATGGAGGTCAACGGCATCCCAGTGAAGCATCATGAAACGGCAGCGGCCATGATCAAAGCCGCTCAGGGGCGGCCTCTGCGTCTGGGCGTGCTCAGTATGGCCCGGCGTCCCAAGAGGCTGAGCAGTAGCATGAGGGTGTTGTCGCAGAGCGGGGACAGCATCAGGGAGAGCCGCGCCCACAAGGCCATGGAGTTCAATAAGAAAGTAGGTGTGAAATAAATGTTTGAAATTGTATGTGATTGGTGCATTTTCATTTTCTGTATGAATTAATGTACGGGCGTTGGTTTACCCCTCAGGTGGAGGAAGTGCTAGGGGAGGAGCTGGATGTGAAGGAGCAGCTGTTTGAGGTTCTGAAGCGGTACGCTGCAGAGAGGGACGTGGAGAGTCTGGCTGAGGCGCTGCCCGACATCTTGATCACAGAGGAGCACCAGCAGCTGATTGACAACGTCAGGTAGCTAATCAGAGCTTTTTTAGCTTGAAAATGCAAGATGCTGCACTGACTGCACTGCTTTGTTTTAGTAAAAGAGGCCTGAATCAGACGGAGAATTTGTTATTTTATTTTGCCATTATTCTCCCAAGTAACACACTCATTTACCACCAGGCTGCTGTTTTTCTGTTCAGGTCACAGTTAATCCCGCCTCTGAATCAATCCAATTGGATATTAGGAAAACACAAAAGCGTTAGACAAAAAGCTTCACCCACATTAAAAACAATTACATAAAAGTCATCTCCAGGCTTCTAAAACTCCCTCTGCCTGTCAAACATGTCTGAATGGAAGCTGTGTGTCTTGTTTTAACTCTGTGTGACTAAGCAGTCCTTTAGTCCTTCTTGTGCTGTGATCAAACATGTCTTGTGAGATATAAGAGAATTTCTTAAACTGTTTATCCCCTCTTCCCCCACATTAATACAGACTTCAATGCAAATTGAAATCGGATTGCAACACATTTCTGCTTTACTGGTGGCTTGACATCTTGTTTGGATATCTGTCACTACAGTGATGCAACCAGGACACTGCATCAATATTTTAGCCTGCAGTGCCGTTTCCAAAGCTGCTTCTGTTCTCTCAAAGGGTTTACGCGCTTGTTAATGTGAACAACCAAAACTCTTTTTAGATGTATTTTTTGTATTTGGGTTATACATTGGTGAACCGCTAATTCTAAAAACCTGCCTGCAGCACGTTAAAACATACAAAAATATGGAAGCAAAGTTAACTAACCACCCAGCAAGACATTCCAACAAATCCAAACTGTCAATAAAAAAGGAGTAACCTTTTAGAAATGCCGGAAAAACCTAAAAAAAAAAAGAAAAGTCAATCGTCTATACATTATTGAATCCCTTTTAGTGTAGTAGGGAAATTAATACTCAACATGCAGATAATACCCTGGCTGTGTAGTACTTTTCAAATATTCCAAACCTATTATGTCTTATACACAGTTACAGCCATAGGATTCACTGCACAGCCTTTACACAACAATCAGGGCGGAGACGTGCTGCAAAAACGTCTTCATTTCCTCATGGAATCAATAGTTTAGAAACTCCCCCTCTCAGCATTTTACTGTGAAACTTGGGAGAGGTGTACATCAAGGCACATGTGAGTAGCTGACCTGAAGTAAAGCCCTGACTGCTGTCCTTCAGTGCTCAGATATCTCTGTTTCTCCCCTCTCCGTTACAGTACACACGAGTATAGTTAGAAATTCACCACAGAATATTGCATTTCTTCGTTCTCAGCATTGATCGGAAAATCAAAACCCAAAACTCAATATCTCTGCATCCTCCTGGGCTTTCTATTTTCTCCCAGCCACCTCTCGTTTACCTTTTTTCGCTCATCTTCTCTCACTTTGACTTCCTCTCTAAGTCTCTTTCTTTCCTATTTCTTCCTGTCGCCTGTGATGCACCCTTTGATTTTTTTTCCGTTTATCACATCACTGGATGTTCCTTATTCCCTCCTCTGCATACAGCTCTTAGCTGGTACAGCCTCCAGTTTGCGGCGGCTGGTTGAGATATGCACACATACGAACACAGAGAACTGTGCAGATGCTCACACAGCACTGATTCGGACACACATGCCTTCAGTCCTTGCTTTGAAGTTCTTTCCGGTGAGAAATTATGAACTGCTGCCTCAGGTGAGTACTGAAAAACAATTTGGCATTATACATTTGCAGATGTTGTCATCAAGTTTATTCATAATTTATGATGAATAAGCTGTACTGATTTGAAAGCATTCTGTGGTGACAATCGATTAGCATTCAGTTTTCTCATGGATTCATTTCGTAAATCTCATTTTTGTGACACAGCTGTCTGTCTCACAGCTTTAGCAGCACATTTCCTTCCTTAGAAATCTGCCTGCGAAAAATGCTTTGTAATATTTGTTTTGCACCGGATTCCCATTAATTATGCATTAACTGTATCCATAGAGGACCGTTAGCTGTTTCCTCTTACCTTCAGCCAATAACAAAAGTAGAGTAACTCTCTTAATAGTAGCCTGAATCTCTCTTTAGATAAATCTACTTCAGATAGCTGTAGTTACCCATCAAATCATCCCTATGTGCTTGTTCTGGTGCACTGTAACCTTGACAGGCTTTGATATGCAACGTTTTTCCTCTCGCTTTCTCTGCCTGCTGTGTCATTGCGTTGTTGACATTATCAGTGCTGATGAGCTGTTATTTTGTGCAACAACATCTTATTTATGGCAATTAGTCCGTGCAAATTTCACTCTGGAAAGAGCTGCAAAATATTCATATTGCAGGTTGGGAAAAGCTCTTGATGTTTACAGCATAATCTGGTGAACATGTTTCTGTGATTGGAGCCCGAGGGAGTTTGGCTTCCAGGTTGTTCGTTAACCTCGGGGCGGTGATGGTGTTTATGGCTGCTGCTGGCAATTAGATGTCTCATCCAAGGAGAGAAATGTAATGTGGAGTTTATTTTCTGTTCTTGGGGAAATGTGTTGCTGATTATATTTTGATAAGGCATGTTTCAAGGCAGCTTTTTTAAACCTTGTTAGTGGTAACCTTTAATATCTCAATATCTGTCAGATGGTTTGGAAGACAATTAGAACATTCTGGGTTTTAAATGACTCCTGTATGTAATGATTCCTTTACTCATACCCAGTGCTTCCTTTAGGGGGACATTTGTGACTTTTAAAGCAATGTCTCCAAAACTTTAAATTGCCATCCCATTTTGTACACATATTCACATCCCCATCAACTTAGGTGAGCACTTCCCTTTTCCTAAATGCCATCAGGTTGAAATATTTATTTTAATTTGTCCAATGCTTTGGCTTATGACTAAATATCAGCAAAACTAATTATAGTCTAAGTTGTTTTTTTAGTGCTAAATGGCAAATATTAGTATGCTGACACCCATAACAAGTGCGAGCTGGTCTGAAAGTGTTGATGTCTGCTTTCGCCATTTTTTTTCTTCCAATAAGGGTGGAACAATTTTGAAAATATATATACCCGTGATGTTGGCTGATGTTGCAACTGTGATATTATATCCTAATGCCTTGTCAAACTTGACCAGCTGGGCCACTGTGCTCAGTCTGCCTCTCTCCCCTCGCCGATTTGCCTCACTCTCCAACAGGATGTGTTCTATTTTTAAACAGCCTATTTCTTTTAATAAATTCTCTTTTAGGTTTCTGACACATTTGCCAGTTTTGATTTTTTAACGGCTCTGAAACCAAAGGTTGGCGAGGGCTTGAACACTTCTGTATCTGGAGTGTCATTAGAGATAATGTTTGAACATCTAGTTGCTCTTTTGTTCACGCGATTCTGCAGTGTTATGGTAATTGAATGTAATTAAAGTTAACTGAAGGCCTTTGTCTGAAACTGTATATAGACTTAAAATATATGAATTAATTAGACGTGTGCACTCAACCCAGGATGCAGTGCTGTTTTTTTCTTTTGTTTTCATTATTATTTGAAAACCAGACTGTTTCTGTCTTTTACAAATGTTTTATGAATCAATCAGACAAGCTTTTGTTGGATAGATGTTGTCATAGTTGTTGCACAGACATGGCTGTCAAGGTTTTTGTGCCATCCCTTATGCACATTATCGGTTCTTACCCCCCCCAGACACACACACACACACACACACACACACACACACACACACACACACACACACACACACACACACACACACACACACACACACACACACACACACACACACACACACACACACACACACACACACACACACACACACACACACACACACAATCATTGTGATGACCTGTCAATGCAATTCCACTGGGGCTCTCCTTCTTGTCTCAACTTCTCTCCTCTCTCCCTTCTCACTTACTTCTCTGGTCCTCCCATTCTTTCCTCCACTGAGGGAAGAGAAGATTTATCACACACTCACTCTTACTGAAAAATGATGGACGACTCAGTGATGAGACTTATCTTTGAACTATGATTGAGGAGAGTACACTACCCTGCGGTTACCTGGACTCCTTGATTCTTTAGAGGGCGAAAGATGGGAACAAATGGGGAGTGCCGCTCCAAACATGAGCATGGAGAACAGCTGATGGTGCTACCTGAGGATGTTTTGGAGGTGTGGAGGTACCACTCTTCCAATGTGCTCCCTCCCTCTCTTTCATTCTCTCTCCTTCTTTCTCTGGCTGCTTTCCGAGCCTGCAGCAAGCACTTTTGAGATCCAGGACGCCTTTCTTTTTCTCATCTCTTCTGTCCCCTCTTGTCTCGGAGAGTTTGTTTATTCATACGAGACGGGGACTCACCCACATGGAGAAGAAGCATTTGCATTGCTTCACTGAGAGCAGGCACTTCCTCAAAGCCCCCAAGAACCATGGGAAGGGATAGGAGCCTTTCCAGACACTTTCGGTATGGGACTTTTTCTTTGATCTCAGCAGTGTTCGCTGTGCTTTGAGTTGTTCGTGCTGACTTGTATCTGAAGTGTTGTTGTGCAACTGTTTTCTGTGTGTGTGTTATCTTGTCTTATTGAAGATAATTTTACACTTTCTGTCAGTATATAACATTATAAAACTCTTTTCTGTCCCAAATCTCATTCCAGCATATAAAACTGCGATATTCCAGCACAACTATTTTTTAAGTTTGACATCTCCAAATAATTGCTGATACTTTTCTTTGTTTTTGCTGTCTGTGGTTTCGCAATTAAACTTTGTGTCTGACGCTATGCTTTGTGTTTGCAAATTCATAACTGGCCTAGCTGTCAAATGAGCTGATCCGAAGTGGGTCTCATTATAATGGTTATTGCAATGAGTTTTCCAGCTGAATGCAATTGTCATTCATCCCTCTGTGTGCTGTGTCCTTGATCCACCCCTCCTTTATGCCTAATTATAGACGCTTCTCGCCCTCCTTCAATTGAGGGCATCCTAAAGCCTAAATCAAACTTCATTGAACAAAGCTATGAAGTTTCTGCTCACTTGTTTTGGCATGTTTACAAGATTCAATAGGTTAAATATTCTTGCTGAAATCGTAATATGACGGAGAGACTATGTTTTTAGGCAATTAAAGTCACAGAGATTATTGCTGCCAGGCCCTGTGACTATAACAAATACACAATAAAGGGCCCCATTCAGTTCAGTTTCCCCTATCTGCCGTTTGTTGAGACACACAGGTGATGTATGGGTGCAGTTTGTGAAAGTTTTGTGGCCTACATCGCCTGAGAGCACATGCTAGCCTGCTTCATTCCCAAAAGTTACACGACCCTGACCTAGAAAGAGCTCTAGTTCTCCACTTTCTCTCTTTCCCTGCCTTTGACTCATATGTTACTACTTGTGTTTTCATGTATATCTCTGCAGCTTTTTCTTTCATGCTTTATATCCATGAACCACTCACTCTTTCAATAACTGTTTCTTTGTCACTGACTCTGTTTCTTTCTTCGAAGTGCAGAATTAATTAATTTAGTTTTGTCATGTCTCAATCTTGACTTCTTCTTGTTGTAGTTCTACTCTTGATCACACATCTGACCTAAGAGATAGCACTTCAGAGCAGTCTGGTGTTGCAGATGAGCACATTTCAGCCCTCTGGGAAGTGTTTCTTTTGCATGAACCTAGCATTTACACAGGGCTATTTTTTATATGGATGTCTTCGATGTAAGCGAAGGAAATGTTTAGTACGTAAGTGATTATCCCTTCAATATGATACTTTACGTTTATTTTTTGATATGGCATTTAAAACACTTATGTATGTCAACAAGGAGCGTGCAGGGATTGGACCAGGATTGTACACAACAGGTATGATTGTAGATAGTTTTAGATGTAGATTGTAGTTGATGAAACAATGTATCATACCACAAGAGACTCCCAGGCACTTTCTGAATGATTGACAGTTTTACATTTGGTATGGTACTCAAGAATCCGAAGGATGCACAGATCTTTTCAGGCTGTTGTTGCTCTGGTCAGAGATCTCAAGTTAGTTGTTGATTTAAGGGTAAAGCTAAGGTAAGCAGGAGCATCCATATTGTGTTTTTTTTAAAGCAGCTACAAATATTTACTTTGAGTTTTTTGTGTAATATGGCCTGTTGTGGCATTTGTGGCTGTAACTGCAGTTAACTCAGGATTCACCTTGTGTGACTAGTGTGAGTTATGACTGATTTATTGTAGGGAGAAGCTGTGCTGTTGCTGCGGTGCTGTTCACTTGATACTGGTTGAGACAATTTCACTTGCAACATACACCCATACATAACGCGCTATTATTGGACACTAGACTGACTAATGGTTTACAAAGCAGGACAACCTAAAACCAGTGCAATAAACCAAACGGTTTTCATTAATAGTTTCTCTGAATAGTCTTAAATCTAACTTGCATTACTGAAATGGTAATGTATTGCATTTCTTATCTTTCAAGCACAGACTGTTAGTTGTGAGGAGTGGTTTAATTGTGATTTACAGATGTAAAGCTGTTGACCTTATAAGTAAAAGATACAAAGTTACAGAGTGTTTTATTACATCTGTACACTGACTGGCTTTGGATATAGTCCCAGGTTTTATTGGATCAATGTAAAGGTGTCTGCTGTTAGCTGTAATCAAGTCATTATCTGTGTGTGTGAGAGAAAGCTCTGTGAACTTTAGTTTGTCCGATTTTGTTTAGGTAAGAAACTTCCAGAGGGGAAATATGTGCAAGCTTGCATACACTTTGGATAATGGGAAAGCGCGGGTTATGAGTCACTCAGAATTCAAACCTAAAACTTTTCTGTACGTTTTTATGAAACTACCAAAATCATCTAATCCTTGACTCCTAACAATGCTCCAAACGTACCTGCCAAAGCACTGACGACTTACCGATGGGACTAATTCTCAAAAGTAGCTGTTGAGTTGTGCCGTGTATCTGGATGCCTTTTAGAACTGGAGCACTCTGAAAAACCAAAGCACTCGTTTCTCCTCTGCACAGTAGAAGACCCCAGGAGATTCATGATGAAGACAGAGAGATAGAGAGAGGATGGAGTTGAGATGGAGGCAGCATCATTTTGTATCTGGATTGGGGGGGGGGGTATGCAAAATAGAAAAGGTACAAATGAGGTGTGTGTACATACAAGGAGATGGAAGATTTTGTGTATGTGTATGCAGAACACTTAGATGAAAGAAGAAAGAAAAAGTGAGAGTGTCCTATATAAAGAAAAATGGCAGCCTATAACACTTTTTTCACAACACAGTTATTGGCAATGATTCTTCCATTTCTGGGTCATTTCTGTTGTTTGCTACCGTTTGTTCCTGCAGATAATTGGCTTGATATAAACGTCATGCAGCAGAAAACACAACTAAGAGAGTTTGATGGAGTAAGACAGTTTAAGCATAACAAAACATCAGTGGGTAAATGTCATGTTTTAGAAAACAGACAGAAAGACTGCCTTTTTTCCAGTTTTCCTGATGTTGAACAATCCTAGAACAATAAAACTGTCACAAAAGACAGCTTCAATTCAAGCCTTTAGTGCCAACACTCTTTATTTGATTGCCTCGGCACTTTTTTTTCATCTTTGTGTTTGTGGCACTTTAAGCAGACTGGAAGACAAGGGTGCACCACGCTCACAAAACACTACTAACTCTCACTAGCTGATCTTAGAATATCCAAGGGTGGGTTATTTCTATAAGAGCAAAGGGGGGATAATAACACTGGTAGGAGGAGAGCAGCTCTTTCTCCCAGATGTATCTCTGGCTCTGAGCTTCCTCCTTTTTTCGCATATTAGCAGGAAGCTGTCTGACACTATAACCTGCAGCTGATGTGACGGGACAACACAGACAAAGCTTGTCTTTTATCCCTTTGAGTCTCTCACACACATGCGTACACTCACAAACAAATGTTGGACCAATCCTTTCTGCCTACCTCGGCCCTCCCATGTGACGATATGGACTGAACTATTTGTGGCCCAATTAAATGGAAGCTGCAGCTGGAACAATATGTAATCAGAACAAGAATTGTTTTCCTGATACATTGGACGATGGATGTTTTGAGAGATCAGGATGAAGGATTTTGGATTTGAAATGCTGTTCACGTGTGATTTTGTGGGTGTGAATCTGAGTTTGTGTCTGATTCCACAATGTTTGCCAGGATCTTCATTCCCAAGAAGCACCGGGAGCGGTTTGACGAGGTGGTCAACCAGAGCCTGATGAGCCGGATCAAAGGGCGGAGCTTCAGCGACCCCAGCCGCCAGCACCTTCGCCGCAGCCGGAGCGAGGATCACGCCGAACGCCTTCTGGTCTCCACCCGAGCCAGTTCAGTGCCACGCACCCACGCAGAGGAAGGCGTGGTCCCCCCCGCCCGCGGCATGCGCAAGACAACCTCCCTCATAGCTGGGCACTCCAGTGGCAACACCACCAACTGCAGGTCTGTATTTAAAGATTAGTTTCTTCACTCATATTGACTTCTTTAGCTCCTGGGTGCTTTGGCCTTGTATCAGCAAGAGTCACATCATCATCATCCCATTTTCACCTGCTACATAGAGCCAATCCATTTTTAGCTTTCAAAGAAAACCAGTTTCCTAAAATAACATCTTCTCTCTCCTTACGTCTGAATTATACCCACTCTACATGAGAACAGCTGTGACGGGTCTTTCTGTGTGAGCACGGAATTTATGTGAATTAAGAGGAGTAGGTGTATAGATAAAAATACACGGTTCAGTGGTTGGAAGATGAACGCATGTTTATACATACACATTTTTTCTTGCTCTTTTCATCTGCTGTGACGTTGTTTCCTGTCATGTCTTTTGATAAAATTGATAAAACTAATCCTCATCAGATTTGGTTGGTTCATGCTGACGTGATTTAGAGCCCCTGGGATATAGTGTCCATATTTGGGTTTGTTAATTCATGGGAAGTTAAAGCTGCTGAATATGAGAATCTGCAGGGGGTCCACAGTTGGACTCTCGATTAAACTCATTATTTTTCTAATTGCAGTTAACTTTTTGAACAAATCACAGCTAATGTATCTTTGAGTTATAGTTAATAATGAACAACTTAAGTTTCTTTGGTAACCCATTCAATTATAAATGTTACTTTTATCATATATTACCACCAGTGGCGTTTTTATATGTACAAAAGTGGTGGGGCACAAAAAACGTAGATGTCTACAGTATATATAAGCTTCTGCAGTGAGGTTCATGGCTGCTGAGGCACTGGCTCTTCAGGTTTACAAATATTATATTTTGACCTAAATCAAAATATAATATTATTTTCAAAAGCTTTTTTAGTCTGATGCTTCAATTAATTTTAAACAGACAGTTCAACAAAAGGATACCCAAAAAATGTAATTTTATCATTTAAATATTGAATTGTTCTCTCTTAGTAAGATCCCATTTTCAATCAAATTGCAGTCTTACCTTGACTTGAAGATGAAGTCCATTTATAATAAATCTAATCTAATCAATAGATTTATGATTCGAAAATGATAAAAGTAGGGTAGACATGTGGATATTATCCGGCTGAACAAAACGTGCATTTATCTAACAGGTTTGTTTCCCACAGATCTTATTTTGAGCTATTTTCTAAAATCCTATGGAGAAATATCATTGCTTTTTTGTGGAGGGAAGCCATGCGCAGCTTACTTCCTGGTTTTAGGACGCCTCACTGCAGCTCTCTCGTCTCCTCTTCACACACCACACTTTTCGCGGCACACGTACTTACAGCCAATCAGCTCTGAATGATGTGAGATGACGTATGGTGGGGATGGCAGCTCTATGCCCCTATGGTCATTATTTTGTTGCCACACACATTAAAAAGGAAAATACTCTGAGCATGCGCAGTGTAGTTTTTACAGTCACCATTGACTTAAACAGGGAGAGGGAGGGGCAGGATCGGGTTTTGTCCCACATGGCTCTAAACAGCTCAATAGGCACACACTGTAGACACTAATTAGAAGAACACAGACTAAAACAGCAATGAGACGAATCAGATGATTAAACATGATCTTAAAATATATTTTATATATTTTTTAATTTATTTTTTGCATTTTTTTGTAATCATTACTTTTAATACATTCTGCTGACACTAGGTGGGGCTGTGCCCCACCTGCCCCTAATGACCAGTCGCCACTGATTACCACGCACATTTAGCAATCACTTGATCCACTAGAGCTGAGTATTAGTGCTTACCTGCTTTTCTTTCATTTATAGAGCCTCTGTTCATTCTTCAGTCCTGCCACTAATCAAAGCTCAAATTTGTTAATTTAGGACGGTGAGAGTGTGTAAGGGTAACGCGAGCTTTGGCTTCACTCTAAGAGGCCATGCTCCTGTGTGGATCGACTCTGTCATCCCCGGTAAGTAAAAAAAAAAGTGTTTATTTGATTATGAATAGTAAATGT
The DNA here is from genome assembly GCF_902827175.1 of Gymnodraco acuticeps. Classification (NCBI taxonomy): domain Eukaryota; kingdom Metazoa; phylum Chordata; class Actinopteri; order Perciformes; family Bathydraconidae; genus Gymnodraco; species Gymnodraco acuticeps. The sequence goes on from NW_022990238.1 coordinate 1,044,005, forward strand.
TACATGTCATATTTCTATTGTACTATTCTTGAAATGAGGAAACGATCAAGTCAGATGTCTCTTGTACTCGTTCTCTGTTCTGCAGGAAGCCCAGCAGACAAGGCAGGACTAAAGCCAGGAGACCGCATCCTGTTCCTCAATGGACTGGACATGAGGTTGAATTCTAAATCTAATTAACACAACACTGATTATATTTAGATGAATGTGGTTATCTGGTTCCTCTGTTGAAAGAGTTTTGTTGTTTGTAGAGCTCACACAGTTATTGACAGGAATAGAAATCTAATGTGATGGATTTAATAGAAAAACAAGTTCCCAAAAATAGCTCCCCAGAAATTGTGATACTGTGTTTTAACCTTGGTATATTCTCTGCAGAATACAGAAAGCATTGTTTATGTCAGTAAAATGTCTATTTTATTTAAATAGTAGGATTTCTTTCTAGTAAAATGAAATAATTGGTTCATGCAGTTAAAGGATATAACAGGTGTCTCCATGTGTACCATGCCTGTAGGACCTCGTCCCATGAGAAGGTGGTGTCCATGCTCCAGGGCAGCGGTGCCATGCCCACGCTGGTAGTGGAGGATGGTCCGCCCTCTTTCAGCCTGTCAGAGCAGGACCTGGCGGGGGCCAGCGTTCCCACAGAGGGGGCCCGCTCCCCTGTCCTCAGCTCCCTGCAGTGGGTGGCAGAGATTCTTCCGGCCAGTATCCGGGTTCAGGGACGCACCTTTGGACAGCAGCTCGAGCACCTGCTGACCATCCAGGAGAAGTACACCATCTGCAAGGCTCTGGAGAACTTCTTCCAGCACAGGTGAGCAAGGGTGGGGAATAAGATCAAAAGAAAAGCATGAGGAATGGGGTGAGATCAGACGTGGACATCTCTATAACTACTGTTCGGGCTGTTATGTGCTTTTATATTCAACCATAATTGGAATTCCATTTACAGTGAAAAGTGCATTGTGGAGGTATACATTTGTTCAAATAAGGTGGTTATTGTTACAATTAAGCCCAAGGTGCAGGTTGGCTCTTATAGTATTTAAGTTTGAGGATGTGCAAGACACAGATTAAGGAAATCTTTTTTTAAAGGACTAAATATGATGAATATACATACAGTATGTGTGTTTATAGCCATTTCCCTGTTGCCTTGTAAAGTCTGTACTACAGGCTGTGTGTTAATAGTTTTTTAGTTCATTAGCCAAATCAGTGGAGTCGCCTGTTAATTTAGTTTCTAGTTTCTTGCACAAGTGGAGGACTTCACCCACAACTTCAACCTCTGATTGAACAGTGAGGCAATCGCTGACCTATCTTTACTTTGTTTCCATGACAACAGGAATGTGGACACTCTGATCGTGGACGTGTTCCCGGTGCTGGACACTCCTGCCAAACAGGTGATCTGGCAGTTTGTCTACCAGCTGCTGACGTATGAGGAGCAGGAGCACTGCCAGAGCAAGATCTCACGCTTTCTTGGATACAAAGCGCCAGGTGTGTGGCACATCTGTTTTTTCAAATGTATGAATGAATATAAAGAGTTTTTGTGTGTGCGAGGTTGGCGCTTCATGGGGATCATTGGCTCAGTAAAGTGCAATTAACTCAGGTGTCGCAGCCCTTCATACACCTTTGCCTCTTCCTCTGCATTGCCAATATATGTGTGTGTGTTCTAGTTCCACCACCACCACCTCCTCCCCCTCCTCCGGACCCCGAGGTTGCCCCCGAGCCCCATCGGCGTAGCAGCTCCATGAGGGTGACAGGGACCACGTACAGGAGCAGTGTGAGGGGACGTAGCTCTGATGACCTGGTCATTGGCACACACTTGGGCATGGGTACAGATCTTTATTGTCTTCATTATCATACATACTAAAGCAACAATAACACTCCATGACACCCTTCTTCCAGTGTTAGAAGAAGTATAAAAGCATTTACAACCACGTATCATAATCTGCGAAGTAATTAAATAAATGTTTATAAATCAAATGTACAATAATTACTTCTGAACTGTTCTGTAGTAGAAGTATAAAGATTCAACACATGGAATTACTCAAATACTCAAGTACCTCAATATTGTACTTAAATACACAACTTAGTTTAGTGTTCTAACCTTCACCATTGCTTATATATTCAGCATTCACATTGTTCTTATTGTGATCATTTACAAAGTCCTGTTAAATCCTAGTTGCATTTCTTTTGTAGAATCCTTTGGCCTTTGTTTCAAACTTCCAATTTCCCTTTAAGAGGAAAGGGTGGCTGATGCTAGTTCAAGCGTTTATATACTGATTTGATATAAATCGGAATAATTGTTTGACATGCTCCCATGTAGCCACAATTCTTTGTTATTGGCCCAAAGCCCAATTTAACTGGAGCTGCCCATCAGCCCAAATTGTTCTTGTCCACATCCTGAGAACCTGCCCAAATCTGGAAACCATCAGTCAAACTGATTGGTGTATTGTAATAGGCTTCGGTGCAGAGGCAGTGCTGGATGCAGGGATGAGGTTGGCTCCAGGAGAGAGACAGTCGGGAGATGGTACCTCCCTTCCTGAGACTCCCAACAACCTCACCAATGTATGTAGCAAAGTCCTCATGGGAAATAATAACTATAAACGTTGGACTCACTAGTGCAAGAGGACTTACTCTGGTTTCTTTGTACATTTCCACCATGCAAGCTGTCGTCAGTGTACGCTGAACTGGAGAACATGTATTCTGGCAAGAGGTCCAAGTCTCTGAAGAATCGTCCTCTTCCTGCCCCCGACAGTTTGCTGGAACTGGAGCCTCCCTCACGCACAGCCTCCCCTACAACACATGCTAACACAGGTAGCTAATACGTACATACACACTAAACTCATAGCAGCTGGAATTATATTTAACTGATTTCCTTTGAAGAATGACTAGCTTGCAATTCTATTGTGTGTCTGCCTGTGTGACTGCATGTGTGTTTCTATTGTAGAAGAGGTAGGATAACAAGTGTCAATTTCCTTTATTCTTAGATTGGCAATCTTTTCTTTGCCAATATGATTGGTTTAAGTGTATTTTGTCTGATTAGGAAGTAGCCAGCTTAGACTTCATTTGATCTTCCTTCAATGGATACGGATGCATAGTGAATCTATGAGGGGAAGATAGGAATATCCTAAATCTGCACCAGGCAGAGCAGCCTCTCAGGTTGCAGGCATGTTAGGTTGAAGGACTAACATACACCATCTCAATAATACTGCCAAGAAATACTGAACCTCATACAGTTAGGAGGATATGGTGATGGTGGAAGTGGAACAAGAAAACACACACCTTAATCAAAAATGTGTTTTCAGCAATGGTTAGCTCCACTGGGAAACTGGCCTTTTGTTCATAACCTTTTTTCAAATGCAGGACTTCCAAAGGTTTTATACATTGACTTTCATTAATACTGTTTTAGATTGAATGCCTTATGTTTTCTATCTGAAAGACTGTGCACCTGACATTATGTTTTAGAAATGTACCCTTCATTTATAACTGTAGACTGTGTGTTTCCCCCTTATCCCAGGTAGCCGTAAAGCCCCGCCTACATCCTGGCCGGAGCCTCTCCCCAGTCCCCCTCAATCCCAGTTCTATTCATCAGGGCTTACGAGCCAGACCAGTGGGGAGTCTAACCCCTACATCAGCCTGGACAGTCCCCCTGCATCCCCTCCAGAGCCCCCTGACTTCCCATCCAGCCCCCCTGCCCACCGCAACAACAAGCGGCGTTACACCTTCTCCAAACCACCGCGCTCAGAAGACACAGATCGCTTTCTGGACGCTCTGAGCGAGCAGCTAGGACAGAGGGTGGCCATCATCGATGACTTCCTGACTCCGGAGAACGACTATGAGGAGGTAGAATTACATGAAGTCTAAAGCTTGATTATAAAATCTATTTTAAGTGTATTATATAACTATCAGATGACTATTGATGTTTATTCAGTAAATATGTGTTTATAGTCAGATAACATCAGTCAACATTAATGATAATCTGAATAATTAACTGTTTGTGTGATTATTTTCTTTCAACTCTACTAAAATAAACGTAAGACAGTAGATACGCTTCAGTGAGTTAAAGGTTAAAATTAATCTATAAGTATATTGTTTGTTGTAGAACAATATATATATATTTTTTAACAAAAATCCTAAAGGCCACCATGTTCATGTATAAACTGACATATTGTAAAGGGTTAATTCGGCTGGGTACACTTATTCCCTACAGGCAGTTGGCCTTGTATCAAAATGTGAAATAGGACAGACCCCTTGACACACATGGACTTACAGAATGGGTACAGAACATAGTCCCCTAAAATAACAGGGACAAAGTGAAACACATAAGAGAAACTATTGCAACAAATGGCCTCACATACAATGTAACTCTGTCCTGCAGAGTTACATGTCAGTATTGTTTTCCATCACTTGGACCTCAAAGAATCATTAAAAATGCCTAACTGTGATCTCATATTGACAAAGGAGCAGCCCAACCATCAACATTCAAGCCACGTCATTAAAACATGCCGTCATGCCCGAATACATTGAAAGGTTAAACACACAACAACTAAATGGAAGTAAGTTTAAAGAAATGTTTTTCCACATAGCATCGTGCTTACTACTTTTGATGTGAGGAGCCTTTGTAGGGTGAAATTCTCAATCTGTCATTAAAGTAAGCTTTAGTGACAATCCTGCTAGTGCATGTCAAAATTGTTTAGCACATACGTATATTGCCAGTAGATCCTATAGAACCTGCCCAGTTTTAATAGACAGCCATATTTGTTATAAGTGTAAAAACTCCTGTTGTAATCAATTTGACATATATTGCTTGACAAGTTTGTCAAAATATTTTACCACGTTCCACTTTGACATTAAGGGTCTAATGAATTGTAATTGGTGTTAATGCCAGGATATTGTGCAGATGGGCTTCCCAGATGATGATGATGATGATGATGAGGATATTGAAGAGGACTTGGGGGTGGACGAAGATGAAAATGAAAATGGAGGATTCGTGGCCCCAGAGCTCAGCAGTCCGAGTGATGTTCAAAGCAGCAGTGGAGAAGAGAATGCTTCCTCCCTCACCTACTCTTCCTGCTCTGACCACATCCCTCCACCTCCAATGTCCCCTCCACCACCTCCGCCTGTTCAGTTCAATGACCCGCCTCCCCCACCCCCCCCTCCAACACCTGCACAGACTCAGTCTCAACAGCAACAACAGCAACAGCTCAGCTACACCCCTGAACAATCCCCAAGAGCATATGTGCCCATCCGCCGGAAGTCTGGCCCTCCTCCACCACCTCCACCTCGCAATCACCTTCCACCTAAACGACACTCCTTACACAAAGTCATGCCCAAAAGAGATGACCTTCAAGTCCAGGCTACTATACAAGAGCTAAAAGCCTTCCAAGGGCAAAAGGTTTTTCAGCAAAGACAAGTATACGAGGAGCAACAAGCCTACAAGGAGAGGCAGGAGTATGAGGAGCAGAAAGCTTTTGAAGAACAGCAACTTTTACAAGAGCAGCAAGCTTTCCACGAACAACAGGCCTATCAGGAGAAAATGTTCAAGGAGAGACAGGCGTATGAGGAGCAACAACTTTTTGAAGAGCAACAACTGTTCCAGGAGCAACAAGCCTACCAAGAAAGACAAGCGTATGAACAGCGCCAAATCTACCAGGAACAAAAAGCGTACGAACAGCGTCAAGCCTACAAGGAGCAAAAAGCTTTGGAGGAGCTTCAAGTCTACAAGGAGCAAAAAGCATTGGAGGAGCTTCAAGCCTTCCAGGAGCAAAAAGCTTATGAAGAGCGTAAAGCTTATGAAGAGCGAAAAGCCTACGAGGAGCAACAAGCATATCAAGAGCAACAAATCTACCAGAGCCATCACTCCATGCCTAACCAGCCAACACAGCAGAAAGCCCACTCACCGCTTCCTCTCCAACAGCTCCACCAGTCCTTACCCCCACTCCCCTCTCCAGACTCCACCCATCCCCACGCTAACCATCCTCTGTATATGATGCGCCAAGCACAGCAGCAACAGGCCCACCAAAGTCATCTCCACCGACGTCTGTCACGATCAGCCCCACCTCCACACCAGCCGTCGCCCCAACCGACCGGCCATCCTAACCAACATGGTCAATACTCTGAGGGTATCTACCAAAGCCATCAGGGCATGCGACCCCAGGCCCACCATTCGTCCACAGAGATGCTCAACCAGATGCAACAAGCCCCAGCTCATCATTCCTCTGCAGAGATGCTCCATCAGTTGCAACACGCCCAAGCCCACCACTCATCCACTGAGATGCTCCAGCAGTTACAACAGGTCTTCTCGTCTTCAGAAATGCTCCACCAAGCGCACAAGACCAAGGCCCATCACTCCTCCACAGAGCTTCTGCACCAAGGTCACCAGATGCAGCAAATGCAGCCCCACCACTCCTCGGCTGAACTTCTCCACCAGGCGCAACAGATGCATCGGGGTCAACCCCACCACTCATCTACTGAGATGCTCCAGCAGTTACAACAAGCCTTCTCGTCATCAGAAATGCTCCACCAAATGCACAAAGCCCAGGCCCATCACTCCTCCACAGAGCTGCTCCATCAAGCCCACCAAATGCACCAAACAAAGCCCCACCATTCCTCCACGGAGCTTCTGCATGAAGACTGTCAAGAACCTGCCTCCCTCCCTTTTCAGCTGAACCGGGACAGCCACTCCCACCAGAGTCGGAGGAGTATTAAAGGTCATCATCAGACCCCGGTGTCGCCACAAGGGAGACCCCAAGATCAGCAGCTCCACCAAACCCATCACCCCCAGCCCACCAAACATTCTCCCCAAAGACCCCACTCTATACAGCAGACCCACCACCACTCCAGCTCCCCTCAGATCCACCACATCCACCACATGACCCCACAGCCGCCTCCGAAGGACTACCAACACCAGATTCACGTCATCCACCCTCCCCAGCAGCCCCACAGTGCTCAGCCCCTTCTCTCCACCTTTCAGCCACTCCAGCCACACCAGACCACCCTCTCCACCTTCCAGCCTCTGCCCCAACACCACCAGTCCCAGCACCAGGTCCAGCCCTCCCCCCAAGCTCCCCGCCCGCAGTCCCAGCCTTCACATCACATGCTGCAGTCGCAACACCAGCCCCAAACCCAGTCCCATCAAAAGCAATCCCACAGCCAGAGCCAGCCCCATTCCCTCCCACACTCACTATCTGACCCGTCAGAGCACCGCGACCCCCCTCCCCCTCCCCCCTCCTCCTCCTCCCCTGCCTCCACCCTGCACCCCTCCACCCTTGCCAAGGCCTTCACTCTCCAGAATGGACTCCAACCACATGAGTGTGAAGAGGCTGCACTGGGAGCAGGTGGAAAACTCAGAGGGGACGATCTGGGGACAGGTGAGCTTCAATGTTTAGATTTCCACATTTCTGTCACAAAATTGTAATTCAAATAGTGACATTTTTGCATGATTTTATTAGTTGGGAGCAAATTCTGACTATGACAAACTGCATGACATGGTGAAGTATCTGGACCTGGAGCTGCACTTTGGGACACAGAAGAGCTCCTGTGAGTATGTCACAGATCTGCAATGCTCTAAATAGAAAGCATGGCTGAAAAACATCAAATGAAATGCAAAAACCTGAATGACAAATTATTATTTCTCAGCACATCATTATTCAGGTTCTTGCAGAGTGATTATTTAGGCATTAGGTCTACAGTATTTCACACACAAATAATGTCTGCATGTTCTAAAAATAGAACAACACACTTTTTTTTATTACTTTTCCTCGCATGTCTCATATTTTCGACCGTAATTGTGGCATTGAGTTTCTTCTGCACTTATTCTACTTCCTTTAATTTGCTTTAAACCTGCTGCAAACAATGTAAAATGTAAAAAGAATCTTTATTTCCATTCATCTCTCTTCTATCTACTATGTAAATCCATAACATCTAGGCATTTCACTTACACTGATCTCATTTTAGTGCCTGTTCCAGAGCCATGCCTCCTACCGCAAACCTTCAAGAAGAAAGATGTGATTGAAATTCTGTCACATAAGAAGGCCTACAATGCCTGTAAGTAGACGCTGATATATATTGTATGTTTTGTTTACCGTTTGGCTCCCGATGAATGCTGAAACAGAAATGTATAATCCCTGTTCATCTTCTTTATAACATTTAGCGATCCTGATAGCCCACCTGAAGCTGTCTCCTGGTGAGCTGCGTAAGGTGCTGATGAACATGGTCACTGACCGGCTGGAGCCAGCACACATCCAACAGCTGCTGCTGTATGCCCCCGATGCAGAGGAGGTCAAAAAGTATGAAGAGTACACAGAGGATCCTAGCAAACTCAGTGAGCCGGACCAGTTTGTGTTGCAGGTACAGTCCTCCCAGAGTGTGGACGAGTGGGTTGGTTGTGTGGTTTACATACGTCTATGTGTTGTATGTATGTTTGTTATCACTCGCTTCTTTGCTTGTGTGTGTGTTCTCCATCAGATGTTATCAGTACCAGAGTACAAGACCCGCATGGAGTGCCTCCTCTTCAAATGTTCACTGCAGGAAAAGACAGAGGAGATGAGGGGAGCGTACGACTGTCTTTACAAAGCTTCCATGGAGCTGAAGACCAGCAAGAAGCTGGCTAAGATACTAGAGGTAGCCTACTGTTCAGTGCATTCAAAAAAATATGTTATACAGTACTAATATCTCTGAGTGATTTTGAGAAAACCCACAGCAACACAAACCTCCCCACTGCATTTATAATCATATACTGTAGTTAAAAAACATTATGCTGTGATTACATCTATATAAGTGTGTATTCAGTTTGGTTGTTAAACATTCTGTGTTTTGTTAGTTTGTGCTGGCGATGGGGAACTACTTGAATAACAGCCAGCCTAAAACCAACAAAACTACAGGCTTCAAGATCAATTTCCTTACAGAGGTACATCTCAACCAATCAATCAATGTTTATTTATATAGCCCAATATCACAAATGTTACATTTGTCTCAGTGGACTTCACAGTTTGTACAAAATATCGGTATGACAATATGACACCCTCTGTCCTTAGACCCTCACATCGTACATCTTACACCAATACATTTAAATCATGTGACCAATTTATTTTCAAAGCAGTCTGTCCCAACGTATTATGTTTATATAGATTATAATTTAATGATTTCCTCTGCAGTTGAGCACAACCAAAACAGTGGATGGGAAGTCGACATTTCTACATATTCTGGTCAAGTCGTTATGTCACCACTTCCCTGATGTGTTGGATTTTTCCAAAGATTTAACTATGGTTCCTCTTGCAGCAAAAGGTAGACACATGTTCCTAAGACCTCTACATCACAGCTTAAAAATTGGGAACTGGGAAATGTTTTTTTTAATATTGAGTTTTTTTATTGATTTGAAGGACACCTTCTTCTCCTTTTTCTATCTCTAGTAAACCAGAGGATTATCACGTCAGATCTGAATGACCTTCATACAACCATACAGGAAATTCGCTCAGCGTGTCAGAAGATGCCTGTGACGGCTGAGGACCGATTTTCTGTCGTAATGAGTGTATCCTTCACAAAATTAACAAAGAAAGTGCTGAGATGTGTATTCTGCTAATACAAGAAAATAAAAGTAGAGCCATTGAAGATAAAATAAAACTTTAGTGATCCTTGACTCCAGTATTTATAGAACTTCCTGGAAAACAGTCATCCAGCTCTGCAGTCTCTGGAGTCTCTGCAGCAGAGAGCTATGGAGGAATTCAGCAAAACTGCCTCTTACTTTGGAGAAGACGGCCAATCCACAAACACTGAGGCCTTCTTTGGTATCTTTGCGGATTTCCTTATCAAATTTCAGGTAAGCAAGAAGCATTTGATTATTAAAAATAACCCTACTGGCCAAACTTTACAGCGTTAAAGTTAAAACTATATATTTCACACAGCACAGTAAGCATGCAATCCCTGTAGCTCCTTTCAGTCTCCCACCAAACAATTTAACATAATGGTTTGCTAAAAAGAAAAATCTTCACCCAGCTCCTTCTGCACAGTTGCAGAAAATCACACCTCATTACTTAGGTCTTTTGTTTTGAGCACTGCTCGCATTTCATCAAATATGTATAGAGAAAGTCTGCCCGGCTATGGTACTAACTAACTAACAAATGTTCTAAAAAAACACATTTAAAAGTTATATATTAAAAGATTAATCATAAGCTACAATGTAAGCTAAACAATACAAATGTTGCATTTTTGACGTGTTCTGTATGTAGTCTTAATGGACAAATTAACCAAAATATTCACCTTTAAATGTTATTATTGTTATCCATTTTATACAGTAAGTGATTTTATTGTGAATCAAGAGCAACTTTATATGTTCATAAAATAATGGAAACAACAGGGCTCAAATCCAATGCTGATTTAAAATATATAAAATATAAAAAACCCAAAGCTGAAAAGAAAAACATTAAAAAGATACATGCAACACAAAAACTTAGAAAAAGTATCTTAAAAACCCTGTTGTTTCTTTACCACAGAGAGCTCTCAATGATCAACAAGCTGTAGAAAACCAGAAGAGCCCCAGAAGTCAACGACTGGCCTCTCCACTGGCCTGGTAACACACACACAAAGACACACAAAGACACACACAGTATGGCGAGGACAACATAGTTCATCGTTCATAAGGTGCATATAAGTACAGACACAGATCCTAATATACTGTATATACACACATAAAAAACTAATGAGGGAGAAACTTTAAAATGAGGCAAAAATAAATGTATTTTGCATCAAAGATGGACGATCAAGCCTTATACCAGTGGTATAGTATATATTGAATATCTTTTCAAAACGAAACTGAGTTTTTGTTACGTCTAACACTTTAATGACTAAGACTGCTACATAGGAAACCATGTTGTTTGGTTGTCCGTTACTCAGTAACATCCTGTAGTTGAAGTTTTCTTTCTTTTGGCCTCAACCTAAGTGTGTTACTACAATTCTACAGTGACATATTGATGCTATATGCTCTTATAAGACTGAAATGCTTTTAATTGATGTAATTAAATGTTTCATTGAAATGCATTCACATTCTCTTTGTGGTTAGGAAGAAAACCACAGAAGCAGTTTTCCTGTTAGTTTACGTGTTGTATATGTTTGTAAGCCGCCCACCGCACTGAATGTAACATTAATTCTCTACTGACTAAGTGTATATTATTTCTTCGTTGATCTCATTTGCCCTGATGACTGATTGTTTCATTAGCTGCTTTGTATCTTTGCCTCACTGTCAGACCATTTTCTGAATTCTTTCCATGTCAGTTATAGCCATGTATGTGTGTTGTTAAAACTTCTGATGTTATTTATATGTATACAGCTCAGTGTTTCCCCTAGGATGGAGTCATAGCAGCGGTGCTAAGGCACGCGGGCCCAGCGAAATGTGAGTGCGGAGCGCGTGGAATCTTTTAGTGTGTGCGCGTGCGAAGTGCGCCCCGCCAATATGTTTCTATGTGTCTGCCAGCTCAAGAAAGGCTCTTGAGGCCTAGTACATACAGTGGCAATGTCTCAAGATTTAGCAAAATACACCTTTATTGAACATACATTAACACAAATACTACAAATCCACATAAAAAACAATAAAAAAATCAAAAAGGGTCGCCACTTATTATTATTTTAATGAAAAAAAAATGAAGACATTTTTATTTTTTATATAGGGGAAACACTGCAGCTCTGGAAAAAATTAAGAGACCACTGCAAAAGCATCAGTCCCTCTGGTTTTACTATTTATAGGTATGTGTTTGGGTAACATTTTTTATTTTATTCTATAAAATACTGACAACATTTCTCTGTGTTGGAATTCAACACACACTGGAGTTGAATGGCTGCCATATATGTAGAGATTGACATTTAAGAAAACTTTGGAGTGGTCTCTTAATTTTTTTCAGAGCTGTATTTGAGATATTGAGAAGTTGGCACTTACTGTTTGTTTTTTAAAGGCAATATGATATGTTCCAATGATCAATTAGAATCGGTCTGCAGTCGTAGAAAAATGGGCAGTGTGCAATATGTGAATGTTAAGCCATGCTTCACTGTTGGATATTATACAAAAAATAATTATACTATATGAAAATATCACTGAAATATATTGTGTTTGTACTGTACAGAATAAGAGTAAATGCTATATTATATGAAGCACTTTGTTATGTTAATGTTTTACATTATTATAATGTACCAAATATCTCTTATATTGTGTTATATGGACTAATCATAAAATGATACCACTAAGAGGACATTAATGACATTAAGGTTAGTGTATCAGAACAACAGTTAACAGCTTGTCAGAGCTCTGTGAAAAATAAATCTTAGCCTTCAAGCGATATTCTTTAGAGGTAAGGCAGGAATAATGTGTGCAGCGAGTGAAAGCCTTATTTTCTAATAATGGTCTAGGTTGTTTTTCATGTAAGTTACATAATGCCAACTTCTAAAGCATTGCTCTCAATTTAAGGCCTATAAATGGTTAAGTCTGTATTTTGTATTGTATCCTATCGATGATATATAAAGAGTGTAATTAAATCTACTTTGTGTACTCTGTGTTTTTAGGATTTTTGTTTAAAATACTATGGAAATAAGGTCATTTTACAGAGGAATAATACTACAAGTACTATTGATAGGGACAAGTGGAATCACATCAATGGCTTCACATACACTAGTGTTTTTACATATCCTGCAAATGTTACGCAGTAAACACTTCATCATTATCTTTATAACAGCTGCTGACTCATCTGCTATTGCTAGCAGTGTATCTGTCCTGCTGCAGAAACAACTCAGCTAAACATTTCTTTTTGTGAAATAAACTTGTACACAAACACACTCGCAGTTAGTATGCTCTTTAATATAATGTCTTCTTTGTAAATTATATGAATTTAAAACGTTTAAAACAGTAATAATTTAGCGTTCCCATTATCATCAGCGGAAGCAGCCTTTATTACTTTGTTACTAGCAATAATCATTTACATTTTAACTAAACCTTGTCGTATGCAAGGTTAAAGTGGAGTTTGATCTTTTGGCAAACCCAAGGATACTTGACAAACATGACATTCCCGGTATCAGCTGTTTTTGTTTGGACCAGTCAACTTAGCTCAAGGAAACCCAGTGTGAGAACGTACTTAAGGTGAGTTTATTTACCAATTAATAACACAATACACAGCCTGAAGGTAGTAAGGGACTGAGTTGCAGGTTTTATTGATATCTGAATTTCTGTAAAATGTTACTACATTCATCAATTAAGATGGAAATGAGCGGCGTATTATTTAATATGTTTTGTATGTATTCAGTTTTATATGTAAGTCCCACAAGGTGCTTCACAGATCAAAGTGCAACACCACCAAGTGCAAACCGTGTAGTTTACAAGTCTAGAGTTAACCTTAAGCTGTGTTTCACTCGTCAGCACATGACAACAGTAGAGCAGGTTAATAATCCATGTCTACAGTAATTGACATTCATATATTTGTCTTATAAGAAAACTCTGGCATTGTTGTTTAGATATGAACGATAACTCTCAGCTGGTCAGTGTTGGAAACATGGGATGAGATTTCCCTCATGTGATTGTTACTCCAATTAATAATGACTATTAAGAAATCACTTTAGGAATTTAATTGATGAGGGATACAATCCACAGTCCTGATTCTGTTTAAAAATACCTTCCAAAAGTTATTGTGACACTCACATGTCCTCACATTATGTTGAATAAAGTCATGTTTTGTACCTCAAACTTAGACACATTAATCATACTTAACTTTGTTATTATACAGCTTTACTCATATCATGACTTTGGAAGCTATTTAACACTAACTAGTCTTACCACTGACTGCTGTAGATGCTACAAAGCAGGAGACATCATTTGTTTATTTCTTTGACTTTAGATGCACTTTGACCTCAGAGAAGGCCGCCAAGCGACCAGCATGCCCCCGTCTCCCTCTCCTGCCCCAGGGCGCAGGACTTCCCTCGATACAGTGGATATCGTGGTGCTGGTCATCTACTTTCTGCTGATTCTGGCTGTTGGATTCTGGGTAATTACTGGTCTCTGTTTTAATTTGTTTACCAACCATTTTACATAGTTATTCTGACTCAACAGTGACACATTAAATATTCAACATTGAGTGGATAAACAAGCCTTTCTCGAAGCAGACATTTGAATTTGTCATACTAGGAGAAAGTGTTGCTGTTAACACGACGACTTGATGCAACACTTGATATCCTATCATTCTTTTTATATGTAGTAAATATCCTATACAATAGGTCAGGGATCATGATGTCTATTAAGAAGCTAGGAATCAACATTTCTTCTGCAATTGTATCTTTAAGAGGTTTCTTGTTTTGTTCAAACCAGTCAATGTTGAGGACAAAGCGCAGCACGGTGAAAGGATACTTCCTGGCTGGGAAGAACATGACCTGGTGGCCTGTGAGTCCAACACACACTTCTATCCCCTGTGCATTTTAGCCCTTTAAAAATGTGATGGAGGCTAAATGTTCTGCACTTCAAAGTAGGATACTGACTCTGGTATCTATATTTAGGTGGGTGCCTCGCTATTTGCCAGTAACATTGGCAGTGGACATTTCATTGGCCTGGCAGGGTCAGGGGCTGCAGCAGGAATTGGGGCTATTGCATATGAGTGGAATGTAAGAGATCAATGTATGCTTTTTAAGAGTTAAATACAAGACAAATTGTGACATAAAATATAAAATGTAGTTGCTGTTTTGAAGTGTAAAGAGTTTCTATTTGGTGTTGACAGGGTATGCTGATGGTGCTGCTGCTGGGATGGCTCTTTCTCCCCATTTATATCGCCTCTGGGGTAAGGGCGTCTAAACCTAAAAGATTACACGCATGCATGATACATTTAAAAATATTCCTTTATACATAATCATCTTTTAACTCTTTTATCTCCAGGTGATGACCATGCCAGAATATTTGCAGAAGCGTTTTGGCGGTAGAAGAACACAGATATTTTTAACTGTCCTGTGTTTATTTATTTACATCTTTACAAAGATATCGGTAAAAACAAAATTCACAACAATATGTTACTATGCTGTAACAAATACCTTTATATTTGTGTATGCATTTGAAAGCGGTAGAATTTTGTATATTGTCTGTCTCTGTTTTATATTTCCTGTCAGGTGGACATGTATGCCGGTGCTCTCTTCATTCAGCTCGCCTTACAATGGAACATCTACATCGCTGTGGTGCTGCTGCTGTCAATTACTGCTCTCTACACTGTTGCAGGTGACCTTTCTCCCTCTACGCCTCTTTGCTTAGACATTCGACATCAACGTGCATTTACTGTTTGTTCTGTGTGTCGCTGGCTGTTGTTTCCCAGGTGGTCTAGCTGCAGTTATCTACACAGATGCTGCTCAAACTGTTATAATGCTGGCAGGAGGGCTCACCCTCATGGTCTTCAGTAAGTCAGATCCGACTGCATTAAACCTTCCCATCACCAGCAGTTTGTTTCCAGTTGATTTGACCCTGTTTTTCCTCTGTTAAGGCTTTGCGGAGGTTGGAGGCTGGGATGCTCTGATGAGCAAATACCCCAACGCCATCCCCTCGGTACGCGTGCCAAACTCAACCTGTGGCATCCCTCGAGATGACGCCTTCCACATATTCAGAGACCCGGTGAACTCGGACCTGCCTTGGCCTGGGATCATCATCGGCATGTCCATCCCCTCCATGTGGTACTGGTGTTCTGACCAGGTACTGTAATAAATATAAACGTTTTAGTGTAGCACTTTTCTTAATAATTGAGAGCTGATTAAAGAATGGGGAATTAGTCGTGCAGTGAAAAAGCCTTTAATTTAAACTATCATAATGCTGGCACACCTGACCTCTAAGGGAAGGAGTGTTAGACATGATAGGGCCCAGAGTTGCCAACATTGCTTTAAAAACATTCAATTTATTTGAGAGTCTCAATGTCTTTTAACTATGAAAGACGAAAGTGTTATTCAGTCCCTTTACATCTTGTTTATGCCGTGTACAAAATTCCTTTAGCGTGAAAGCGCCTTCATCTGAAAACCTTCATCTGAAAACCTTCATCTGAAAACCTTCATCTGAAAACCCCCATCTTGATGATTTGGAATGTTTTGCTCTTTAGAGAGGTTAAAAATTCCTTGATAATATCAGTGATAATCTACCAACCAGCCCAAATCTGAGACATCAGAAGACACGTGACATTTTAATGAGCATTTCCTGCCTTTAAATACAGCACATAAAACCTGTATCCTTGATACCTGCCAGGCGCAATAATATCTGCAAGCTATGAGATTCTTATCTGTCGGATAAAATAGACCTCCATTAAAATCTACATACATACTGCAGTATCTCTTCATTATCAACCATCTATCCCTGTGAGGTAACTTAGGGTAACTTTGATTTATTCGCAGGTTATTGTGCAGCGATCCTTGGCTGCTAAGACCCTCACCCATGCGAAAGGTGGCTCATTAATGGCGGCTTACTTAAAGATTCTGCCTTTCTTTGTTATCATGCTGCCGGGCATGATCAGCAGGATACTTTACACAGGTACAGTGTGAAATGTATGTTTTCATTCATCAAGCCAGAAACTGGAATAATTTACTTGGTATACGCTTAATGAACAACCTTAAATTACTAATGTTAAATAGTGATTGTTATAAATTGTATTAATATCTCTTCAAAACTAGATAGATTTGTTGCTTTCAGGTTAAGAGTTTCAATGTTTAAATTGAGCGTTGTGTGTTTTAATGAAATAGATGATGTGGCGTGTGCAGACCCTGAGTTGTGTAAAGAGATTTGTGATAACCCAGTGGGATGCTCAGACACCGCCTACGCCAGACTGGTGATGGAGCTGCTGCCTACTGGTGAGACTGCTTCCCTCCCTACACCACCTATACTGTCTTTGACTCGCTTTAAACTATAGTCTCTTTTGCCAGTCACTCTGTTTTTCTCTCCCAGGCCTGCGAGGTCTCATGATGGCAGTAATGATCGCTGCCCTCATGTCCTCTCTGACCTCCGTCTTCAACAGCGCCAGCACCATTTTCACCATGGATCTCTGGAAGACTTTCCGAACCCGTGCATCTGAGTGGGAACTTATGATTGTGGGAAGGTATGTGACCACCTGGGGATAAGCAGGCATAACCCCAAAAAATGACCTGGTTGCAGCTTGTATGGTACAATTCAGTACATAGCCTGCAGTTACAACATTTTTTATCTAGAAAGTTAAACATTTTCAGCTTTTCCACCAATGTATAAGGCAGAGGTTAAAAGTTTATACATCATGAATAATATGTCATCCCACTAAAACCACACATAATTCATTTTGGATTAAATCACCAAACTGCATATTAGATCATTATGTTATTCTGTCAAGCTTAGCCAAAAACATAATCCGTCTTTCCGACTAGATTCCTACTGTAATGACTCAGATGTTCCTTTCCAGTCCACACACACACACACACACACACACACACACACACACACACACACACACACACACACACACACACACACACACACACACACACACACACACACACACACACACACACACACACACACACACACACACACACACACACACACACACACACACACACACACAGTTCTCCATTACTTACAAGCTGTATTGTGATCAACTGCCATGTCTTTGAACTTCTGTAGTTGGCGTTAAAAACAGATGATGTGTTTCATGTGTGTGCTACAGGTTGTTCGTGCTCGTGCTGGTGGTGGTGTCTGTGCTGTGGATTCCTGTCATCCAGGCCAGTCAGGGGGGGCAGCTTTTTATCTACATCCAGTCCATCAGCACCTACCTGCAGCCTCCAGTGTCCATCATCTTCCTCACAGGCTGCTTCTGGAAGAGGACCAATGAGAAAGTGAGGTGCTGCAGCCTCAGGTGGTGTCTGTTCGCAGCTGTGACTGATTATTAGACGGATTAAATATACATATATATACAAATAATAGTATACTAAGAATCCCTTATGAAACCCACCATGTCACTGTTGAACTAGACAATTAAAAGGATTACCAAAACACATTGAGATGGCACAATAACACAATCGGTTTAGCTCTGAAAGCTGCATAGTCAAAGCTTATGTTTTAATGCAGGCATGGTCATATTCATTATACCTAATTTTCTTGATGTGTTACAAAACACCAGTAATCATGTATTTAATGTAGCATTATTAAATGCTAATTGTCGCATTGCATTAAGCAAAACCTAATTTGGACAGCAATGTCCTCTCTGTAAGATAAGATAAGATAGAGCTTTATTGTCTCCCTTAGGAGAAATTTGTCTTGGGCATTGAGATAATACACATAAAACATTCAGGTCAATCAGTCATAGATACAGAACAGAGATTACATATCACATGGCAAAGAAACAAACAAGAAACATACAGGTACAGAACTTTCCCTATTGCACATACATAATCAAATATTGCACTTTTCCCTATTGTATTCATACACAAATTAATATTGCACTTTCCCTATTGCGCCTATGCATAGTGTCCATCAAATTGCACATCCCTATTGTGTCCATACCTATTTACACATAATGCACTTCCCCTATTTAACCTTCTCGATTGCACAAACTACACTATAAACATTGCACCTCCCAACAACTCCTAACTCCATAATCACAATTGTTTCTGACTGTTCAGCAGCTTGATTGACAGTGGAACAAAGGAAAACTTATACCTGTTCAATTTACAGTTTGGTAATCTATACCTTCTGCCCTCCGAGGGCAGCAACTCAAACTCTCTATACAGGATGTGTTTGGGGTCGCATGTGATTTTACGGCCTTGCTTTCTCACCATCTCCTCAAATATCTCCTGAAGACAGGATGGTGGAAGCATGCCAATTATTTTTCCAGCCCTTTTTATCAAGTTCTCGAGTTGTGATTTAGATTTAACTGACAAGTTACCAAACCATGTTGTGATGCCATAACGAGTAATAGACTCAATTGCTGCCCTGTAGAACATTAACATGATGCATTTATCCACTCCATGAACCCTGAGCCGACGCAGAAAATGCAGGCGCTGGCTTATCTTTGAGGCAAGGCAAGGCAAGGCAAGTTTATTTATATAGCACTTTTTAACACAAGGCAATTCAAACTGCTTTACAAAAAATGAAAGACATTAAGAAAATGGCATTTAAAATGAGTCATTAAAAAGAAAAGCTAATAAAATAAACATTAAAAGAAAAAATACATGGATAAAAGTTACAGTCTAAGATATGAATAGTTCAATTAAACATTAAAAGAAAAAGTACATGGATCAAAGTTACAGTGCAGTCTAAGATATGAATAGTTCAATTAAAAGCAGCGACAAAAAGAAAAGTCTTCAGCCTGGATTTAAAAGTAGTCAGAGTTGCAGCGGACCTGCAGGTTTCTGGGAGTTTGTTCCAGATATTTGGAGCATAACAACTGAACGCTGCTTTACCATGTTTAGTTCTGACTCTGGGGACAGAAAGCTGACCAGTCCCTGAAGACCTGAGAGATCTGGATGGTTCATAAATTAGCAGGAGATCAGAAATGTATTTTGGGCCTAAACCATTCAGTGCTTTATAAACCAGCAGCAGTATTTTGAAATATATTCTTTGACACACAGGAAGCCATACCTGATCCACCTGATGGGTCCAGCCTAACTGAGCATCAAAATAAATCCCCAAATATTTAAAACGTGTAACCTGCTCAACTCCCTCCCTGTTGATAAGGACGGGGCTGTGATCACCTACTGACTTGGGGTCAAAGATAATTTCCTTTGTTTTTTTAACATTTAACACCAGGTTGTGCGCCTCACACCACTTCACACCACTTCAATCTCAAGTTTATACATAGAAATGTCTGAGTCTTTAGTCAGTAGACTAAGTATGGCTGTGTCATCAGAAAACTTTATAATGTGGTTGTGTGTGTGCTGACTCCTACACTCATTTGTGTAGAGTGTGAAGAGAAGAGGAGAGCTAACGCAGCCTTGTGGTGCCCTTGTGCTTATGACCTGTGTGTCAGAGAGGGTCGAGTTTACTTTCACCTGCTGCTGTCTTTCAGTTAGGAAGGAGTGATACCATCTCATTAAGTAAGGATTCACATCCATCTGTTTGAGCTTTTTTAACATAATTTGGGGAAGAATAGTATTAAAAGCTGAGCTAAAGTCCATGAACATTAATCTAGCATAAGCTAAAGCATTGCTGTACGTAAACTGGTAGGACATATAAAACACAAAATAACTATCGGGGAACAACAGAAGAGATCCTGCATGTTAGAGCATACATAGACTGTATTCTAATTTATAGTTGTGATGTTATTGGATTATGAAAGATTCACTAAAACAACTCTGGCTAATTACTGTGTTATATTCATAGTCTAAATATTAAGGTTATCTTGCTAGCTTCCTTTCTCCCTTCATACATCAGGGTGCATTCTGGGGCCTGGTTATTGGCCTGGTGGTGGGCTGCATACGCATGCTGTTGGACTTCATTTACCCTGCGCCCCAGTGCTACGAGGAGGACGACAGGCCTGCGGTGTTGAAATACGTCCACTACCTGTACTTCTCCATGTTGCTGTCCTTCATCACGCTGTTTGTGGTGGTTGTAATCAGCCTGGCTACAGAGGAGCCCAAACCAGAGCAGGTGGAAAAAACTGAATCACATCTACATTTCAGTTATAAGGCTGTTTCATGTGTTTTTCTGTCTTTAATGTATTTGTATAGTTCTGTTTGGATGTCGAAATAATTGTATTCATTGTAAGCAAGCCAATGTCTTTAGAGTTTTTTTTATATAAAATGTTTTTGTTTGCAGCTAAAAATAGTGACTAACATAAATTGCATTTCTCTCCATATGAACATGCTCTACACTGCAGCGCCACTAGGGGTCAATAACACCATAGGGAAACTTACGATACTAGTTTGCAGTACACCGATTTAAAACGAATGGATGATCATTTGGGTCCTTTGGAAAAGTATGTCTGCCTATTTTAGCTTTAATTCACACAGACTTAATAGTAAAAACAGCTTAGGGTGCTGGATAAACATGTACTACTAAGAGAGTAATTTGTTTCTCTTACATTTTTGTAACTTTTCCATGTTTCTTTTTAAATAACAGATTACTCGCCTGACCTGGTTTACAAGGTTTGACCCAGTGGAGCCCAAAGAGCAGGTGTTCACAGTGGAGGGCAGCACTATGACTTCAGAGGTGAACAGCAGTCCGACAAATGGCATGGGAGTCACAGGAAATGAGCAGGAGAACAGCAATGGAAAAGCATGTCATCACAGGAATGGTGGGTTTCCCATTTGTCTATTAATTTAGCTGTAGATCACATCTTCTCCACTATTCAGTGTTTTCTCTCTCCCTCCTGAACTTTCCAGACTCTTCATCCTCCGTGTCCAGCATCCAGAGAACGTCTAAGATTATGTCCGCCGTCTTCTGGCTGTGTGGGATGGAGAGGAGGAAGCGAGGCGATGATGCTCCTGCGATGCCTCCTCCACTTGAAGAGGCTATCTGTTCTCTGGAGGAAAAGCCACTGCTACGACACATTGTTAACGTCAACCTGCTCATTTGCCTCTCTGTAACTTTCTTCATCATCGGCTACTGGGCTTGACAGACAGGTTGTGACTCAATGGACACCTGGTGTGTTGGGTTGGTTAAAAGTTGTGTATAGATTTTTTTTCTTCAAAGAATGAGAAGAAATTCCACTTTTTTGTTGTCCTTAAACTGACAGTAAACATAAATATGTCCATACAGTGATGCTTTTTCCCTTCTTTAAAAGACAAAGGTGCTTGCTTTACTTCCCACGCATTTGTAGCATGATTTTACTACATTGACGTTAGAGACTAGGTTTTATTCTGCCAACATAATGTCATATATCTTAAGATAAACGCTTTATTTACATTGACTATGTGAATGAATTACAGCCAAATACAATCAAACTATTATGGCTGATGCAAGCAAAGTATTTTTCACGATTTCATCCACCTTTGTTTTAAGGAACAATTACAGTTGGACAGAATGAGAAATAACTGATGAGCCCGCAACACTTTAAAATGTTGAACACCTTTAATTATAAAGAGTAATGATGCATTGCAGGATGCATTATGTGCAGAAAAGCCATCATTAAAATGCTTAGAAGAAGTAAAAAAGTATAATCAAAGAGCTGAAAATCACCCCATCAAGGTAAGATTGTCAGCCATGGTGATAATTATACACAAAGAAATAATTGGCTGTATTTGGTCTTAGCTTTGAGCGTAAGTTGGAGTGATCAGTTACAAGCTATGTATTGAAAACATGTATCACATCAATCTGTTAAAAAAAAATCCCTTTTAATGATAAAAATATACTCATTGAGCTTTAAACCCATTTTAAACTTAGTCAATCTGGTCATTTGGAATCGAGTTATATTCAGATAGAAAACAAAAAGTAAAATCCTACCCCACTGGATTATTACAATTACAAAAATGACAGCATATTTGCTGTGGAGAGGATACCATTGCAAGACAATTTGTTTTTATATTGCACAACACATTTGGTCATTAACAACCATAAACAGAGGCTGGGCAGCTCTACATTTTCATTGGCCCATATTTATTTATTTGGTTCTTTACACTGGTATGTTTAATGGAGACCTGAGGTGTGTGAACATTATTAAAAAGCCTCTGGAGCTTGACAAATTGGAAACTGATAAATAGATCACTGGCAATGACTGGCTCACACTACAATCTCTCCCCACAACTATGCTGAATAAAAAAAAATATTCTTGACTACTGTATGTTGTGCTAGAGTGAGGTTCTCAACTTTAAGTTGTAATAAAAGAGTGAAGAGAAAGCTTAGCACCCTTTCAGTTTAGCTGCTACAGTATGCGTTTATATTTATAAGTATAAATTGAGGCTTGATGCTATTGCTCAGCAGTCCAATCTTAGAATACCCAGCAGTTTAAACGAAAGGAGTGCTTGAAATGCAGTGTACTAGCTGAACAGGCGTTTTGTGGTTCTGGTTTGAGCAAAACAGAAGAAAAGGCAGCTGTTTTTACACGAGTGGAGCTGGGGTAACCAATGAGTTCAGTTACCTTTCTGATATTTTATTCTAAACATTAACATATTTTACACGGACCAGCTGAGTGAGAGATAATTTGGATGACAGCGATCCCTCTTTATCTTCACAGAGCTGTGTACTCTGTCTGGAACTGAGGGTCTGGTTGCGGCGCTGGGGTGGGGGCGGGCTCTTGACCAGCAGAGCTCTCCCCTGGTTGGTCCGCAATCACCTCAGGGATGAAGGCTCGTCCAATCCCCTTTAGGAAAAAGTTCCCGTCTATACAGGACAGTTAAGGGGACAAATAAATCAGGTTAGAAATGTTTTGAACTTGAGCTAAAGCTATGAACCAAGCGTGTAATGGCAACACACGGTTTAACACTGGGGAGCGCACACAACACCTTCTCACACAAAGTAAGACACCAAGGACCGATCTTTCTATCAAGTCAATATTGCAATTACAGTGCCAGTCAAGTAATATTTTTAGAGGTAGGGACAGTATCCTTGGTGTGTTAATCATTAAATGCAACATTTTTCACATAGATCTGTTTAAGAAAATACAGACACAGCAGCAACACCAACAAGTATTACTTTAAAGTCTGTATTAGTATTTTTAAGAGCAAGTTAGTTAAAACAGAAAACTGTTAGCAGGGGATGGCGTGGAAATGTAAAAGCGTGTTAATAATGCTGGACAGCAGGGTGAGTGAGACAAATGCATACTAATATACATGAAAATATGTATACAGTATTTGCACAGCAACACACACATGCAGTGGACACAGACAAAGGCTAGCACGTCAGCCAATCAGATCCTTACCATTACCTGCCTTGCAAAGCTCATCTGACCAGCAGCTCAGACATCTGTAATATTTACACATTTCCTGTCATGCATCAGATCACCACAGTTATATATAGGTGTGAAGCTCTATGACAGTGAAACCAAAAGCCAGAGAGCTAATTACAGCAACGGCCTGAGAGGAAGCTGAAATCACGCATTACTGAAGAAAGTACCAGCAGATCATCAGAAGGTGATTTCAGCCGTTGCAATGCTAATACAGAAGAAGAAATCATAATTAAGAATGTTAAACATCGCTAAATATCTTTACCTGTTGATGAAATATGCATCTAAAATGTGTATAATAGAAAAGACTGCAGAAGGTGCTCACTCCCCAACAGTAAACTCCTTTATTATTTGGCTGTTTAAAATGGAGGAATGTAGTATTTACTCAAGTACTGTACTGAAGTATCATTTTGAGGTACTTTAGTCAATTTACATTTCTGTTAATTAAGGGATTCAGGAAACAATATTGTACTTTTTACTTCAATTAATTGAACAACTAGTGACTTAAAACATATTTAAAATTCCAAACAAGATTAATAATAATGACAAACGCCTTACAGTTTATCAACAGTATATAAAGCAATAGGTAAGCTGCACCTCAAAGTTACAGTAACAACATTAAATGGGTCTTGAACAATAAAGGAATATGATACTAATAGAATCCTGTCACATAATGGGTTTATTTACTTTTGATAACTAAAATTGCATTTGCTGCTAACAGGTGCTTTCTTTCACTTACTGTAAGTGGCATTTTGAATACAAAACGTACCCTTGTTAAAAATAATGGTTTGTCTTACTGCTTTTAGTATAGTAAACACACTTCTCTGTTCACCCCGGCACTACACAATTAGCCAGATCGAAAAATCCATGTGCCATTTGAAATTGGAAAAACGTCATCATACGCTACACATGTTGGGCACACAAACAGAGATGCTTCTTCTACCAACATTTTAGTTACAGTACAACTACCCTTTCTTGATTTCTTTATACAAAAAAATCTAAGTCTTAAATGTTTTTTTTATGTATTGCTGGCACACAGTTTATTTTATAATCTTGTATAAAAATATTATTAAACAGAATTTGTAAGGCACAGATTGCTTACCTGTTATGACCTTGGAGGCGGAGCCAAAGATGCCATTCGCGTCAGGTTGTGGGGGTGGTGGCATGTTGGGTCGGGGGCGTGGCTTGGGTGCCGGCCTGGAGGGGCGAGGGAGGGACCCAGAGTGGTGGAAGGAATGCTGGTTGGAGTGCGGCCCTTCATGATGTGGACTGTCAGGGGGGGTGGGAGTCCTGGGGGGAGAGGGCTCCGACTCCCCCTGTGCCTGCTGGGCTGGAGGAGGCTGGGGGGGCGGGTGGCTCGGGGCGTGGATAGGGCTTTCTTTGACGGTGTGGCGTCTGGGGGTGATGGGTGGATGATGAGTGGAGCTGGATGTCTGTGTGTTGCTAGGCTGGGAGAGGAAGGGGCTGAATTGTTTTGGTGGGGCGGGGGCCTGCTTCTTGGTGCCTTCAGATGAAAACATAATTATTATATGATATGAATTACATTGATGGTAATAAATAATAATAATAATAATCCAGAATTGGAGTGTATTATCTCACCTCTTCGAACCATGTGCGGACTAGGCCCCCTGGATCCACCCTGGGAATGAGGGGTGCCTACTGAGAGATGGACCGAACCATTCCACTGGGGAGGGGGGGTGGACATGAGCTCACGGGCTGGGCTGTGGGAATACAATAAACCCAAATGTTAGTTATTCAACACATATTCTGTAATTTAACAGATTTTCACAAGCAAGTGCTGCAAGCACTCATGCATGCTACACAGAAAACATATTTCACTCAAGCTAATTTCATTGGGTAAGGGTTATCAGACGGGGAACAATAGACAAACATCATAAACACGATTTTCTGAACAAAATTCAGAAAATCGGTTTGTGAGTGTTACATGCAGAAATCAGACATTGCCTCAAAATACTCAAACACTCAGTCAGACAAGCAGGCAGGCAAAAAGGGAATCTTTAAAACAGACTGGTCGATCATCACAACAAGCAGAAGGGAGGATAAAATGTGCCTGTAATTAAAGCAACACATGATTCTTGTTGCAATACATTCTTAACTTGTTAACAATTAAGCCGAATTTAAAAGAAAATGTTGACTTGGTTTTTCTCCAGACCAATCCAACACATGACAAACATAAAAGGACGGGGGGTGCTCCGGATTGGCTGATTGGCTGCGAGCAGACGATGGAGTAATGTTGCTACGCTCGCTTCTCCTTACCTGCTTTCCTCTGCGCTGAGCTGGGCTACAACCTGAGGTTGCACTGTAGCTACCTGGAGCCCACCACCAACACCACCACCACTACTACTAGCACCACTCAGGCGGGGCTGCTCAGCCTCTGCAGCCGAGGACAGGAGATGGGGCGGGGGCTCAGGCTGGGCAGGACCCCCGGCTTCCAGAGGAGGCAGTGGGGGGTGGAAGGTGGGTGAGGTTAGCTGTGGCTGCTTTCTAATTACAGTGCCGGCTCTACGTGGAGTGGGCTCCGGCTGTTTGTTAACAGTGCTAGGGAGGGGGAGAGGGGGAGAGGGGAGAGAGTTCAGGAGGGCAAACCACACGCCATCAGACAGAATGAAGGAGCAAAGGAGTGAGACAGAAAAATAGCGAGAGCAGAGACAGACAGAGAGAGATGATGCGGAAGACAGAAAGAGACGCCCCTTCCTGAGTTCAATGAAACCAGTGCAGGAAGAACCCAATAAGGACATGAAACCGCATGACACTGACTTTTTAAATAGAACTTTTAACTGCGACATCTCTGCAGGGACAGAGGAGACAGATGTCGCACCGTACGAACAAAATGCAACAGAGGAAGCCCACACAAACATAAAACCAGCAACCTACAGTGAGTCCTAAGCTTTAATTGGGAAACAAAGGAGATTACACAAAAGTACATAAAAGTAACACACAAGAAGTTAAGCTCTCGACAAAAAGTAATCCCAATAATACTGAAAAATATTCAAAATGGTTTGTGTGACATTATTTTTCCATCATGTTCAGTACCAATCTTGAGGAAAACATAACTGATAAGCCTTTGCTGAAATGACCTTAATTAACATAACAAAAATTTGCAAAAATCACAAAAACATTATTTGCTTCTTTTACTCATCAGTAGCTGGATTCATGGGAGCTACATTGGACTGTGGCACAGCTTTGAAGTCTGGACTGGGCAGATCTTCAGTGGGTGTTTCTGTGACTGTGATGGACTCGTTGGCCACTACATAGAGGGCCGATACAACAGGGCCCCGAGACTCCTGCCTGCTCGGTGTCTTGGGACGGGACGGGAGGGTGAGGGGCAGGCTGAGGCTGAGGTGGGGGCGAAGCAGGTACCTGTCTTTTCGGGGGGTGTGACTCTCCCCTTCCTGCCCCTGCAGGCTGCCGGGACGTTTCCTATCCAGGGCGGGCTCAGGGTCTGGGGTGGGTGGGTGGGTTGGCAAGGCGAACATGCCCGACACGTTGAAGTCCACCTCTAGAGGGCAGAAGATGGATAGCAAATAGAGAAGAGATGAGAAAAAACATGATAGCTAAAATTATCTTCTGTTTCTTGTAATAATTTGGAATAGTAATGGGATGATCAATAATTACATTTTTAGCTTTTTTTGCAATTTAATACAAACGGTTTGGTGATCATCCCACTCCTCCTTATACCTTGTAAACATCAGCTAACGTTAGCATTGTCCTTGTGCGTGTGTTGGCAAGCGTTGGCATGCCTATATACACCCTCAAAGAGGCAGTACCACGGTGGTAGACTCAGAACCTCACCTTAGAGAAGTTTCACTTCATTTAGTGATTTCCCAAAATGCTATTTACCAACATACTGAAGACAGCAAACACAAAGTAAGAGGAAGATAGATTTTTTTGTTTTGTTAGACAACACATTTCTTACTTCTTTTTTGAAAACTAGTAGAAAGAGAATTTTCTTCTGAAGATATATTAAAAATATTTAGATAAAACATGATATTTGTTTGTTTGGGCTGTCGGGCAGGTATTACTATACTACCAGACAACATTCAAGCATTTAAATTGTTTTGTGTTTTTCAGTTTTCAAGGTAAGACAGAGAGAAGAATATGTCTGTTGCAAATTGTGAATACAAAAGACGGATGTTTTACCTTCAGGGAAGAACCAATCAGCATGCTGAATAATGGGCTCGATGATGGCGACCGCGTGGATAGATGTTGCTGCTGCCATCTCTGCCAGCGACCTAAACCACAGACAGACAAGGACAGACGGAAGCTTCATCAACCTCAGCTTCAATTTGTACTCGGACATGAAAATGAGGTAACAGTTCACAGTTCTTACCCCTCCATCTTTGCCCAGAGCAGGTTGGGCCCAAGGACAATGGCGATGTTGCTGGGAGTCATCTTATTAACATCACTGTCCTGAGCCAGTTTAGCCAGAAACTTCACCAGATACCTGAAACAGAGATTTAAATGTATTTAAAAATCTCTAAGCTACTGCACCTGGAATATGGAGCCGATTAACTTAGTATTTTGTTATTATTAATGTGTTCTATTTGAGGATATCGAAGGAGTCCTTCAACGGTAAAAAGTGTACCAGTATTTTACAAAAAGAAACAGTACAAATAAGAGAGAACTTAAAACCATTTTGTGTAAAATTTAAAATATGTTCTATTTTATTTTCACATTTGTAACCGTACAATCTCGAGACCCCAGGTTGCGAATCATTATTTCAAGTAATGAAATGACTCATTCAACAAGGTGAAATGTGAAGCATCACTTTTGAAAGTGAAAAACAGAACAGAAATCACCTCCGTACTTTCAGTCATGCTGTTGTTGCAAGATACTCTTACCTGAGGTTTGCCTTGTGAGTCTTTGGCAAATGGTCACATGCCACCCACAGAGCCTGAAGTCTCTTGTCTGAGTCAGACACACTTAAACACATAAGAAATGTATTTGTTACACAAGTAGTAGTACCAGAATATCTCAAGAAAGCTGTAAGCAAACACTGATTCATGTGTGTATGCAACACCTATCAGCAAAGGGTGAGTTTGTTTACAGGATATTAAAAGAGCCATATCTATGAGTTTTCTTACTTTGAGGCCTGTGTCCACTCATCGTACAGGCCAAAAGTCATTAGAGGTTCAGGAAGTTCCCTGAGGTAGGACTTCAGGGCTCCTGTGTAATAAGAGAAGAGTTATGAGAAAATAATATGGGCCAGATGGTTTGACTTTGTGGATTTGTATATAGTTGTACCGGCGACAGCGTGGGGATCGGAGTAGAACTCCTCGAGCTGCGAGGTGGAGCAGTCCAGCGCCGCTTTTAGCTTCTTCAGTTTTGACGCCCCGGCAGCTATTCTAAAGAGACCCTGCAAGGAAAATGTAGAGACAATTACTGACCAGTAATTGGTCGGGGACTGGAACCGGCAACCCTACAGCTCCCAGTCCAAGCCCCTACTGACTGAGCCACTGCCGTATAGGTCTTTGCATTTGACCCATCCTAGTGTTGGGAGCAGTGGGCTTCCATTATGTACGGCGCCCGGGGAGCAGTGTTGGGAACGGTGCCTTGGTCAGGGACACCTCGGTAGCACTTGGTCTATCCGGGACTTGAACTGGTGACCTTCCAGTTGCCAAGTCAAGTCCCTATTGACTTTGCCACCACCGACTGGTTACAATCCTAAAATGTAAGAAGTGAGTCTAGGTTGGTTCAGGAAAGGAGGCAAACCATGTGTCATTCCACTACATGACTGAGAGTCTAGTTGAATTGTTTAGGGTAGCAATAGAGATGCGGCTCTTTCGGGATGAGTAGTTAGAAATATAGCAAGAGTTTTGTTTCTGTTAATAGCAACATCCTCCTTAGGGAGTCTAGTTTATGGTTACATTTGATGAGTGAACATTTTAATGCACAACATATGCCTGCACACACAAATAGACGGTGCGTATTCCCACAGCCTCAAGGCTAACTTAACTGACCACAAGTTGGCCACAGATATTTCCAGACAGTACGTGCCATCACTTCTGAAGAGCATCTCCTTCCAGCTCCAACTGAGTGGAGAGATTAAGGTTTATGTGGAGATATTTATGTACCTTAATCTTTGCCCTATTTTTCTCCTAAGCTTTCGTCATCCATACCTCCTCCTTCATGCCGGTCTCCAGAAGCATCATGACGCAGGCCTCGAGGGGCAGAGCGATCTCACGGCTGCTCCTCTTCAGGTGCTCCTCCAGCAGCGTGCCGAACGCTGGCTTTTCCATCCAGGAATCTAGGCAAGAGGTCAGTGCCTTTTAACTTATCTGAGTGTTGGACAGTATTTCTGTTCTGTGTCTGTCAACAGTTCTACTTTTTCTTAATGATCTCTCCTTTAATCTCTCTGCGTTGCTGTCTCATACATACTTCCCCTGTTTGAAGTCTTTATCATGCATATGCATATACCGTATGTTCAAGGTCAACAATGTTCTTTCTTTCGGAGAAAACGAGTCTGGGAAATGAAGTTTCTTCTATAGACATTTACAGAATTTACACACGTTTTTTTCCTCCTCTTTAGCTGGCTGTGTTTTGAATAATTCTATTTGCACTGTCAACCAAGACAGTTGCAAGAAGCCATGACAAGCCAGTCTACATTTCTCAACAGCACATAGCAACTTGTTTATTGTTCAAAATTAAGGAATACAGCTGCCAGCTCTAAAACCATATGAGGGTTTAATGAATAATGCATGCAAAGCTTATGTGTTTTTCTATTGTTTGCAAATGTAGTAAATGTCTGTTTTTCTGTTCACCTTGCTGTATTTGGATAGTCGGTATCGCTGCCTCCAGAGTTGCCAGAGACCTCCTGTGGTAATCTGCCTGGGCCTCTAATAACTGTTATGTATACAAAAACACAATCACAGGTCAAATAAACAAACCATTGGCATAATATAGTGAAGCAGGCATTCAACAAAGCATACAGTTATAGTGGAATGGACCATATTTGCATCATATTTCCATTTCCGTTCTAGGTCATTTAAACTAAACTGAAGCACACCCACCATGACATAATAGCGTGCGTAATCTCCCTCTTTGGAGGCGAAGTTGTACAAGTCTGCAGAGAGCTGGTCCTGTAGGATGACAAAAATACATGTATTTCCATACATGGCAAACTTCATGGCAACCTAAAACCTTCTGCTTTACTTTGGACAGTAACTCCAGATGACAAAGCAATGACCTTTAATTGCACGGTCTGAATATTGAGCATAGTGTGTTTGTTCCTATTACAAGGCTGCCTTTGTTTGCCAGTTCATAAGATATGATCCGAACCTGATGAAGAGGCCCTGACTGGAATGTAAAGCTATTAGATTAAATGTGCCTCTATTAAATACTTTACATGATGCATAACGAAACCTCAGTCTTTGGTAAAGCAAGTTGTGAAACAACAGCACAAATCTTATTTTGAGTCATACATAAAACATGGTGCATTATGAAAAGAGAAAAGTTACCTTGCATATTTCTACTTTGTTGAGAGCCTCGTCCATCTCGTCTTTGAGAGAATCGGCTTTAGCTGCCATAGCCTGGTTGTTAGACTTTGTTGCCTGGTACCACCTGGAGCAATAGTAATTATTTAGGCATTGAAGTGCATCAGATAATCACAAAACAAATATATTATACAGCAGTCACTTAAAATGTTTGTTATCCTAAATATGACTGAAGAGAAACAAGGCGGCAGGCCCAGATAACATCAGCCCTGCGGCACTCCATCACTGTGCTGCAGAACTGGCCCCTGTTTTCACCAACATCTTCAACATCTCTCTCTGCCAGTGTTCAGTTCCTCACTGTTTTAAGGAATCCACTATCATCCCTGTACCCAAGTCTAATAAAATATCCTGCCTCAATGACTACAGACCCATAGCCCTCACATCTGTGGCGATGAAATCATTTGAGCGCATCATTCTCAGGCACCTAAAAACCAGCACCTCCCCCCCCATGGATCCATATCAATTTGCGTACAGAACCAACAGATCCGTGGATGACGCTGTCAACCTGGCAATCCATCACACTCTACAACACCTGGAATCCCCCAACACCTACACCCGCATCTTGTTCCTGGACTTCAGCTCCGCTTTCAACACCATCAACCCGGAAAAACTCTTCAATAAACTAATGGACATGAACACTGACCCCTGCATCTGTCACTGGATCCACAGCTTCCTCTGGAACAGACAACAACGGGTCAAAATAAATAACTCCACATCTCTCCCTCTGCACCTCAGTATAGGAGCTCCACAAGGCTGTGTCCTATCCCCCTGGTTATTCTCACTCTACACAAACCAACTCACATCTCAGCACCCCACAGTCAACATATATAAATACGCAGATGACACAACAATAACAGGACTCATCTCAAATAATAATGAAACACAATACCTCACTCAGATCCATCAAGCAGTCACCTGGTGCTCAGAAAACAACCTCCTACTTAACACAGCAAAAACCCAAGAAATACTCATCGACCTCAGGCGAAAGCCACAGCCCAAATCACCTCCATCTATCTCTGGCAAACTCATTTCCACCACAGAATCACTCAAATTTCTTGGCACTCACATAAGCAATAACCTCAAATGGAAGACCAACACAGACCACATCTACAAAAAAGCCAACCAAAGGCTATTCTTTCTGCGGCAGCTCAAGAAATACAGAGTGAGGAAACATCTCCTAATCCAGTTCTACACAGCCATCATCCAAAGCATCCTCACATCATCCATCACAGTCTGGTACAGCAGTTCAGACAACCTCTCCCGGAATAAACTTCAACGTATCATCAATAAAGCATCAAAAATCACCTGCAGTCCCCTTCCATCACTCGAATTACTTCACCACCAACGAACTGTCACAAGGGCAAAGAAAATCATTTCTGACCCCTCCCACCCAGGTCACCATGTCTTCCAACTTCTGCCCTTAGGGAGGCGCTACAGGTCACTGTCCGCCAAAACCACCCGCTTCAAAAACAGCTTTTTCCCCCTTTGCAATACGGACACTAAATGGACTCTAAATAACCCCAATGAACAATAACAATCCACCACACCTTGAACTTTATGTTATATGTCTTTGCCCTGTGCTGTGTGTTGTACTTTTTATTGTCTGTTTATTGTATGTTGAATTGTATGGAACAAGCTGTAATACTCTGCACTGAACACGAATTCCACCAGCCTGGCTGTGTGGTCATTAAAGATTATAATCTAATCTAATTTAATATGCAAATTCAAGAAAACATGTTAAAGTGATGTTGCTAAATTAGTTAGTTTTCAACCTCTATTTTAAGACTACAGGCCAGTGTACCTCGTCTTGGCAGAGTCATAATCCAGAACCAGCTTGGCAAGTTGTTTCCTCTGTTTTAGTATATTTGGAATCTCGACCTGTGGGAAAAGCAGAGGGGATTATGAGATCAGCATGACCACACATGCACTTGAGTCAAAATGGAGGATAACACCTTTCCTGTGAGAACATTTTGTCAATATGAATCACTGAGAACGGCAATATAACACAAAAAGATGCCAAAGGCCATGTTGAATTTGGCACATTCATGAGACACACGCACTGTGTACGAATCCGCTACAGGCTTACTGAGTGTTTCCATCAATAGTAAATTGGCTTATATGCTAACCAAATGCTAACCCCTTGTGCCTCACTAGGGCCTTTTTAGGCTTTTGTTTGTAAATTATTTTGACTGGGTTATGCATTCGGCATACATTTTGTCATGGGTATGAGTCATTGTTGTTATTTAGAATAATTATTTAATAAACTACATAAAGTACAGGCACTCTGACACCTTAGAATACAAATGGCCCTATAAACAACCCAATAAAACCACAGTGTTTGATCCCACAGCCATTACATCATAAAAATGCAAGCTGTTTTTCAAATTATTAAAACAGCGGCATTTTGTCAACAAACTGGCATTTTAAAAGGCTAAAATCATTGAAATGATTGAATATTTGGAAGGGATTATCACTACTGAAGTTTGATAAAAAAATATAGTTTAGTGAAATTGACAGTGGAAAATGATGCATTAATAAATGGATCACTAGTATGCAGAGAGGTTCAGTATTTTTCACCGTATTTTTACCTCAGCCAGCTGGTTGAGAGGATCCAGGATGTCTTTCTCGATCTGAACTTCATGCTGCATCAGCTCAGTCGCTAACCTGCTCTCAGCCTCTC
Source organism: Gymnodraco acuticeps (assembly GCF_902827175.1). Taxonomy (NCBI): domain Eukaryota; kingdom Metazoa; phylum Chordata; class Actinopteri; order Perciformes; family Bathydraconidae; genus Gymnodraco; species Gymnodraco acuticeps. Next base: position 1,078,009 of record NW_022990238.1, read on the forward strand.
CACACACATCCATCATCTTGCTGCTCACACACAGGAATGTTCACAAATATTGCTGTTATCAATACTACCCAGTAAAACAATTTACATACTCAAGAAGCCCCTTGTGAGGTATTCACATTCCTTTTACTTAAAGATCACTTTTAATGTTGATTTTTGGTCATTTAATCAATGGAGTTTATTTTTGGGATAGACAAGCATCTCACCCAATCAGACCGTCGTCTCCAAGCTGACTGCCTCCCTCCTGCATGGCCTGGGACAGCGTTGTCAGGGGCAACTTTTTCTGCAGACAGACCAGCAAACAAAGTTAATTTACTTTAAAAAGTAAGTGGTGAGTAAGTGTGGTGATCAAATATTCAAAGTGATCAGAAAATCTAAGATAAAGTTAAAGTACAACACTGATTTGTTAGGTTGTGTTTTGTTGTATATGGGTGGTTGATGTAGGTCTGCTGTTCAGTGATAGTGAAGCGGGCAGGAGGCCAGCGCTGAATATTTGTCTCCTGAGTGCCTCTCATATCAATGTGTTACATAAGAGGAGATGGTATGTGTTCATAACACATGATAGCCAGTCTTTGCTAATACTTAATAATGGAGTCACAGTGATTCACCTTTATTCAATTTCAAAGTTGTGAGTTTGTCCTCAAAGTAAAGCTGCAGTTTAGAGAAACGTACCTGTCTCTTCTCTGTGTCCGTGCCCAGCTGACCCTGCAGACATGACACCAGCCTCTTGTGTGTGTTGTGCGACACCAAGCGCACCAGCTCCAACCGCCTTTCGATCTGTTAATTCGACACAAAATGTTAAACAGGAAAAAAAGACAATCCTACTTTGTGACTTTCTCAAAGCAGCCCGTGTGAAAGCTACAAATCAAAACATTATCAGTTGTACCAGCGCACATCCATGACCAAACTTTCCATCCCGCTCTTGTTGTTGAAAGATGATGGAGGATGTCGGTGCTGTTTGTACAGCTCTGTTCTGCAGCGTGCTGTTACAACAGGCCGCACTGACAGCCAGATGGAAGGAATCATGGCCGATAAGTAACAGACTGACGGATTGTGTTCTTAACTGCGAACAGGGAAAGTTTTCTTTGTCTTGAAATATGAGGACTCCATGTGAAGATATTATCGGGGTTAACAGATTAATCATTCTGTCGGCAGGCCTGAGGGGACCTGATCTACTGGTTGTACTTTATGACCCGTAAAGTACCATATGGTGGTTACGCATGTTAAAGCCACTTATCTACAAATCATGTATGCTTTTCCTGACCACAGCCCTTTTTCTGGAATGTGATTTACATTTTGAGATTGATTGTCTACCTTACAGGCAGCCAGCAGTTTATTTCACTTATCCGTCCTCTTAAATTTATACCATTGTAAAATATATGAGGATCCAATATTGCCCTGTTAATTGATTAGCAACATTCAATCAATCAATCAATCAATGTTTATTTATATATAGCCCAATATCACAAATGTTACATTTGTCTCAGTGGACTTCACAGTTTGTACAAAATATCAGTATGACAATACGACACCCTCTGTCCTTAGACCCTCACATCGTACAAGGAAAAACTTCCGGAGAAAACCCACAGTTTAAAGGGAAAAATGGGAGAAACCTCAGGGAGAGCAACAGAGGAGGGATCCCTCTCCCAGGACGGACAGACGTACAATAGATGCCGTGTGTAAATTGAAAAGATAATACATTTACAACATAGGTAGTCCAAATGTTTGGAAATGCATGTGTGTATAATAGGAAGATGAATCCACGAGGATATCCATCCAGGACTTATGATCCAGGACCACAGCCACGATTGGCCAAAAACTAAAATATGTTACTGCTGTAGAGCCCTCTATCAAAGTGTCCTAAAATCTAAAAGTATTTAGGTTACAAATCAATCCCATAACATCAAAAACCATGACATTGTTTTGAATTTGTGTAGCACAAAGAAGGCTTTGTTTTGGCATCCAAATGATATCAGAGCATCCTTGAATCCACCACATGCGAGAGTGCGTATTTTTATGACCATGTGACAATGACTCGGAAGTCTCAGTCAAGGTTACAGTCTCTGCTGTTTTATGTTTTCATACATTACTGAAATGAACTGAAGCCAGCGAGTTAATTGTGAAAATTGTCAAATAACTATGGGTTCCTTTGGAAAATGGTCATTAGTAATGTTAAGTATACAACTACTTTATAAAACCTGCTAAAGCACGCAATATACTGTACCAGTATGATCTTTAAAGCCAATTAACTCTGTAAGTGTTGCATGTTACAAATGTTATCACTTCCTGTTTCAGTATAAACATCCAGCCGTCTCACATCTAAAAGCCCCTCCTTTGCTGTCTGTTCCTCATCTTGGTCTCAGTCTTCTTCCTTTACTTTTATCCTCTCTAATTCTCTGTACACTTCACAGCATGCCTCTCTCTCTCTCACACACACACTTTCCCCCCTTTTCTCTCTCCTCCCTCTTTCCTGCAGCTGTTGCTCAATGCCAGACCACAGCTGGATTTGGCTTCTTTGCCTGGATCCGATTGACTCGCTCACAATTCAGTTGATCCCGAGCTCTGATTAATGTATGGAAGTCTAGCTCTTTCTGGCAACGGCTAAATTATTCCAGTCCTCGAAAACACTTGTTCCAAAAAGGAAAGGAAAAGGCCCGACAGACTTCAGTGCAGGCAGAGACTGGATACAATGGGTTATTGCATAGTCTCTGCTGAGTTCTCCATGAGCTACAAAAGACCTTAGAAAAACAACATAATATCATGTTTTAAATTGGAGTCCGTTTTGCACCACTTACATTTGAAATGTCTCAAAGTTGAACCATCTTTCGCCATGTTGCTTTTTTTAACCCATTAAGTAATGATACACTAATGAAAAGAACATCATGACTCATTACCAATTAAACATCCTCACATCTCAAGCGGCGAGCTTTAGGCCTCAGGGAGAAACTGAACTATGGAAACAAACACACAGAAACCCTCTAAAAAACTAAAGTCAGAGTCGTGGACAGGAAAAGAAAGCAGGAAATCTCCCTGATCATAGGCACAGATTAGCACACATGATCCTTTCGCCTGCTTCTTAAGTTATGAAGCTATCCAAAGGTTTACAGGACAGTAACTGCCATCTTTTCTTTCTCCAGACAGCAATGAAAAATGTGAACAAAGCGAGCTAAAGACCTCTGACCTGCCACAACAACAAAAAAGTGGAACGTTTAGTGAGTCATGAGGAACTGAGAGGTCGGATAGCATTTTGTTTTCTTGCTTGGAGCTACTTTGGCAGAGTGGTTAGCTCGTTGACTGAGGATCTAGCTGGCTGACCTTGTTGGCAGGATGGCTAACTGTATGGCGAGATGATTGTAGAGCAGAAACAGGATATTCTAACAAAAGAGAATAGTTTGACATTTTGGGAAATACACTTTTACAATTTGTATCCCTCTCAAGGCAGTAAATATGAAGCTAAAGCCAACAGCAGGTTAGCTTAGCTTGGAAACAGCAAGCCTAGCCCTGTTTGAAAGTAAACACATCTGCATCTCAGGGCCTCTAGCGCCTTTTTTTCTCATATTCCAGCACATCACCCTCTTTAAAACCACAACGTTACAATTCTACATCTTGTTTTTTGTGCTGATTAAACAAAACAGATATAACATAATCATTAGCTAGCAGTTTACCCCTGTCTTTGTGCTAACCTAAGCTAACCAATTCCTGGCTCCTGTAACATATTTAGCATAAAGACATGAGTGGTATTGATTTGTTCATCGTACTTGACGTAAGACTAAGCATATTTCCCAAAATGACTAATTCTTCCATCGACAGATCGATCCAGTGTTCTTACAGATAACAAAAATGAACTGTGTATTTGTAGGCTAAGCTCACTTGTCGGTAAACTGCTTTACATACAGTATCAGATATGAAAATGCTCCAGTAAGCACAACAGAACATTGTGTTTCCTAAGTTGTAAGTAATTTAATACTGATCAATGGGACCATTTCCAGCCTAAACTGTATGAGAATCTCCTTAGCTCCCACCGAGGCAAGACGTGTCCAGGCAAGACAAATGCCTTAGCCAACTATGGAAAAAGCAGGAAAAAGACTACTACCACTCCATGGAAATCCGTGTCAAATTTCAAGTTGGACAGTACAGAGAAAGGGGTGTGGGAGCATGTTGGGGAGGGGGAAAGGAAAAACTATTATTTTCCCTGCTTATGTTTGGAGAGATGAAAAACTTTCCCTGCTCGTGGGATTGATTTTAAATGTCAATAATGATTTGTCAGTCTACGAAACAGTAAGCTACACTTGTTGACAACATGTCTGTAATCAGGTTGCAGATTCTGACTTGAAGCTTGAGCTGTTAGGCCCAAAAGACATCCAAGCCACTTCCACTATGCTGACCGCTTGACAGTCACATTCCTCACTGAGAGCTGCAGCTAAAGGAATGTCTAACGCAGCACAAAGCTCCTGTCGCTCATGACGAGGACCAAAGACGAGAGAACGCATTCTCTGAAAGGGCTGGGTCGGTCTGTGCGGTGCTCTTTTGGGACAATCGTGTGAACATACATCACTTAATTGAACTATACTGCTGTTAAAGCTGTCTGTCGTGATTACAGCAAAAACATTGAGCTTCTTTAGCTTATTAAATAAAAAAGTAATGAGTTTGCTCACAACCAAGTGTTTGAGCTGAGTGTTGTTGTGTTTGTAAACCACACAGGGTTCGTAGTTCACTTCTTCATGTCATAAAACTTCCATGACTTCACCTTTACTCTTCCTTTCCCACAAGCTTCTTTCTACATTCAACAACCTCTGTTTTTCAGTCTCCTGTTTTTCTTCACACACTTTTCCTAGCAGTGATCTCACAGTTTCACCACACACACACACACACACACACACACACACACACACACACACACACACACACACACACACACACACACACACACACACACACACACACACACACACACACACACACACACACACACACACACACACACACACACACACACACACACACACACACACACTACACACACACACACACACACACACACACACACACACACCACACACACACACACACACACACACACACACACACACACACACACACACACACACACACACACACACACACACACACACACACACACACACACACACCACACACACACACACACACACACACACACACCACACACACACACACACACACACACACACACACACACACACACACACACACACACACACACACACACACACACACACCACACACACACACACACACACACACACACACACACACACACACACACACTATTGCCAGGGTTCGCCTTGAGCGGAAAACCATGAGGCACTTTTCCTTCAGTGGCAAACCCCTGAGCTGGAGAGGCGTTCCTGAAGGTTTTATGCCGGCAGTTGTACTCCAAGACTGCAGAGAGACTTGGCCTTAACATGCTCAGGAATGATGACTTTAGCAGAGCCTGTGAGTAGAACTAGTGAGTCCTTTAATTACCCATGCATTTTACTGATTCTAAAAACACGAGATATGGTAAATGTTGCTTTTCAGTTGTATTGTACAATGTGAGGCAACTGTTTGTTCCTAGTATACAGTCAACACTTTACCTTGAGATACAGTTTGTGTCTAAAGAGCCCCCTGAGAGTTGATTTTAAAGAGAAGAAAGATGTCATATTTACATGTAGGAGGTCATCACTCAGCACCTCAGTTTTCTCAGCCCTGTTGAGGGAAACACAAACAAGAAGGCAAAGGTCAAACACTGACAACAAATAGAGAAATAAAACACAGGCATTGAAAAACACACCCTCGACATAGAGATAAGACAGGAAACCATGAACCCCCAAACAATGTAATGCAATCCCAGAAGAGACACATCTGTCTTTGGTAATGAATTTGAACTAAATGCTCAAAGAATATATAAACCGGTATTTAAAAATGTCTCACTCACACACTTCCCACTTTCTTTTAAATAGACCACGAGAACTGTATTTTAAATTTAGCAAGACATTACTTGCTCTTCAAACTCAAACAGACAGATGGCATCGACACCATCAAATTAAAGCAGAAGACTATTTCCAGCCCAACCTGTCTGCAGTTAGTGCCTGCAGCAAATTATAATTTTAAAAAAGCTCATAATTCCATTAAATCAACAAGCTAATGTTGTCACACGGTAGACCTGCCTATGTGAAATACTGGGTATCATTTATGCACACATACTCAACATGTTTTCACAAATGCAGAAGCCCATGGCTGTTTTCCATGAGACCTGACGGATTCCTCTACCCTGTCCGAACACACACTTCCTCTTGTGTCATTGGTACCTTGTTTATTATGGCAACAGGAGAAGGTGTGCGTGTAGTTGTGTGGAGAAGGGTTGCCAAGTGGCGAGGTTTGAAACACACTGCAAATTGTAGCAGAGTCAGCAGAAAACAGGATAGTGACATCACTCTGTAATGTTGATCAAACGCTAAAAAATAACCTCTGAAATAAGACACGCATTTGCTTCTTTATGTGACTTCAAACTTTTAAAAACATATTTTACGTTTTTCATATTCTTGCTGAGCTAGCGAGACTAGCAAACAAGCATATCGTTCATCCTGTCGATATCCAAGAAATGCATTGACCTCCGATGTATAACCTCTACACACATCCCTGAAGACTTCTCCACTTCCTCTACCAGAGCAGGCCCACAGTATAGATTTAAATCTCACAGGAATCAATTAACCCTCTCCCAGACAGGAGCTATTACCTAATACTGCTATAAATGACACCCTACGTATTCAGGCTTACCTCACTATGACTTAAACATAATTGGAAAACGCCTTTGGCTTCTGCAGAAAGGAGCTTGTACCATAACTACAAATCTTCTTTTCGACTGGTCACAGACTCTTATACATATTTTCCATTATGTATGATCAATGATTTGCTTTTTTGGCACACAGTATAAGTTCTTGTATTCATACTGAGGATACACTTTTGGTGCACAAAGTGTAAAAGTGCCCATTTTCCTTGGTCCTCTAGTAAATAGAAATTATTTGGGTTTTTGACTGTTTATACAATGCAAGACATTTAAAGACGTCACATTTGGTTCTAAGATATTTTGATGGGTATTTTCTCCTTTTGCTGACATAATCTGGATCAAATTATTAAAAAAGAACATCTATGGATTTATTGATAATGGAAATAGTAGTGTTTGCATCAAATGCCTGGTAAGATTCCTAATCCTCCATACAGTTTTATTTGATCAGAAACGTTACAAATTCACATATTGTTACGTCAACAGTTCATATGTACTACGTGCTATATGTGATTGAATGATATAGGACCTGCAGCAGAGAACCTACACTTATCCACACAATCACATTACACATGCTTTACTGGATTTCTACAGCAATCTTTAGATTCCTATCAATATTGAATCACCATTGATTTGACTGGAGTGCAGTTTAGCTCCAGCTGGCAGCTATTGTTCTAAGAATAGACTCCCACAATGCCCAGACCTTAAAAGAAAACTTTGAGCAAAAAACACAAAAAGGCATAAAGAGTAGAAATGGTAACCGTGTGATCATTAACTTTAAATTACTGATGCGAAATCTAATCAAACAGAAAGAATAACAAATTGAAAAACGTGTCTGTGTTCAAGTATTATGAGTTTTGTTGAAAGTGTTCTGTGTGAGCTTATCTCGCCAAAGTCTCCAGAGGTATGCAGGAATTCACAAACCCTGCTACCCTGCAAGCTTGAACCACAGTGCAACAACGACATGTAAATCAAACTGCTTCTTCTTTTTTATAAAAACACCCGTCTGTGGCTGTGTGACGTCCCCAGCCCTCTGCTGTGTCCCCATCAACAAGCGTGGAAATGCTTACTCCACAAAAACACTCAGTGCCAGGCCCTTCCTGTGCGAAACACACAACCATGTTATCACATATTGTCATGGGGTCCACAAATTCACTGTTTTTTTTAATTAAAAGTGGAATAATCCTAATGCTTTTGTGGCAATCAATCTAAAAGTCTGTTATTGCTTGTATGTGTTGGATGGTATTCTGTATCGGTTTGCCCTAACAGATAGAAAACTGTGTATTAAGGGAAGGGTTGTTGTTGTTGAGAATAGACACCACTGAAGCCCGATGGATTTATGAACATTCATAATGATGTGACTTTATAATTTCCTTTATTTTAGTCATGTACAGCAACAACAACGTGTCTCTTAATTGAGTAGGCGATCAACAGAAAAATATATCGGCAATCATTTTCATAACGGATAAATCAATTGGTCTTTAAGTAAATATTTGAGTGTTTGATGTTTCTATCCCAGAGCCCTAATCACAAATAAAAAGTGTCTCATAAGTCTTAACAAAAGTCCTAAATCTAATGAACTGATTATATTTGGGTTTGGGACAATTTTGTCAGACAAAATAAGATGTTTGAAAATGTCATTCTAGGATCTGGTAAGTTGTGATTGGCATTTTTTCGTCTATTTGAACTAAGAAAAACACATGTTTAGACATTTGACACACTGATTTGACCTAGCAGTTACTTGCACTGATCACTGACCTCATAGTTTGACTCAACCCGCCTTTAACAACGCTGCTAATCTCAACCATTTATTCGTATAACACTATAACTTACTTGAGTCATGCAGAGCTTCAAATGGCACTCAGTGGGTGTGTGTGTTTCTGCCTCTCAGTAACCAGTCTGTTATTCTGCTGACTTGAGTTTATGGCTCTTACACAACATATGGAGGAATGCATGAGGAATCCTAGGCCAATGGCTACAGGGCTATTGGTTAGAAGGTCATTTTGAAGGCATCATCTGTAGTTACCATTAATGCAGTAATAACAAGAGACTATGGTCTCAGTGGTGGCTGGTGATAGAGAACAGGGCGGGAAACCCCTGTGGGGACGAAGATGAAGGGGGAGAGGAGATGGTATAGATATGTGTGTGGGTGTGTGTGTCAATTAACAACCAGTGTCACCACACTTCAAGAAGTATGTGTTTGTGTGCACACCCTTATCTACAGAAATAACAGTAACTGAAAATGGTAATATGACATCATCTACTGAAGGGTGCACAGCCTGTCCGTCTGTATTCTGACACAGATAGATAGGAATACATTTTAAATAGTGACATTAATCTATCTTAATAGGACTCAAACAATTGATCAACTGAAGAAAAATGAAAAGGGAACTGTTTAGATAATCAATTATTGGTTTGAATTATTCTTGGGAGCACAAAATTGCCAAAAATACCCTTTAATATACCATCTTAACTGAGAGCATTTTATTTTCTTAGCTGTATTTTATTATAGTATTAACACATAATATGAAATTATGTTATTTTAAAATGGATGATTTTGTGTTTTAATGTTCTGGTCAAAGGCATTTAAAGAGATCATCTTTGACTTGAAGAATGTATGATGGGCATTTCTTCTACTTTTTTAGGGTTAAATTGTGACTGACTTTTTAACTAGACACACTAGTCTCCACATGGATAGAATGAGAATATAAAGCCTTTAATATGCTACTTTATTGAACAAAATATGGATAACAATCCACATTTTGAAGAGTCTTGTATTGTTCATGGTATTGTTAAATAAATCAAAGTTCATGTGACCTGTGGGGGGGCAGGTTTAGTTTATTTTTGACATTATTCACCTGCAAACGAATGCTGTATTCTCCTAAAACAACCTAGGCCTACCCAGGTATTTATTACGCAAAAACGTAGTCCAGCCCTTCCGACACCAAGGGAGACGTATGAAGAACAACACTGAATGTTGAACAACCTTAAGAAGTAACAGAGTTTGCCTGCCAGAATAAACATGTATGACATCAAGTTGCAAACAACCCTTGTTGTTGAAACAATCTCTCACCTTCCCACAGTCTGGTTGGCGAGTTGCCTCATGCGATTAAACTGTTTCTTCATGTTTCTCCTCCTCTGTGTCTCCTGCTCGTGTGTAAAAGTCACTGCTGTCGATCATCTAGCGCTGATCCAAAAGTTGCGCTACGTCGCAGCCATTGTGGCAGAAAGGTCTGCGCTCGGATCACTTTAACGCACCACAGCTGGATGCCTTTTCCTGATTAAACTCGGTGTCATTGGCCCTAGAAAGAAACGCCGAAAAGTCAGTTGAAACAGTCACTTCAAAGCTTTCGAGATCCACATTGCCACGATTATCCGGCTTCTTCCTTTTAAACTGACTGGTTTGTCTGCAACCAGTGCGATAGGAACGAAGGAGGAAGTGCCTTTACTTCCCTACTGTAAGCTGCACAGCCCCATGGTGACATGTGATACCTTTACAAGAAAAGGGAGAAAAAAAGCCTTGACTCAGCTATTGGTCTCTCATGGTCGTGGCAAAGTCATTTTCGTTTTAGTTGGCTATAGAAAGTGGTTTTCTGTAGAAAATCGTATCTTAGTGTTACGGTCTGCTGGATATTTAAAATAAACTGCTGAATGTATTGGGTGAAATTGGAGAAACTTGAATTACACAGACTAAACTTTACCAACAAAGATAAGTTGCAAAAACGGACCAAAGTCTTTTAATGGCATACATAGCACTGATCCACGGTCAGTCTTCGTCAAGGTAAGCAGTTTAATGTGTTTCTCTCATAGGCTTTGCTTATAGACACATGATACGCACTCTGCTGCCCCCCTGTGGCTCTTGCTCTGTAATGACAGGCTCTATCTGGAAATATAATTCATATAATATCATTGGAGAATAATTCAACTCTAATGGTTATTATCAGTACTCAAGTTGTAAAAAAAAATCAGGGGGGATGGTGGATTTTATCATATGGGGACATCATTCATGCTGATAACCCGCAGAGGGTGGGAGACCAACCAGCACAAAGATAATTATTATACACTCCTAAAACAACATGGATGTTCAGATACTCCTTTCATTGCTCTTGACCAAGGCACCTCAGAATTAGAGTCGGTCCCGGGCTGCCATGGCACCACTAACATTTAGATTCAAATGCAGAGGACAATTAGTGCAAAATCTTTTTTTCACTTTAATTTAAAGGGGGGGAGGGAATACAAAAATGTGGTTATAATGGAAGTATATGTGTTCTGACATCTTGTGGTTAACAGTTCCTCATTTATTATTCAGATGGATCAACTGATTACAGTAATAATAAAGTCAAAATAGTTTTTAGAATATTGAATTATAGTGTATTTTTTCAAAAAATCAGTTACTGGTATACGATCAAAACTGGTATCTAAAGGGTTACATTTGTATCTTAATTAATTAAATCATTATGTAAATTCTTCATGAACAATTTGAGGAAAAAAATTAGAAAAATATTGATCGGTAACCTTTTTCTTGCAGTTCAAATACAAATATTTTATGTTAACATTCCCAATGTTACTTTTTTTAACAGGGCATTAAGTGCAAATTGAAATTGTTTACAAAATATATTAAAAGATTATACAGATAATACAAAATAGGACCAATGTTGTCAATGGCTGCCTACTCCACTCTCCCCCATCTCATAGAAGTTTCCAAAGATTTTCATAATCATGTTTTTTGGTCTCAATTTTTCTGGCTCTTGCTTTCGGATTGTTAGCTAAGCAATGGCTTTGAAGCCAAGTCTTGACATATACCTCTGGTCTGAACTTGTTCAGTGGAGGGCCAACACACTTGATGAAAAGCAAGGCTGACATGCTTTTTACCTCCAGGGAGCTTCTAGTTGTGGTTCAAATGTTCATCTGACTAAACCCACGTTCACACTCAGCTGTGGAGATGACCAAAGTGTTCACTGCTTGAAGGAGGGGTTTCAGCTCTTCTGGTGCTGGTGGTATCATTTCATCAACAGTTTTGAGTAGGGGTGCACCGAATGGGAAATTCTTGGCCGAAACCGATACCGAAAATAGGAAACAGTTGGCCGAAAACCGAATGCCGAAAGGCCGAAAATGATTAATAGAAATATATATATATATAATGTATACATTTTTTACCAATGTTGTTCAGCTACCTGATTATGGAAATAGACATGATTATGGCAAAACTTAACTTAAATAATAATCACTCTTATGGGTCCATAAAACATTTATTCAGCACTTTTGAATGCATACAGTACATTTATATATGTCATGTATTATTGCTAAAAAACATGATATCGCAGTCTTAGTGTCGCCAACTCGTTTCTAATATGCAAAGACAACAAATGCGTCTATGATGTATTTTCGATCAGACGAGATCTCTCTCCCCCGTGTGTGTGCGAGGGGGCGGGGCAGTTTACACACACGCAGCTGCTACATGCAGCGGAGCACACTGCGGAGATGGCGGAGAGAACGCGCTCCGAGGTGTGGTTAAACTTTACCCGTCTCGATGTGGAGAATACTTGTTACCATAAGTGCAATAAGAGTTTAGCATGTAAGCACGAGCAATTTGTCTAAACATTTAGCAAAAGTGCACCGCATGCAGACGGAGGAATGTGCCGGGTTCGACCGTCTTTCTAGCAGCTCTGTAGCCCCATCCAGGAGTAACGTTTCCACGTCAGGTGTTATGTATGCTAGCAGCAACACACGGAGTTAACTACATTATACAAACATGGGTTAATGATTAGAGGTAACTGAGTTATTTAGTTTGTTAAAATTTCAGCTATTCTGTTTACAGTCTATCATCAGATTATTTAATACGATTTGTTAAAGGCTCAAGGCAATCTCGATGACAAAGGTCAATGTCCCCCCCCCCTGTGAGCCAGCCGCGAGCATGGTCGCCGCGTCTTTATTACGTCATCACAACAACACGTTAGGTTACCAACGTAAGCCTGTTCTGACATTCGGTGATATTTTTTCGATGCTAAAACCCTTTCGGCCGAAAGCCGAAAGGGTCTTTTTAACCATTTTCGGCCGATAATTTTCGGTGGCCGAATATTCGGTGCATCCCTAGTTTTGAGTCTTACCAGCTAGCTAACACGAGAGAAAAACGTAGCTAAACTCCAAACTAAGTTGTTATTACTGCTTATGTCCATAGATTCCACCTTTGGTGACTAAAGTAGTGAGTAATGACTGAAGATTACTGACTCTTGACTTACCTGAAATGTTATTTTTAGTATTTTTAAATATGAAGTCCCTCAGATCGCGTTGTCCTCCTGGTTGCTTGGCCATTGTGATGACCGTTACCTGCGCTAGTACTAGTACTTCTGGCATCGATCAAACAGGCGCATCACGGCGCTCTGGCGCCCTCTAGGGCACTCGCATAGTATAGCGTCAGTGACTTGGTAAAAATGTCATTGCGTGTGTGCGTGCTCCCTCGCCCACGGTATTTTACTGAAAATGTGCAAAATTAATGTTGAAATAGCAGTAATACCAGTGCCACGTTCATTGATAAAATTACATAAGGGATGGAAAGCGGGAATGGCAGTTTTAGAAGGGGGATGATTTTGACCGTTTTTATTTCAGGGGGGATGCCATCCCCCCTCATCCCCCCTCAACTCGAGTACTGGTTATTATTATCGGAATGAAACACATTCAATATATATCCCTAGTAGTATCTAAACATACAGATAATATTGGTTTTATAATATCCACCTCCTATTTTTGCACCAACCCAAATTCAATAGCGATTGGAAGTCAGTTTCCCTGCATTAGAAGTAATAGTGAATACCATTTATGGACCTTTGAGTTGAGTTTGGTTGAGTTTATGATATTCTAGCCAATAATAGCTCAAATGCTTGTTATTAAGACATAGGGCAAACCTTTGTTTTATCTGCCATAAAGAGGGTATATAACAACATTGTAAAGGCGTTCCTGTCTGCGCAGCATAATGCCGTGGGACCTATGAACTGTTTGTCATAAGACTAATAGTGATAGCCTATATGATCCCAATAAATGGAGGTAAATGCGAGAAAAGAGGAACGTTTTGAAACTTGGTCAAGGAACTTTAACCCTGGCTTGTTGATGTTAAAGACTAAACTATTGGCACCGTTTAACATCTGTCAAATAATGTGAGGCTTGATTTGTTCCTGTTTTAGTTGGTATCTAATCCTTGTTTAGCTATTACATTTTCTTTCACATTTTACTTAGTAGGGCTGCTTTGAAAGTTTTGCCACTGATAGCAGTTAATGATTGTAAAGGGGTTTGCACTCTTGTATCCATGCTTTTCAAATGATAGAATGAGATGTGCCGCTCCAAAAAAGGTTGAAATTCAATTTTAATGTGCTTCTCGTTAAGAGGCTCTTTCAAATGATTTTTGCACAGGAGATGCTGATCTTCTGATGATGGTGCATCGACCAAAACATGCACGTCTTTTTAAGCAGTGTGTGACATTTGTTCATAGATAACATTGACTTTTTTGGTCCTCAAGAAGGACACATAGCAATACATACAAAACGGCCTAAAACATAGACAAGCATACTCAGAATGGATTTCTTGTACATTAAGAGGAGTTTACTTATTCAAAGCATGTGTGGCTGTTGGGAAACAATGTTTGCTCTAACAGGACATGGGACGTCTATACCTGCGTCCAGAGGGAAGTTGGCTCAAGTGCTTTATCTTGGCTGTGTGAGATTGTGAGGGCTTTGCGGGTCAGGTGTATGACAATCATTTGCATCTTAAGAGCCTTGTTTACTTTATCTGTTGGTGCGCAGGAAACTTTTCTGAGATAAACAAAGGTTTCTATTCACAAGCTTCTGTAGGTTTATAGTATATAAACCCAAAGGATCTTGAGGAGTGGTGGATCTCAACCCATGTGCAGACATATTTCCATAAGAAAACCTTCAAATATTTGTATAAGCCTACACCCTTTACATTAAAACAATATTTAGTATAAAAACAGCAAATAATTGAAAATGGCTGTTCACTCATGTGTTTTAGGCCATGTGTGCTGTGTTAGCAGTCTGTGTGCAAACTCTGCACCATCTTCTCCATTATTTCATTTCATGGTTTGCCATGGACACTAATGTGTTCGGCTTTGACCCTGCCATAAAAAAGTAGCATCTGAAAACATGTTTTTTTTGCATGTGCACTAGTTATGGGAGGGCGTGAGATGACCAGACTATGCTGGATTAATACGAAAAAAGAGTCGTTGAGTTCATGTCAGGTCAGTGGAGCTATTCTAACTAGACATTAACCTCACGCACCAAAGTCCATGTGCAGGAAAAGACATATTAGTAATCTCACCTCAGGTCAGTACGCTCAGTGTAACATCCTCAGCTCGTACAGGCAGACCTCCCTGAGACTCATGGCTATAGAGAAGATGGAGATGGGTGAAGTCGGGACGTCTCTTATGTCCTTAGAGACTAAGCCTCCTCCAGCGAGACCTCCAAACAAATTTGAGAGGTTATTTCAGCCCTGCCTGGCCGAGTTGGTGGGAACTACTTTCTTTGTGTTCATCGGGTGTGTGTCGGTGATAGAGAATGTGGAGTCTGCAGGGAGGCTTCAGCCGGCTCTGGTGCACGGGCTGGCTGTAGCCGTCATGGTGGCCTGCATGGCTGAAATCAGGTGAGGGTCATCGGGTGTTTCAGATACATTAAGCAAATGTATGTGCATGAATAATTCATGTTTTCTTTAGATTGCATGGAATGAACTCCTGTATGTTGGATGAACAATGATGCATTACACATGTAAGTACAGAAACAGGATTTTTCAACACTTCATCTGGTGGCTTTGAGTGCCAATTTAGTAAGTCTTTTTTATCCAGGTGACATTAGTCATTTGTAACTTCATATTTTTTTCACATGATTCTGTTCATCACATTACAACAGTTTTGTTAAAAGAGCAATGGTATTTGTATATAAAAGAACCATCTGAAACAAGCACAGGCTACAACCCACTCTGCCCTTATATCATTCACAAAAGCACATTTGACTCTCAAAATATGTTTCCAGTTTCATTTATTTGTTCTTGATACATTTACTGTTGTTTACATTTGAATTATACTTGCATTAAATCTAAGTATTGCCAAATAATTGCATTTTCATCATCACCAGTAAAACGTTGATTTTGTTTTCTTTCTTTAGTTTTTATGTCTTTTCAAAAACTAAAATATTGCAAAAAGAAATTAAGAAAAGAGCCATTTAAGTGAATCAGCCCTGATTACCCATGAACTAATCAATTGCATTTTCAAAATCACTTGTACCACTTTAAAAGCTTGAAGACAACATGACTAAACAACACCAAGAAGTTTTCCTGCATTACTGAATTTTCTGTCCTGAATATGTTCTCTCTAGTGGATCCCATTTCAACCCACCATTCACCCTGGCCATTTATCTCTGTGGAGGGATGGAGTTGAACATGGTGGCTCCTTACCTTGTATCGCAGTTGGTTGGAGGTGTGCTTGGAGCTGCTATGGCAAAGGTGAACCTAATGTCATTTAAACATCCATCTTTGACTGTTTGATATGTCCAAAATAAAGTTCTTAATTGTGTTGAACTGATGCCAACAGGTGATGACCTCCAGGGAAAACTTTTCCAAAGCCAGCGGGGCTGCGTTTGCTCTGCTGCAGACGGACAGTGATATTGGAGCCGCTGTGTTTGGAGAGGTTGCTATGACCTGCCTCGTCACCATGGTGGTGCTGCTGGGGGCCGTCAACACCACCACCAGAAGCCCTATGGTGCCATTTATGGTGGGCTGCACTGTTATCATCAACATTCTGGCTGGGTGAGTAGTAGAAGAAGATAAACTTTATTAATCCCTTACAGGGACATTTCTTTCCCCACTCTGTTGTGTTTACACACATTACACACACAGGGGAGGATATACATGCACACACACAACCAGATAGGAGAGGTGGCAGAGCAGAGAGGCTGCCAGGTACCCGGCGCCAAGGGAGCAGTTTCAAGGTTAGGTGCCTTGCTCAAGGGCACCTCATCAGTGGCCTTGGAGGTGAACTGGCACCTCTCCAGCTACCAGATCACTCCATATTTTGTTTTGGTCCGATCGGGACGTGAACCGGCGACCCTTCGTTTCCAAGACCAGCGACCCTTCGTTTCCAAGACCAAGTCCAAGTCCCTACAGACTGAGCCACTGCCGCCTCGAAAGTATTACTTATTGAAGAGAATTGTGCATAAGAAGTTCCTTTCTACAATAAAATGGCAGAGCATGATATGTTGCAGTAAAATCCTTTAATTTATGACTTAATATCATGTAAATATGCATTCATTATTTTCAACAGGTCTGCCAAAGTGAGACATTTTGAAATATCACATCTTGTTTGCATTTTCATGTTTCATGTTTATGCTCCAGTAGTGATGCAAATGCAGCATAAACACTTTATTTTCATATTGGGGAACTTATTTGAAAAATCCAATACCTGTTTCTTTTCTCAGTGGAGATATTTCTGGCACATGTCTGAACCCAGCCAGAGCCTTTGGTCCGGCCATAGTGCACAACTACTGGGTTTATCACTGGGTGTACTGGGTGGGTCCCATCACTGGAGGCCTGATTGCAGCAGTACTGGTTCGGTAGGTGCAACACAACATACACTTTATACAATGATCCCGGTTTTTGTATTTTGATTAAAGATTCAATACTGACTGAACAGATTACAAACTATGTATCCTGTTTTTGCAGACTGCTACTTGGCGACAGGAAGATTCGACTCATTCTGAAATGAGACTCAAGTCGGTAAATCATTAGGTGGATTTATCATCTAAAGTCACAATATAACCCTTTTTTATGTGCCACTGATATGCTTGATATGCTTTGCTTTACAATAAAATTTGACTTTTTCATATAATTTAAGGTACTTTTTTTTTTTAGCCACAGTGTGTAACTTGTCTCTTGATTCTCTATGAGTGCTGGATTTTGTTTTTAAAAACAAAGTTTGTACAGAATATAATATTATGCTTAGCTTAAAGGTCAATTTAATATCAAACCAAGTTGTAGATGATTAGTAAACTGAGTCTCTAGTTTAGAAAAACACATTCTGGTTTTGTTTTTGTAGTTCCTTGATTCTGTGTATTATTTAAGAACACAAGGACATTAGGAAAATTGAGTTTTCCAGCAGGTGCATGAGTCAAAACAATATTATAGAGCTTTAGATAAACTCTCAAACTAATTAACTTTTGAATTGAGAAGCACATTTACAAAAAAAAGCCTTGAGCTGAAATGTAATTACTTCAAATGTCCAAACACAAATGGCGCCTACCGTCTAAAGGAGACCAAATGGCAACCTTTTGAAAGCCAGGAGACATCTCTGCTCAGCTTTGTGTCCTGCGGACCCTGTCCCTGTTCTCCA
Organism: Gymnodraco acuticeps; assembly: GCF_902827175.1. Taxonomy (NCBI): domain Eukaryota; kingdom Metazoa; phylum Chordata; class Actinopteri; order Perciformes; family Bathydraconidae; genus Gymnodraco; species Gymnodraco acuticeps. Next base: position 1,096,194 of record NW_022990238.1, read on the forward strand.
CAGCCGGAGCCGTGAATGCCTGTTCGGCACTGGAGGGTATCATGCTGTTTCCATATTGTACCCCTGGGCCTCCCCACAGCAGTGGCCCACATGGGAAAGCAGGCCAGGCGGCGGGATAAACCAATTACCCCCCCCGAGTCTGGGTGGACTCCTGCCGGCGCTCCACGCAGCGGCTCCCGGCCCGGGCCCTCCTGGGCTCCTTCCCCATGAGAGCCAGCTGGAATTCCCAGAGATGAGAATTGTGCGGTCTCAAAAGCCGGCAGAGAGGGTATATTTTGCTTGGAAATTTGACATGCTGGCCCCCTGGGACAATAGTGAGGGAGGAGACTTGAAACTAAGCTTTTGCAGAATAAGAAAGGTTTAAGGAAAGCTTGATTTTTGTCTGACACCTAAGAAAATAAGATGTTTTTGCAACCCTTGTCTTTTATGCTTAAAACTTCACTCTCACACTCTCATGTGTCCAATCTAAAACGTTTTGGTCCAGAAATAGCAGTGTCTAAATAATAATTTGTCCATAATAAAACTATGAAATGCCTAAAAACAGTCCCAAAAGTTTGTGTTTAATGGCTGAGATTCCTCAAATATATTTTATGCTTGTCTATAATCTGTTTTTTCCTAAAACTGAAAGACATAAAATGCATTAAAAGAGGAGCAATAGAGATAAATATAAAAGATAACATGGATATAAAGCAGTAATACACAGAGAAAATGTGGCCGGAGTGAGATAAAGAGCAATGATCACGCCTCCTCTGGCTTCTTGGATTCATGAGCCCTGATGGTTTCTAGATGACAGCAGCCGTGACAATGGTCATTATGTCTGTCAGAGGCCTTGTCACTGCAGAGTCATTGTCAGGGCCCCATTCACCACAGCGTCATTTACACTTTCATTGGCAGCTATTTAGTCCTCGTAAAAAGTTCAACACACCAATTTGTGAGCCCTGCTCAGCCAGGGAGAAGTGTGGAATAGGCAAAGAAAGCAGTTGCTTTAAAAGTCATTTAATTGTTCCCCTTCTGGGAGGGGCTGAGGGGGAGGATCCCCAGGCTTTGGGGCCCCACATCTGGCCATCCGTCTTCTCGCGCTGTGATGCACAATCAAAAGTATTGTCCAATTCAGTCAGCTCAGAGCTTTGCGCCATCTAAGGAGATTTGTATTCCATTTTATGGTAGAGCTATCCTATTATCATAAGAATATGATTATAGGGGAAAAGATGGGATGCAGAAGGAAAAAGGCAAACTTAAACTTGTAGGATACTTCAGTTCTAAATCTCATTCTCCTAAATAAAACACAGAGTATGCAGCATGTGATGGGCAATGGGGGTGTAAGCTCATTTAAGCTTTAACTCAGTCTCTTGAGGGACCAGTGTATTCTCGTGAAGCGGAGGGCCTCATGAAAATTAGATTTGTATGCACTGTTCATGAGCTCTGTTCACTACAAAACACTTCATCAGGCACACAGCTAAATGATCGGTTTAGATTATCTGTTCAAATATGTAATCCACCAATTACAAAGATTTGTAGACAAGATTTGTATCTGACTAAGATATCCACAAATTAAACGTTCATTTTTTTAATAGTTAAAACAGTTTCGGTAAATCAGAATTGGGAAATGTTTGATTTGGTGTTACTGCAAATGCAACAAAAATGTATATTATTAGTAAAAATATTAAAATATCTAGTCTTAATGAAAGAGAAAACAGAGACTTAAAGACATTTCTGATTTATAACATCTAGTTGAATTTCACGGGCCTCTGATTTACATTTGTAAAATAACTACACTGATACTGAAGAGATGTAAAAGGAAATTATTTTTCTCAAATTAAAAACCAAGAAATATGCAATTCCAAACTGAATTGAACATTGTAGCAAATCATCATTTGTATAAATGCAAAAAAGGTGATCACTAATGTATTAGTTTTATTTTGCATATTAGTGGCAAAAACATTTATTTGAATGTGTAGAGCACAAAACATATAAATAGACAAAACAAAACACATTTGAAACTTTTTACACATATTACAGCACATATTCATCAGAGTAAAAAACAACTAACACATAATATGTACAAGCATATTGAACAAACTGGTGATTAGGAAAAAACAGTCCTTCAGTCTTCCCTCCCACTTTAGTTCATGGGGCAATTGTCACACAGAGCCAGCAAAGTGAACAACGGATGATGTTGGGAGACGCACAAAGAGGGAGCAGCAACCCAACCCCTTCTCAGCCTCCCAGGACTGAGGGCAGTGATGGGGGGGGACAAAGGCCGGCCCTCTGAGTCCCTGCTGTTTGCCCCTGCCCTGCTCCTCAAAATGTGCTTTTTAAAAAAACAAAAACACAATTAAATTACTTGGTCCCTGCTGGTGATGCTGGATGCCACCTTGCTGGCACATGAAAACATATTCCCACAGTGCCAGTACTGGCGTGAGGATGCCTGTGGATAAAACAACACTTCCTCAGTCCAAAGGGAAGTCGCAGGAATTCCGCCGCGCTGCCCAGGCAGTCTTGTAGACAGACAGGAAGTCTTTGTAACGCGGGGCACACCCTAGCCAAGCTTCCCCAAAGTGTTCTGACCCTGTGAAGAGAAACTCTCCGTCCCCAGGCTTCACGTGGCACTGCAGGAGTGTGTGGATGTGCCCGGAGCGGGGGGACCCAGGGGCCGCCGCTTGGTGCTCAAACACTCCACTGCGCTGCCAGTACACCCTCACTGCTGAAACCTCCAACAAGGAAGTCTGATGCTCAGAGTCGTGGGAGACATTTTTGATGTGCCCTCGGACCACTGGAAGAAAGAGCAGAGCCAGTGTGCCATGTTATTTTATTTTCTCTCCTTCCTGTCTTTCTCCATTAACACCTTTACTATGCATTATCTTAAAATGGACATGGCAGGAGTGTAACATTGAGGCACAGAAATGAGGACCTATTACTTCTGCTCTAATGAACTGCTTTCACCCATTCTGCAACGCCCCCCGACATCTGTTTGACCTCTGCTGCTGCGGTCAGGGCATACAGCGGACCAGCTTCAGACTTTTATATTGGTTTCATTTACCAGGGGTGGAGGAGGGTATTTAGATCACAAATTCAAAATCTTCCAATCTTTAAAGTACAACAATAATATAATCAAACAAATGAAGGACTTAATATGTAGGATGTATTTTAGTGTTGCAACATGTAAGCAACATGTAATGAGGTAAGAGGCTATTGTATCAAGTTGATATTGAATTGGTGGCTAGAATGTATTACTCTGAATCATATTTTATAAAGTGATCTGCAGTTTTGTATGCAGGCTAAAATCAGGAACTAGTAAGTGTGGCTGTGTAAAGTAAAAACGTCAACATTTGTCACAAGTAAACTTAGACGAGCAGAAAAAGAGCTATAGGGGAGAAGGGGGTAAGTTGATTCAGTGGGTAAGTTGAACCACCCCCTGTAACCAGGCAACGCCTTATAGTTGTAATCAAGTGACCAGAAATTATGCAAGCTCCACCAATTTCTCATTGCCTGTGAAAGAGAGATACTCATTGTGGTCTGGTAAGTAAACATTTTTACAAAAAAACGTTTTTTGCTTGTCAAAGTACATTTTCTAGATGTCAGCTATATCGGCTGTCATGTAAAATAAAAAGTATCCAGGTTTAAACACATATATTGTATATGTTGATGTGTTGGTGGTGTATTAAACCATGTGAATCATTAAGCTAAAGATGACTCTGAATTTTAATGCTAGGCTATTTTTTATAAAATGGTGGCTATGGGGTAAAGTGAACCATGGGCCTTGGGGTAAGTTGAGCCAGTTTTTCAACGGAGAAATGAATGAAAGTAGGCCAAGTTGATAATAAGAGCTCATTGTAGGCTACATTTAAAGTTGAATTTACCCGGTGTTTGATTGGTAAGATGTATGAAATTGTATCACCATTTGTATGATTACTTTTCCTTTTAACATGTTAAAAATCAATTAAATCGAAATTTATATTAAAAGTATTTGAAAAACTAAGCTTGTATTTGGTTTGTTATTTATTGTTTATAGTTACCTTTAAGATTTGTTGTAGGTATGCCCAGGTTTGAACAGTGGTTCAATTTACCCCCTGACCTGGATCAACTTACCCCTACACTAGGGCAAGTTGAGCCACAAGACTTTTTTTTTTAAAGAAGTAATATTTTCACTGCCCTTGATCAAATATTAATTATTATCATTGCCATTGATAGGAGACATCCTGAATTATAGGTGTGTGTTTTCATTTTTACTATGTGTCATTTCTCCTTGCTTAGAGGACAGCATAACTAAAAAATGGCTCAACTTGCCCCACTCTCCAGGGTCATTCATTGCATGAAATATAACACTTTAGTAAAATAGATGCATGCTTACATCATTTACATTACCCAAAGGAATCTATACAAGTTGGGTGTCTGGTTGCCCAGACGAAAATCAAATTCATATTATTAGGTTTTTTTCACACTTTGACTAGTATTCCCTAATTGACATGACTTATTAGAACTTGATATCTTAGTGGCAATGTAATGGAGTTTTTTCAGTTTGTATATGCAGTACAGTAAGTAGATGTGCGGTTTGTAGATTAAGATTTGTATACGCACCAAAGTCACTGTTGCAGATGGCCATGAGGAGTTCCGTATCATTGCAGGGTCGACATGACGCTGTAGGGTGAGAAAAGAACAGAAAACTACATTAAGCATGATGAATACCTGCATCAAGTCTGGCATTCCTATCTCTGTTCCAAACCATACAAGACCCACAACTCTTTGACTGATAATGATTGATAGATTGGGGTCTTGTCCTCCTTCCCACTCCATGGACTTTAAATCTGACACACATACCAACTGTATTCATCTCCCTGCTCACATGAAAGAGTAAAGAAACCCGGTTGGATGAAGGAATGCTTCTCCTAAGTGTTCTGCCCACCACACTGCCTCCATATAAAAAACTCTTGACCCCATGTTTGACTCCTATTGTCTCCACCTAATTGAATGACCCTGTGCCAATGCAGGAGACTGCAGGAGTCAAACACTTCTGCCGGACTGGCAATGCAGAAAAGATAGACCAGCAGCTGTCTATTATGGACATAGAATGACATCATCACATTGAAAAAGGCCTGCACACATGGATAAATGCTACTAAACAGAGATGCACAATGAAAAGGCATTTGTGGAATTTGCAGACTACTTGTGGTCTCAATTCAGGCCCTTTGGCCCGGTGCCCTTCAGCCGCCCTGTGGTCCGCTCTGTCCTCACTGCTTTGTCCCCCCTGATGGAAACCAGACAGCCAGACAAAACACACAACTGACCAGCAGCTGCATGCTCCAGCCAGCATGATTGGGGTCTGTAATTAAATGACCACTATTTCTCCCAGGAATTAAGACCGGTCCATCCCTTAATGTAATACATGCTTTAAAATGTGATTCGGATTTTTGGTGTCATGTTCTACAATGCACTCTTTATAAAGGGTTTCTGAGTTGTAAATGATGTAATAAATGCATGCACTAAGCAGTTGTACGCTAGGCTATTTTATGGGTTGTCAGGTTGTGAAAAATCCCCACAAATGTGCCCTTTATTTAAGGCAGTTGGTAATCCATAAGTAAATGATCTGCAGCGTTTCTCATAACGAAATGTTTTCTTTAACACCCTTAATAAACGCTGTAAATGCATGTTTTTCCACTCACTCTGCAGCCCGCGGTGGCCCACGTTGGGTGCAGCACTCCTGTTGCCCAGCAGCTCATATCTGAAGCCCATGGTGCGTCTGCTCCAGGCTCCGTCACTCTGCGGGCCGGACTGGAGGTAGATGGCGGGTCTGTGTGGACCATCAGCCCGAAAACAGTACACCTGATGCCGGGGCCGCCTGCCCTCGGTCACCAGCAGCTCCAGCTCCCCGGCCCGCTCGATGAACACGCTGGCTCCGCGGAGAGAGGGGGACGGCTTGATGCAGACGATGGTGCGCCGGGCTGAGGACAGGTTGGGCTCCAGGACCACCCGGAGAGCCTGGCCCGGGTAAACCCACATCACCGAGCCTTCTGTACAGCGCAGCCGCACCTGGAGAACAATCCTCGAGTCCACACCAGCTGCAAATCCGCTGGATCAGAGGGAAACCGAGGAATAGATTATCAATATGAAAAAAGTTTCATTCAAATGACTGCATTGACTAGGCCTACATTGTGTTTGGCATCATTAATGGTTACTAAATAATTGCTGCTTTAAAGATAATTTACAAAACACAAGAACACTTAGTTGTAGATTGTAGAGCATGCCATGCTGGTGTTTAGTCGTCCTTGTTGATACAGTTGTAAATGTTACAATTCAATAATAAATAATCACATGTTTCTTGCTGTCTAATACGAATTACATTTGCAGAATCAAAGTTAGGTCATTAATGACATTTGTTAAACACAACATCTATAACGCAAAATGTGTTTTTATTAATGCATTGTAATGGTTTAACAAAGCCTGTGTAGGCCTAAATAATTCCTCAAGATTGGTTAAACCATGCACCACATTTAAATGCCCCAGCTGTTTTCCCGCTTTAAAACGCAATAGACTCGCAGAAAACGAGAGAAAGTTCCTTACCTTCCAGTCCAGTTGCACAGATCAGCCGAACAGTGCCGTAGCTGAAGTCCCAGCATACACATCAGAATAATCACATTTGGCAACATCTCATCCGTATAAGAAACAACAATCTAGACAGAATTGGACGGCAGAGCATGGCTAGAAAGTTTGTTTGTGAGTTATCCAGAGTACAAGCGCTCTGCTGCGACGCTTGACTCAGCTTCACAATATGTTCACTCTCTCTCTACACACACCTCTCTCTCTCTCTCCTCTCTCTCTCCTCTCTCTCTCTCTCTCTCTCTCTCTCTCTCTCTCTATCTCTCTCTCTCTCTCTCTCTCTATCTCTCTATCTCTCTCTCTCTCTCTCTCTCTCTCTCTCTCTCTCTCTCTCTCTCTCTCTCTCTCTCTCTAATTAGGGCTGATACAGTTGTTGGGGGACTCTGCAGGTCTTTGTCTTTGCTCTCTAAAGACACGCTCAGGGTGAAAGCCTTATTGTTAACATCAGTGCGCCACTCTGCACAATCATGCATCCTCTTCTGAGAGGCTCTCTGCGGGTTAGTTTTAGGTTGGCTATCCGACAGACATTCATCCCTGGTGCAGCGGTGTCTTGCAGGGTTTAACTTAGTAACCATTCATTTATCAACGTTTAAATGAGACAAAAGCGATTTATTTTAATAACTTGCCCAAATTAGTTTTAGGAAACTGCATAATTTCCAATTGGGTATGGCTGGAGGTGGGCTGAAACTAATCCAAAACATAAAAGGGTTTGGAATAACATCATCATGGGTGACTTTGGAATAACATTTCATTGAATAGGAAAATAGTTTATAAAATCTAAACTTTTCAGTTAAAAAGGGCAGAATTTTCCGAACAATATGTACATGGAATAAAGTTATCTATAATCCAATAAAAAAGAGATGTGTCTTATTTGTCCAGTGTGGTTAGACAATGCTGCATTGATTTGGAGTCACTGGGTCACATGACATTGAAGCTAATGATGTCTGAATAATAGAAGAATAATAGAAGGACTTTAATCCAATAAGAGGTGTGTCTTAATTGTCAAGTACAGTGTTGTATTGATTTGGAGTCAACATGGTTATGACATAATAAGCTTTTGACAATTAAATAAATAATCTTTTTTTTTCAAACGCACCGTGCCATAGGGTGTCGCTGCTTTATTACCTTGGGCACAGGTACATAAGGTGTGTCAGGTCACATGACCGGAAGTTCATAATGGTTTTCGACCGCCGTGGCGCGAGTGTTTTAAGTACCCATGATTGTTTGGCCGGGCAATGAATTGAATAGTGATGGGCTCTGACGGGAGTTAAAAAAACAAAACACGAAGCACTGGTTGAGTTAATTTAGGCCTTGTAACTGATTCACCAGCACTTACTACGGTATGATCTTGCTTGAAGTGAATATAGGCTATCTGCACTTTCCTTGTTGTTCGGAGTTTGATTCTTTATGGTTATTGCGCTTATACAAGCATCAGCCAAATGATATGTAATGTAAAACACCACAGAGCTAAGGCCAACGCTCCTGCAATATTATTGCATTGATTTGGGGTGACGGGTCTTGGTCACATAACATGGAAGCTATATAGAGACTTTACATACATAAATAAAAAAGAAAGAATCATAAACCATTTGCTAAAGGAATAATTCAATGAAAATAAATGTGTTTTATTTATAATAAAATATGGTATTGGATTTGGAATCATGGTCAAATTACCCTCACTTGATCACATCACAAAGAAGCTCTCTTCTCTTCTATTCAAAAATGTGTGTAAAATCATAACATTGTAACATGGCTGTGACATAAGAGTAATTAATCAATTGTGTATGCATTCCCTATAGTTAGCCCATCTTAAATGAAATTGGGAGGGGTGTATCTGAGTTTGAGCGTCATCTAGTGGCGGGATGATGTAACGCACACTGCCCTCACTGGAGGTCTGCTGCTTTCTTCGGGAGGGGGCTGTAACTCAACAGCCACTAATACTGTACATGAGTACAAACGATACAAGATTTCACCAATGATTAATCCTCTGTGGATGAGTGGTTCCACTTCATTTTAACTCGCAGGGTCTTTGTGGGAAAATAATTTGGCAGAGTTTCAAGGTCTTGCTGCTGGCGACATCTTGTGGAGGTAAAGTCTGTGGAGTGTAACCAGACAGGCCTCTCGAGGTTTGCATCCAGTTTATAAGGGCCCTCAGGCAGAATCAGATCAAAGGGTTTGGATTCTTGATGGGTAGCCGGGTAGCCATGTCGTTGAGTAAATTACACTCAGGTGGAGAATCTGGCAGGATGTTGTCACAGCTGCAGGACCAGTTTTGCTACTCTAGCCACTAAATCTAGGAGTTTGGATGATATTGAACGTGTTATACATGTTAGCGCACGCAGAACATGACAAGATATACTTTAGACATAGTTTGCGAAGTTGCATTATTTTTGTTCCATGAATTTGCGTCAAAATGTGTTCCTATAAAAGCAATGCTCCACCCCCTTTTTTTCATCAAATTCAGATGTTCCTATATATAAACAAATTAAACATTTAAAAAGAGCCTTTGGTGAGACAGAATACAGACGGAGTTTCCTCACAGGAGTCCCGGATGGTCAGATTGGGTCATGTGTCCTCTGCAGAGACAAAGCGAAGTCAAATGAATGGAGGCTTTGTGCATGAAAGAAGTGGCCTCTTATCAGCGGAGTACAGCCTGGATGCTTCATGTACTGTAAAAGCCTGATGGAGCAAGGTGATGCAAGTTAATGGGATAAATAACGGCCTACACCACAGTGTAACGCCCTAAAAAAAGAGGAACCGTTCAAACCATAAACCTCCGTTCACTCAACTCGACACGGGGTCACATAGGAAACTCCTCTTGTAATTCTTTCTCACAGTTATGTGCAAATTAAATGACTCATTGATACTATTCCTATTAAAATCATTATAGCATCAGAGTGTTTCAATTAAAGCTGTCAAAAACGTCTTGTTCTTGTACTGGCTGTCAGCTTCAAGGCCCAACTCGCCCTTTTGAAGTATGCGTAATTTGACCACTTACAATAATCGACATGGTGGTGATGATAATGTTGCAGGGAATAAAGCTATAATATGCTTATCAGCTTCAATCGGTAATCAAGTACACCAAGGTTAGACAGGCTCTGATATTTATGTTTTTTCTGATTATGATAAAAGGCGTTTAAATGATGGAAAAAATAACATATTTGGGATTTCTTGAATTTGAGATAAGGCCCGTGTAGTTTGAAGGGAACCGGTTGGGTCTTAATTTGTTTTTAGGTAGGCCTAGTTGCATGTGACCAGGAGGCCAAAGTAGACTACACCTGAATAGTCTATTTTTGTTTATCCAAAGTACAATCAAGTTTAGTAGGCTATGTCTTCTGTTTACCAAAAAGAGGTTAACTTTCTCATCAGAGAATCTTCAAACAGAAAAGCCATCACAAAAGACGTCATCCAGCAGGATAATAAAACATTTTAATATGACGCATGGTAATCTATTTAGGTGTTATATATTTCAATCTTTTGAAGTACTGCAGCTTACACAAATTCATATAATACCTTTAGATATATTGAAACCTCCTTTTCAGAACCATGTTAGACTCAAGTGGCCTTGGTTTAAACATGTGAATGACTGGAAAGTATTTCATTTCAGACACACCTTCAGTAAATCTTCATTAAAGCGTTTTAAACTAAATCTCGTAATGAGGGAACACTGTCAGAATCAATAACCGGATGCGTTTATAAGCAAAATCGGGTTCTAGAAAGTTATGGTTATTTATGATGACATTGTTGAAACGTTTTTCTTTAAAAACAATTTTTTTTTAAAAACACTCAAAAACAATACACTCACAAGGACACTTTGATTTTTGATTTTCTCAGCAGTGTATTAAATATTTGTATGTACACGGTTGAAAGTTACATAGAAAAAATATATAGCATTGCAGTAGGCTTGTTAGTTAGTAGCTTGTTAAACTATTATGCTTTTTTTTTTGTTTGACCCACATCCGAGCTACTCATCTCTTCTCTCTGAAAAAGCCTTTCTCCGTGCTGCTCTCTCTGACAGTGACTGTCAATAAATTCATGGTGACATCTGTCACGGTCATAGTGTCCAGGTTGGTCAATCTGGGGGTCCAGCACGAGGCTGGTCGCGTGGCCTTGTCATTGTTCTCAGTGGATCTGACAGCAGGTTGACTGCACGCCTTCACCTGATGCTTCGGATGCTCTGCAGAGCTGCTGGGCCGCCGCACAGACATCAAATATTTAGTCATGTGTTTCAACTGATCCCTTTTACACACATCTGGATTGAACGCGCTGAAAGACAACCCTGCGTGTCTCTGCTCGCTGCTGCTGTGTTTGGGTGTGATGGTGGTCTTCTCCTCAAACCTCCGTGTCAGCTGCATGAGACTGTGATCTGACGCCTCCCCGTGATGAAGCAAGTGGCGTGACATGTTGGAAAATCCGTGTGACACCGGCTCCTCGAGTGACCTGCTCCGTTTGGTGTCCGGCTCTGCTGAGAGGCCTCCATCGACTGTTTCATTGAAATGTAAATGCAGCTTCGGTTTGCGCCCTCTCTTTTTAGGTATCCGGACGCCTTCTAGGTCTGTCAGAGCAGCTGATGGAGTCAGTCTTGGCCTCCTCTCTGGCTCCGGTGGTCGGATTTGGACACTTTCCCCTCTGTTGACTGCGCTCGGTGGGAAGATTGTGGGAACCACGGTACGTAAACCCTCCCGGGCCCTGGGAGTTATGACAGGCTCCAGGGTTGGATAGGAAACCTGGATCGCTCTGGGAGCCTCTCTTCTAAATTCATACGTCTTTTCTTTGGCTTTGGCCTGAGGACAGAGCATATAACGTTTATGAGAGGAGTTTACCAGAGATTAAATGTTGATATCTCCTGGGGAAATGTAAAAGTTTAAGAGAAGCAGCTGCACCCTGTATATACGAGCGTTAAGGCCTCGTCCCTAAAGCTGCTTGTTTTTTTAGGGATGTCAAATACATATACATTTCTATAATATAAAAGGATGTTTTAAATGTAAAAGCACTATAGCTCAACCTCATTAAAATCACTGGGGGAATCACAAGTTATTCTTAGCTCGCATATCTCACAGTAGGCATATAAGCAATATTTTATGGATCACAAAAAAGTTTCAAACTCGATAAGGTTTTAACTTTCATGAAATCGAAATGAATCATATCATCTCACATTAGAAAGGCGAAAAGATAACATGAAAAACCAAGAAATACATCACATGATTTACCCACCTTCAAGAGAAATGTCTCAGGTTTGGGTCCCCTCTTCTTCGGCCCAAACAGCTCCCTTTCGCGCTCCCTGATAAAGAAAATCCCGATTCATCACAGATTAACAAATATATTTAGGCTACATGTTTTATTTGGACTAGGCTATAATAAAATCGGGAAATCTCTTTTCTCACAAGTGCCATTTACTCATGCTTTGATTTAATCGTATTTTTAAACGTTTTTTAAATTAGAAATACGTTATAAATTAGATAAAATCATGTCAGAGTAAAGCAGATATCCCGCTTATGATAAGAAAATGACAATGCATTGCAACAATCTGATTTGGAAATGGAATGACTTCGCTCCAACGACGCTTGTTGTCACTTTCTTTACTAGAAAAAAGTTTGCGAGATCCAAATAGACAAAAAGTCGGATTTAAATGGGCATGTTTGCGGTACAAAATGCACGGTGCTGTCTCCTGTCTGCAGAGAGGCCTATGCTGCGCTGTCAAACCCTCACCTCTCCTCAAAAGCTGCGAACAGACGTGCATCCAGAATGTTTTCCTCCGGCTCCCAGGTGCTGTACCTGTGTCCCAAACACAAGGAGACACATATCTTAGACAGATCTTCTCCAATCACACCGCTGCGTTACACTTTAACAAAGCGATCTTGCTGCTTGCGCTACAATTACAGACTACGTAGCGGACAGTGACGCATGGTGATCCCAGCCATTGCTAAAGCTACTTTAATGCATCCCAGCGGGCTTACGCTCAGACCTCTACAGCCCCATGAGCCACCAGACATATAACAGACTGCGCTTCAACACATGGAGCAGATGATATGATAAGAAACGAGCTGTATAAACAACATGTCTGAGGTGTTGCAGTTATACGAGCGGCCAGAATGGAGCGCTGTCCTTCACAGCCTCGGCTACAATACTCACTTCTGAGACCAGCCCTTCCATTTCACCAGATATTCCCAGCAACCCTGCAAAAACAGATCCGTAATACATGCAGGGTTATCAAAGCATTGATTATGAGCGGCGGACAAACAAATGGTTGCGTAATGTGGAGACAGCCTGTGGGCGAAAAGCAGTGATTACCCGTCGGATTCTCCGTTTGAGGATGGACTCGGCTGCGAAGACGCTCTCACCGACAGCAGAGAGCTCCATGATTCACCATGCACCTCGTTTATTTCTGTCTCTTTTATTATTTTTGGCTTGTCCTCTTCTGGTTGTTTAATTCCGCACACCCCATAATACGCAATCTGAAGAGGACGTCATCACGTCTTTTTCTGTTGCCAGGCACCGCAGTCGGTAGGACGGATCGCACATTGGCTCGGTTGTTGCTACGTGCTCCGGTTTCTGAGTGAGGGGGAGGAGCCCCGCTGCTCGGCTGCTGTAATGGAATGTCTGGCACGGGGGGGCAAGCGAAGTCAGAGAGATCCACCGAGCACCTAGGGGTCCAGAGTCCAAATGAAAATATAAAAAATGTGTAGTTTCACTTGCATTTAAAGAAAGAACCGAAAAAAGGAAATAAAAGAAACGAGACAAGAGAATTACTGGTGTAATACAGTGGCTGATCCTCATCCAATACACATTTATGTAAACATCAGTATGTGTAAAATCATAAATAAATTAACAATACAATTCTACTGACTAATATCAGAAATACAAATTCCCATATTTAATGTTTGTCTGATGGCATCCTAAACGTTCAAATAGCAGCCCCATTTAAGGAATTTTGAAAAACCCCTTGATTTTGATTCATCCATATGAATGATTATTTAAAAAAAGATTTGATAATTAGGTGACAAACTGCAAAGCTGTTTATGTCCAGTTCCTTTTTTCCAATCAAACGATATTTAAAATTACTATGTAATACCATAATGTGCGTGCGGACTTTTGCACTTTCATGTTTTACGCAGCACACAATAATTCACTCAGTAGCACATAAGGATTGCGATGATCAAATAAAGACCAAACAGACACCCAAAAAAAGCAAATGATGATTTCAGTCGATTGGTTTTAAATGTAAGTTCCATAGGGTATTTCTTTTAGGCATATTGCACGTTAACCGTAAGGGAAATTCGGTTTATTTAGAATAAATTATTGAATGATTTTTGAAGACCAACCAAATTAAATGAAAAGCAAATATAGTCCATAAGGACCTCATTAATATCGTTTCTTAACTCAAAAACATGCAGAATATTCACAGTCATAATTTATATAAATACATTTTCTTCTGAAGGACTAAAGGACATTATAATAATTCCTGGATGAATGTTGATTCTTTGAATTTATTTGGTAAACTGGACTCCAAAAGGGATTTCCCTACAAAGTTTGGCAACATTTAAATGACATATTAAACCCGACGAAATTTAGAGTGAAATAAGTGGATCAATGTTTTGTGCATCCAAATACAATTTATAAAAGGATCGTTTGTTTTAATATAATTACATTTTTATTCTGTTTTGTATAAATATGTTGAGGGCCTGTAATTGATTTTGATAATTATTTTGGTGACGTCAGTAGTAGTAATACTTTGTTCGGGAACATTAGTGTCATTGTTTATATTATTGTTATTATTGTTATTATTATTGTTATTATTATCACTGTTAAAATTATTTAAAATTATAAAATGCTAATAATATTATTATTGATTTTCTTAAAATTATTAATTACAAATGTTATGTTTTTTTTACTTCTTGTTTGAAGCTGTTGCCTATCTAAAAAATAAAACGAAGCATTTATATTTTGATTGAACACAAAACGTTTGTTAGTCTGCATTCGGTAGCATATTATTATTTGTATTATTATGTTAATATTGAACGACAAAATCGATGGTGAAGAAAACCTTAACTCAAAATAATAATCGCATAAATAAAACCACATTGTTTAACGGAATAAACTGCCAACTGCAGCTTCATCTTTTTAGGCCTCAGGTGCAATTATCATTATTGGTCAGCTATTCATTCTAAATGAAAATAGTAAAACAATTCTACCAACACATTTCGACCAAATCAAACATTTTCCCCAAGATAAACATGGACGTATAATAATCGTGCAGTCTTTCTCATGCCAAAGCCTCAGGTCCTCCACATTACCATCTTCTGAACGGAAGGTCATATAGATAACACAAATAATAAGCAGAAAGAAACATTGGCACAATACTGTATTATTTCATTTTCAGGTTTTTATTCCCGTTGTCTTCCCTTTTTTCCCATGTCTGTCAATTTAAAATGAATACCAACAATCATGCAGACTGCGCAGTATGAGCAGTCCTGTGAGATTTCAAACATGTAATGAATAAAGAAGGGTGACATTGTATCTGGTATCAACCACCAAAGCCTTTTTTTGTTGATGTTGTGGGCCAGAATTTTCCACTGACCCTGACGGACAACACAAGATTTGCCACTGTGGCGATTTTAAAAGACCTGGCAGCTTCCCCATGACGCATGCAACCTAAATGTGACTTTATAAAAAACAAAAGTGCAGTTAATTCACACTCATTTGCCACACAAATTAAGAATGATTAACATACAGTCTACAAATGCATTTCTCTACATTTATTCTTGATCTGTGCTTATCCTCATGTTGTTCAAACTATAACATCCTTCAAATGTCCCCTTGATGACGCACATGTATAAAGATACACAGGTGTTTTAATTGGTTAGGATTATATTTGAGGTTAATTAGAAGTGGAGTCATTTCCTGCAGATGTGTGAAAGGTAATCGCAACATGAGCAGGGAGGCGGTCTGTCGTTCATCCGTCTTCGTTCTCGATCAAGTTAAAGATACAGCAAGATATTTGCTGCTATCTGTTTAAATTCTCCCCGCAATGGAGGAGACAAAGGCGGGTGCGCTGCGGACAAAAGATGCGTTGTGGCTGCCGTCGAAATATGAACCACCATTTTGATAGTCACAGCCTGTAGACCGACATTTCCTGTCGGTAGACTGCTATAATGGCTCTGCACCGTTTGTGTTCAGAGAGATAGCGGCTGGTGCGCGCTCAGAGCAGGCAGCCTCCATATTTGGCTGCGTGTCGATGAAAAGTGAGTCTGCGGGAACCGCAATGGCGACAGCCGTACATGAATAAACAGTGCTGGCTCTGTGAGAACATTATTGGCTCTCTGGTTTCTGGGCAACTGCTGCACACAGCTCGCTGTTACTTTACCGGGCGACATTTTCTGCTGAAGGTGGCTCACACACAAACCACAAGCGAGAAACTGTGAAGCCATATTTCAGCGCATGCTTTGAATTAGAAAGCATCATTTACAGCAGCCTGATATGCTGCACCACACCACAGCTCCAGCTCTCATTTCTCACACTATACCTATTTTAGGTTGCCTCTATTCGTGTTCAACATGATGTTCTACAATCTAGAATGATAAACAATGCAAGATCCAATCTCGATTGTTTTATGTGTTTAAAAAGAAAACCCAAGAAGGCAACAAATAATGACTCGAAGCACGTTCCTTTTTTGAAAACAACACAAAATATGTATCTATCTGAATCTAAGTCTAGTGAGCAACAGGCCTCCTCCGGGTCACACACTGAGCTTTAAATGATCCAAACGATCCTTTTGCTGACATGATCCTGTGAGGCTGCACTGTGCGGGATGAAACCGACACTGCAGGCTGCTGGTGGCCACGATGATAAAGGGGGAATGTGAAACATCACACTTGGTCTATAAATATGTTCCCCTGCTCAACGGTGTTTCAGTTTCCTACGGATGCATGACTGACTCGCATGCTTCAAAGCCATGAAAGGCCTACAGAGAGCCTTCACAGAGAGAGACAGAAACACGCGAGCTGTGTGTGTTCATGACATTTCAAAGTCGCTTATATCAACTGATATAGACTGAGTTTCGCAATTGAGAAAATGTGCTCTGTCATGCGTGTCCTTGGTTGCCAATGCCATTCATAGACAATCCCCTGTGCCTGTTTGCATTAATCGATTAGTTGTCATATTTTTGCCCTTTTCAGACCCCTAAACTCACACAACAAATAACAACGAACACATTATTTATTATGTTACTAAAATATTCATTTATAAAGAGGCAACACTCGGCCATTTTTGATAAATTAACCCCTTAATTTCCTTCTTGCGGGTTATTCTATACATTTCCAACACGAGATCAGAGCGGTAGAGGAGATGAAATGCGTGGGAAGGAGTTTTGGGACAAATATCCAAATTAGGTAAATTATTTAGGTAAAAAATGCTTCCTAATCCATGAGATCCCCATGGCGTATCTGTAAATGTGTTGAGTTGGGTTACCATTGCCTGTAGCCTATACCATGGCCTTTTTAAGATTTAGATATCATTTTCTGACTCTTCCTTAATGTTTATGTGACATGACTCTAACCTGGCAACACAATCAAGACCACACAAGAGTTCAGAGAGAACGTTTATTTATTGTCTAAATAGGTGGTGGAAATAATGTAAAATGAAGGTATCCTTAATTTATTTTCATCAGATTTAAGGAATGTATACACGAACACTGATTACCAATGTTTCTGTTTGTGTCACATTCTTTGATAGGAAACTCCCATGACTAAAATAAAGAACACACACACACACACACACACACACACACACACACACACACACACACACACACACACACACACACACACACACACACACACACACACACACACACACACACACACACACACACACACACACACACACACACACACACACACACACACACACACACACACACACTCCCAGGCCTTTTATCACTCAATACATTCAAGGGTTAATCTCTTTACATGGCTTGAGATTCCAGTATATCAACAACAACTAAATCTGCTTACACATCCAGATCAGAGTGCTGGCTACAGGCCTTTTAATGATTCAAGGCAGTTTTATTTATACAGTATAGCTAAAAATCACAAATTAGATATTTGGGCTTCAAAATGTGTACAGTATAGGACACCCTCTCGTTAGATTAAAGCTGTGGAAAGGAAAACTCTCCTGCCGAGCCAGAATATAAACCTTTAACAGGGAAAAATTGAAGAATCATCAGAAAGAGTAAGAGATTCCTCTCATTTGACAGACAGCCCTGCATTAGATGCCCTACTATCAGAATTATCAACATAATACAATTGAAAGACAATACTGACATGACAAGACTGAGGCAGCATTTGGCGATGTATTGAAAAGTCAGACATGCACAAATGTGTATCTGAAGCTTTGCATTTGTGAAGAATGTGTCTTTATGAGTCTGAACTTGCCTCTACATTTTACCGTATGATAATAATGTAGTGAGAATTGCTGTGTCATTGTGGGGCGGCCTTTTACGAGCCAACACAGCTCTTTAAAACAAGTTACACAATGTTGTGCCATGAACACATTATATTTAAATGTCATAATTGACGCCTATAACTGTCACATTGGGCTGGAAGGCACTCAAGCTTATAAATCATGTGACGGCTGAATACTTGCCCTCCATGACGCCTTTCTTCTTGATAGAATCTAAGAATTACATAACACACTTCCCTCTATGTTGTGTGTTTACATTCCTGCTCGGGGTCGAGCTGCAGTAGAAAAATAATGCATGGTTAAAGTTTTAATAATACAAGTGGCCGGTGCAGTTATGCAATACAGAGAAGCCTTTGTGCAGGGTCGTTTGTGATTATGCAACACAATCTGTTTTTCTATTCATGGTTCACAACCACGTTTCTAGTGTTTATTGTTCCATTCTTTGTCAGTATGAGCAAAAAGACTTCATAACAACGGATAGATAAGTCTTTCACTGGAACACTAGAAAAACAGTATAAAAAGGTTATTTTAGTGCATTCAATATATCAACATCAACCAAATATTTAACACAACAACAAATCAGGTAATTTATTTTGTCTTTATTGTGAAACATCCAAAAGGTTGTGCCAACAGCAATAACTCAACCAACTTGTGGTAGAACTTACTTCATATCAATCATCCTGATTTTAAACCAAGTGCCAGAAAGAATGATCAAAATAAAGTAAAAGATATAAAAGTAGCAAATAGATGCAAAATATCTTCTGAATGGTTCAGTGGAATCACTGTTCACTTCTGATGCAGAGAGCATCATTGTAGTTGTTAACAAATTAAATGTTATTAAATAGGCTTCATTTTTTTACATTATAGCATTTTAGCATTCTTACTGTTCTGCATTAAACGTGCGAAGAAGGCAATTTCGACTCAAATGTAGGTTACATCCAACAGCTTTGACATTTGAATTTTCAGCAGCATAATCAAAACAGCCGGCACTCATTGGCAGGCAGCCTCACAACTCACATGTATTCCATGTAACATACTCATCAATGACCCTGGTTGGTAGCTCTTTCTAATTTAAATAGTAGTAATGTATTTTTTATAGATAATATGAGTTTCCAAAGCTAAATTAGATGAATATCGCTACTCTGTGTGAGATTAGAAGACTCCTAATGAGATTACCACATGTATTTCCAAAGTAACTCCATCACTGCGAGGTCAACAGAAAGGAAGGAAAACAGAATCTATTCAAGGTAACAATTGACAAGTCAGTTTAACGGAAAAGTCTCAAGTTTGATAAATGACACCGTTTTCTTAATGTTTGAGATGTCACATTTGATTCCATTCATGTTTGATAAAGGTGAAATGTGCAACAAAGTAATAGATTGGGTTGCAACAGCATATTCACTGACAGCTTTGTTGCATCTAAACGGCAGGATACAACCTGACAAAACAAGAATATACCGGAGCATTTCTAAAAAGTTGTTTACACAGCGGTGTGTGTGTTTACAATGTATTCAGACACACTTACCGTTTAAATTTGCATGTCAAGTCATGGCTAATCATGTTTTCACAAACAAAACATGTCAAAAGTATGCCAATTAAATTTGAGGGTACTTAAAAAAAGTTAAATAAGACTTAAAGAGAGCAGCGGTTTCTTCACTTGTAATGACACAAACCAACATATGAATATGTAATTAAGTGCTTTCAATTTGATCCCTATATACTCAACAACATCCTCTACCTTCTATCAGGACCAAAATAAGTGATATTATTCATACAAAATTATGTTTAAACCTTCATACATCTCAGGTTATAAGTTTGGTACAGGTATGAAACGACAGCAAAAGTATTCCATTAAGCTTGATATGACAAATAAACAGTATATTTTTTAAAGTGGAACACATCCACCTGAATGCATTCGCTCAAATCCTCGAGGGCACTTTCTTGACTACGACGTCACAGAGGAGTTACAGTATAAAACATTATAAGAAACATATTTAATTTGAATTATAAATTATACATTTTCACATATACAAAATTTAGATGTTTTTACAAATGTACATATTCACATGATCCAATCGAGTGAGTCCCATTTAAGGTTTCTTAAAAAGAAACATATTCCTTGAAGGTGACGGTTAGACTGTTCGTTGTAATGTCCGTGATTATGATATTTCCCATAAAAGGGGAGACTTTTTTAACAGGTGCTTCTTTACATTTCTCTGTGGATTTCTGTGTTTCTTCTACCACAGGAGGTGTGTTTGTGACAGCAGGTTCAGGCTCCGGATGGATTTCCGGCTCCACCTGCGTTTTAGTCTTTGGGCAGCTGAGATCCATCGGCTCCTCTTGGCTGTCCACAACCTCAAACGTACATGTGCTGCTGTGGCGGGGGCCGCTACAGTGGAGGTCCATAGGTTTGTCCTGAGGTGGTGTGACAACAGTGCTGGGCACGCTGAAGCTTCTGGAAGACAGGTACGTTTTGGAGACGCTCCTGTCCTCCACAGGATCTGATAGCTTTCGCTTGCGGTCGTTAGGAAAAGAAGGGATCCTGATGGTCTCGACGGATGTAGGGGTCAGGATATTGGAGTCAACAGACCAGGAAGTCAGTGGCGAGCTAGCAGTCAACTGGAGAGGCAGATCCTCCGGTAAATCAGCCTGACCGCGAGCCACTTCAGTGTTGTATTCCTCTGCTGTGCTCGGAGAAGGTTTGGAGAAATGTCTGTCCTTGTGGGAACACTTAATGGGATGCTCTGCAGCTGGGAGGGAGCTGCCGTTGCAGAGCTCTTTGGGGATCCCATTCTCAGGGTGCTCCACTATTTTGGTTGTGTGTGCTGGATTGTTTTCTGACGGTTTGGCGTTTTGGAGTTTCACTTCGCTCGACGATTCCCCGTGTTTACCCTTTGCTCCGTTAACCTTGCCGTCCATATATTTGCTCATGACAATAACAATACGTCCATTTTTGTTTTTATTCTTGATTATCTTCATTTTGCTGCTAATAGAGCTAGGCAGCGTTGCATCTTTAGGATTGGGTTTAAGGGCATGTTCGCTCTCAGCGTCTTTTACAGCGGGTTTCCTCACCTCCACTGCCAGCTCTTTGACTTTGCTCAAGCAGCCTGTGTCCTTGTCTCTAATCCATTTCTGCTGCAGGGCCAGCGGTAAGTTCCAGCCAGGATTTGCCGGTTTACTGGCCGGTTCCTGAACTTTGACCACCTCTTTGAGCCTGGAAGCCTGTGCCTCGTACATGTTGGGGTCAGGCTCATAGTGGTGGTGCTTCTTGCTGTTGAGCTGGTAGATGAACTTCTTCTTGCCGTTGATTGGCTGATCAGCGGGAACCTCGTGGCTGCTGGGCTGGTACTGATGGTGCTTCTTGCTGTTGAGCTGGTATTGCTGAACTTGGGGACGCTGGACCGGGATGGGATCGGACTTGAGGCTAACCTCGGCGTCCTGAGATGAATCCGTGAAACCTGCAGGGATACAGGATCTCCTGGCAAATGACGGTACCTAAAAAAGAGACAAACACCAAGTTTAACATTTGAAATGTTGTTGTCATATGATCAGCAAAATTAATAAAAACCCAAGAAAAACGACAGGAATTCTTGGATCTCTTAAATTAATCATTTGATTTAAACAAATGTGTATAATAGGGACATTTTGGGGTTAAAAAACAAAACATGACCGATCAAAAAAAGCAACAGTGGCCTGATTTAAGTGAATAGTAAATATCAAGTACCATAAAAACAGATCACTCATTTACTATAATACAACTACTTGCCTAAATACATTTGACCCTCCCTGCCTGGCATTTGCTCACTCCTTTCAAACACTATACCACAGGTTTGAAACGCAGGGATTAATGTTACACATTTGTCCTGGCTTATTAAAAGCAACTTGATTTATATAAGAAAGGTCTGTGCAATTCCCTTTTAAAAAGGGGCTCTCACAGCAGCTACAATTTACAAATCAGCATGCTGAAATTCAAATGAAAGTGTATCGGAAATATAAATAAACGTTTAGGTCATTGCTAAGCATACGACATCCCCTCCCACCATCTTGTCCCCTCCCCCTCTCCTGTACAGACTGACCCTTCGGGCCGTCAGAGGGGAACTGCAGCGGAACGCTCAAGACTCTTCGGCTGTGACCCCGGGTCACAGAAGTGCCACCAGACATGTCACGCTTTATCCCTGATTTCTGGCCATGTGTGACTCTGGCAGAGTGGTATGCCTCTTAAGGAGTGACACTGCATAGCAATCAGCTCAGAGTCTCTCAAAAATATATAATCACATTTGGCTCAGGAAGCAGTGCTGTAAAGGTCCGAGTTAAGATAGTCAGCCATTTATTTTTGTGTTTTTCCAAACACTGAGATGAAATAAAACATTTTCTCAATACAGATTAAAGTGGTGCAAAAATTATCCTTGTGTTCACTGTTTTGCATAAAAAGCTATTTTGCATAAAGAAATAATGAACATGCAGATAAAACGAGTGCACTCAAGCAACGCTTGCCTAACCTCAGGCCACAAACCCTCATGATGAGTGTGCAGTAATAACCAGCTGTAGGACCCTATCCATGCTTTGCCTTTTACTCTATCTCTCTCAAAACTCTATTAATAACCGCTACCATAATGGCTACGGCTCTAAAGCACCTGACAGGCCCCTTCCCCCTTTGTGGCCCCTTAAAGAATGAAACTTACAGAAAGGCTTAGAAAAGCAGCACATGGCAAACGATCAAGTCTGTGATGATGAAGAAGATAATTACCTGGAGTAGAAGATGTTTTGGTTTTGGCCCCCGTTTGCGGTATCCCATCAGCTGCTCCTGCCTCTCTCTGTGAAAACAAAAGATAATTACATTTCCCTGCACCATGTTTACCTTCGATATACTACATCTCATTTGACTGACATGGTTTCACCTTTCCGCATACAAATCTAATTATATCACAAACAGAATGACAGGTTTAACATTTTAGAGTGTTTGTTCATTTTCTTCTACCTATTCAAGGTCAAAAGTAGAATTTAGATTTGGATGACTAATGAATGCCCACATGTGACCCGCTGCAAAGCATTATGGTCCTTATTTGCATAGCTCTCCATGGTAATCTGCCCATTCTATATTCTCATTATCCAGGAGAAATTCAATTAAGGCAACGGCAGGGAAAACCTCTCCTTGTCTTTCAAACATCCTCCCTCCTGCAGCATGCCCTTCCTTCTACATTCAATCTCTAATTAGGGTCATGAGGGATGGAATGGGACAAATACAACATTGTGGAGTACTTCTGGGATACATGCTGCTGTTGAAAACATGCAAACCACCACCCTTGTGCAACACAACGCCTACACCCTGAAATATAGGGTGATGAATATCCAACTAATAACAAACATCTATTGGAACTGTTTTTATAAGGGGAGGGGAGAGGGATGTGGTTATTGTTGTACTGACTAGACCAAGCACTTGAGTTGTCTGTGAAATATTGCTCCCTGATATAAACCTTGACTCATCATTGGCTCATAAATCACCAGCGGTGGGTGAAGGCCGGCAGCACACGGGCTCCACCAGGCATGCGTTAATCCAGTCTATTGTTGGCCTCTTGCTACAGATGTTCAAACCATCAGAGCTGCCAGAAAGTTGCCTCAATAAACAGTCTACATTTTAATGCTATAATGTGTGCGATTTTCAAAAAGCATCCAACGGGATGACCCCTATTCACAGAAGATTTGGCAATTACAGCCTCCCTTGTCGGATCCCCTCCCCCATCCTCTGGGAGCAAAGAGGAATCCACACACACGGCGCAGAGGCAGCACTCCATGACCATCAGCACAGAGCCAGACACACACACACACACACACACACACACACACACACACTCACACAGCCAGGCTGCGGGGGGAATTTGAGAGCGGTACACTGGAAACGCTGGAGAGCACTGCGTGTAAATTAGCCTTTTTAAAAATGAGAATTCCTTTCTTGAGCCATCGTGTCTTTCCCAGTCCCATGAGCGGCCTGGTGGCCTACTGAGGGGGAGTATATCTCTCAGGCCTCATGGGTGCAACAACCCCGACAAGATGTTGTTGTGCACGCGCCACAGGGCCAAAATGACAGCTGCATTTGTATTCATTAACATCTCAACCTCTGAGATTGGCATTGATGTGTTTCTGATTATCTTACAGGCATCTATTAAGCCTCTTGACCTATAGGATTGAAAGCAGGTTGACGATGTATACACCCAAGGTGAGATATTCTGTTTACACAACATTAAATAGCAAAATAAAGGCAGCAGTTGCATCTGAAGCATCAAAGCTAGTGCTTTTAAGGTTTTCTCTTGGGTGGAAAACACTAAATGAAATAAGCCTGCAGAAGTAAAGCACAGCTCAGCCTGATAGCAGATCTCAGCCTGGTATAGTGATGAGAATCCCATCAGGCAGCAGCGTCGTCACAGGAAAACAAAACAAACTGCTGCTCTTGTGTCCGCCACCCTGAATGAAAACAGCTCTGGAGTTCAGCTGCTAATTCCTGCTCAATCTCCAGTTGCAAACTGATAAAACAATTAGGATCAAATCCACGTGGGGAGCATTGCTTTTCCATTTTCATTGCTCCACCATGCACCTTCTGGCAAATGAAAAGGCAACTACTTCAGTTTTCTCTGTGAAACTGGGTCATGGCATGCTGTAGAGCCCTCTGATTCTTGACAAAAATCACGTAATAAGATGATCATTTGTTGCAATGCAAGTCTTTACCCATGAACATTTCCGATCCTCCCATTAAGTATGATTTAGTATATCTCACTACCACCTCCTCAGCCTATTCCCCAGGAGACCGTCATGGGGCAGGAGGAGGAGGAGGAGAAGGGGGATCAGTGCTAGAGTTACTGGAGCGCCCCTCCTCCCATGCCCATATATGGTCATGGCTGAACTGGAGGCTGCGCGGCCTCGTCCGAAGTCCACCTCTCTCACCTGTGTTGAAACGCGACGAGGAGACGAGGGTCCAGAATGTTTTCCTCTGGTTCCCATGTGTTGTATCTGCAGAGAGGAGAGAGCAACTGTCACTGTCTGAGCTGTCACGTGCAGACTTCCTTTTTCTAACTGTCACACAGGCCTTAGCCTCTGTCCATCACACACACTCACACACATATTCATCATTACTGTGAAGTCACTGTATAATGCACAGGTAAGGCAGGCCACCAGTTTAACATAAAATAGTGTTTTTCTGTGTATTATTTGGACTTCGATTTAAAATGTTGCAATTTTTGTTCGGCTTCTCCAAATCACCCTTGAGGACGTCCAACTGCACATCCAAAATGTCAAAGACAAATGTCTAAATGTGCTCTCCGAACGGTCCTCCAGCACCAACATACAGTCGGCCATTTTAGCACCACTGTCTCGTAAATTCGCTGGCAGAGCAGAAATAATTAAAACGGGATTACATGGCTGTGCCTACCCCCTTCCCTCGCATAAATTAGTGAAGGCATCCGCGGATACACTGAAACACATACCGAGCGCGCTCTCCCACACCTACACACACACACACACACACACACACACACACACACACACACACAACACACACACACACACACACACACACCACACACACACACACACACACACACACACACACACACACACACACACACACACACACCACACACACACACACACACACACACACACACACACTGTGCGCGCACACCCTTGATGAATGCCATTTTTAAGTAACAAGACTTGAATTTGTTGCGAAAATGTGCATTTGTCCAATGCAATTGGAGAAAATGTTGCATTCAGACTTACTTTGGAGACCAGCCTCGCCACTTGACCAGGTATTCGATCTTGCCCTGTGATGGTGGAGAATTTTTTTTTTGGTGAGGCTCATGTCAAACGCAAAAATATGTCAGCGTCCTGAGCGCGTTTTGCAAACATGCTCCCTATCTGTTACCTTGCGGATGCGCTTCTTCTCGATGCCCTCCACCGCAAAGACATGCTCTCCGGCGGCAGGGAGCTCCATTCTCGGCTGAATCCGATCGCAGGAGCCGGGGGGAGTAGGTGAAATGTTGGCTAGGCACCGTCGATGTGCCTTCCGCTCGGTGCGTGCTGTGCGCGCTTGGTAGTTTTCCAGTTGTATCCAAATCAGACTGTATTCCCTCCACCTCTCCTCCTCCTCCTCCTCACTCGCTCTCTCTCTCTCTCCCTCCTTTGCACACTCCACAGTCTTGGATATGAGCATACAGATATTCACAGTGCGGCTGCGAGCAGCTCTTTTCGTGCAATAGCTCCAGCTCGGTGCATGACGTCAGGAGGGGGAGGGGGAGAGGGAGACCTTGCACAGAGGTTGGGGGTTGATCCCGTGCGTACTGGACTGCGTGAGGGATATCTGGAAATTCAAATCTATCACTACCTTACTGTTACAGCACGAACGAATAAAATCCACTTGAGCACATTCAATGTTTCTATCGATAGCAAGGCTCCTGAACCCCTCCTCCAACAGCTCATTTACAATTCATTCGAGAAGAAAAAGTTTTATTCAATTATATCGTAGGCCTATGGATGTTGGTAAATAGAAGATACATTTTCAACAGATGCATATACTTCTATTGATATGCACACACTGCTTGGTTATAACTGCATTTCAGAGCAGTAAACTGGACCCGAGGGAGTTGAAAAAAACAATTTTTGTCAACCACCTTCAAACCTCGATCTCTTTTGAAAAACTGTTTTATAAGGACAGTTGTATAACAAAGCATAAACACAACTAGCCCTTTATCTTTCAAAGTAATTGCAATGTGTCAGCAAATCTTGTTTTTTCCCTGAATGTAGGCACTAATGAATAATAAGTTCCCTTTTTTAATTTCCGATCCCCTTAAAGCAGCAGTTGTACATGTGCAGACAGAGGCTCGCACTTCGATCTGCTGACAGCGCCCTGCAAATATAGGTCACACTCACTCTGGTCGTCAAACCAGTGCCATGTCCTCTGGGCTCAACTGCCATTAATTTGACGCACAGCAGAGGGTTGCTGTGCAGCCCTAAGCCTACCTGTGGCAACTTTATAATGGTGTCACAGCTTGTTCCTCTAAAACCAGAACTACAGTCTGTTATCGGTCGTAAAACTGGCTGTCTATCTGCATCTTGACAATTTAAATCCAAAAGCATAAACCACATCACCAGTTAGGATGTACTCTGTGCTGTAAATGTCATCTGCATTAAGTCACCGGATTTATGGGCACCTAATTGGAAACATGAGAGAAAACCCGCGTCTTTGCATCGAATGGGTTTTTTCGTGCGTAATATGACATTCGTGCTCATGATTGTCAATACAAATACGTAATTCGATTGTGTATATACCATTAGTTGCGTTAAAAGAGAAATGGCAAAATCTAAAAGCCCGATGCTTGTCTTGCTCCAAGAGTAATTCAGCACCAGAAGGGTTAAAGCCTCTAAGCAGAGCGGCAGCGGCCAGCCTATTAAATACAGGCACGATATATCTCTGCCCTGCCATATAAGGCAATGGGGAAAAGGCGACGAAATGGGGCATTTTGCACTTAATAATTCTCGAGTTTCAGTCATGAAATGTGTACAAGAGGTGGTTTAGAGTCAAACATTGCAAACATTCTCGATGAAAACTCCGTAGTTTCGCCTTAATCCTGTTTTTTCCCCGTGCCCTTCAGCCGCGGCCAGGGAGCGCATACGCCCTGCTTCCCTAGCAACAGCATGAACGGAGAGAGAGAGAGACGCAGAGACACAGAGAGAGAGAGAGAATTTAAGTTTGTACAAACAAACGAGCTCCTGATTTTAAAATAAATGGCAGCAAGGGGCGACCATGCCGTTTGCTCAAACATTGTTTGTCTTTCAATAGATCTCATCGAATCGAAATGCATATTGAAAAGCTTGGAGATCTGGGAGCCTTTTAGAGCATATTTTGGGATTGGGAGGTATTCACTGTGAGCCCTTGTTTACTCACCAGGTACCCAAAATACAAATTATGTATCATTTAGTGTTTGCACTTACGGGAATGACGCCTAGAGTCTGCGTCAACAGAGATTATCATTTGGAAAACCCTCTGAGTCACCCGGAGTCTCAGATCTGATCACAGCTCGATATAATATAACTATATTTGGTTATTCTTCCCAAAAAAAAATCATATGACTTTATCAGAATGGGCATCAATAACCTGGCAGTCCTCTAAAGTGAACGACAAGGAACCGCAGAATGACTTGTTAATGTACAGCGCTCAGGTTGCACATCAGAAGGTTTACGGAATTAGAAACCATTCGTTCTTTTAAAATATTTTTTTCGTCTATCTGAAATTGGTTTGCTGAGGAGCTGTGCGTGTTCCCCTCTGTGGCAGAGATATCCAAACTGCCCGAAGCACCTTGGTAATTGCTGATCATTTTAGGAAGTGATCTGATCAAATCCCTACAGAGGCATTAAGATGTGTCTTCATCTTCCAAATACATGTGAATATTTTCAGCGTTGACGTCTGTACGCCCTCTCAGGAATGCGCTCAGGTGATATCGTGTCTCCTTTTACAATTGTTCACTTGCGACGATGACATGCAAGAACTTAATTAAAAGCCGCTGACGAAGTCAACAAGAGTTTCGATGTCCGACAGCCAAAAGAAAACGTCAAGGAAATATAAAAACAACACCAAAATAAATGGAATTGAACCCGCAGCTGATCAAAACCCACCGGTGCAAATCAAGAGATTTTTGTTGCACACGCTCCCATTTTATGCAGGTATTGCGTGAACTGTGAAGCAAATGTTCATGTATCTTCTCTCAAAAGTCTCTTTCTGTTACACTTTGTGGATCTTTTTAGGATAGACTTGTTTAATGTCCATGAGTGCTTTAGTAAAAAAAAAAAAAAAAAAACCTTTCAACGTTTATTTTGTCCTTGCTGAGACAGTCAAGGTCATGAAAGCTGTTATCTAAAACATGAGGATAATCTCAGGGTTGGCCAGTCTGTTTTTTATGTCCTGTTTGAATGGGCTTTATTCATACAATATTCATGTGTCCTTTTATTTCAGGAGGTGTCAATGCTTTATATAATTGGGCTTTATATGAAGGAAGAAAGAATATTTTTCTTTTTGGCATGTGAAATAAAGGAAATACTTTAGTACAAATACTTTAGTACAAATACTTTAGTACAAAAACTTTGTCCGTGAGTTTAAAGGAGGTTGTCTGATAGACTCTCCAGAGAAAAGGAGTGGACATGTTGTTCATGTAAGAATGTCTGTGGAGTATATTTATGTGGGTGTAAACGTAGCACCAGGGTCAGGTTAAGCCCTGATCTCTGGTCTGGTCTCAGCAGGAGGCACAGTGACCTCAGCCTTGTGACCTTTTTTCCATTCCAACACCAATTTATTCCGTTTATTGTCCCTATTTTTGCATTTCTGCATGCATACAGCTGGCTATTGCACTACAAGCAGTCCACAAAATGGTGGCTCATGGGGAAGCCAGGAGGCCTCCCCTCCTTGGCACACAACCACCCATGGTGGCAAGAGTGCCAACTGAGGGAATGGAGAGATGAGAGGAGAGGGGGGGGGGGTATAGGGGGGAACCGGGAAAGTGTGATTGATGCAGAGGGCAAGGAGAAGAGAAAGGTGTGGTGGGAATAGGGAAAGAGGGAAAAAAAGAGACAGGAAAGAAAGAAAGAAAGGCCACTTCGTCTGCAATAGCCAAGCATCCGATTCATTCCTCCACAGCGACGAGGAAGAAAAGAGTTGATTGGTTTAAGGGGCAGAATGCAAGGACAGGGTTTGGAGGAGACGAAGGAGGGGGGTACTACAAAAATGTTAAGAGGGCCCTACAGCCATTCTCACGGCGCTCAGCGGGCGGTCATTAAGCTTCACTATCAAACTGGCTGATGTAGCAAGGACATACAGATGAAACATGCACACAATGGCAAGAAGACAGAAGAAGCAAGGTTCACACTGTTACTGAAAACACGACGAGGGGGACTCGCTGACAGAATTACTGAAATAGAAGCTTCTTGGTGTAAATAATGCAGTATGATTACAATGCACATTCAGGCTAATTATGCTGTAACGATATAGCTATCCCTTTCCAGTGCCTGCATGCCTTCTGCTTCAGGTGCTAACACAGAAATCTCACGTTCCCTTTGTCTGCCCCTGACATATGTTTAATTATGATAATTGTAACAAATGAAAGCTATTAGGAAGCCATTCATCTTGGCGCCGCAGATTTTAATGTACTATGAAGATGGGGTAGGGAGGTGTGTGTGTGTGTGAGTGTGTGTGTGTGTGTGTGTGGGGGGGGGGGGGGGGGGGTGGTTTGTGGGGAAGCGGAAATTCCTCCTCCAGTGTCATTGTCACGGCCATTGTTGCACCGAGGCGACAGGTCTGCGAAAGAGGGGTGCTCCTCTGCCAGGGTGGGCTTCCCTTTCCTCCCCCCTCCTCTCCCCCTCTGCGCCCTACCGCCTGCTTGCCTGCAAGGCTGCCGTCGTGTGGGGTTCACCCCCCACCTCCACAACCACCAGCACCAAAATAAGCTTCCCCCATTGATCCCCCTCAACCCAGGAGCCTGAGCAGGAGGTGGGGGAGTGCAGGGAGCCTGGGAGAGAGAGAAGAGGAAGAGGGGGGGGGCCTTCGCAGAAGAGCACCAGGCTTCCAGGGGGGAGGTAGGGGTGAGGGCCAGGATCAGGGGCGGATGAAGGAGGTGGTGCAGTGGAATTCTGGCAGAGTAGCCGACTTGTCGATAGGGTATTGAGCTGCAGAGTGGAGGTTTGAGACCCCTCTGTTCCTGAATGCAGCACGGTGCTATACTGTATGTTGAAATGATTTATTCACTGCCATCAATGATACATACTCTGTGCAGGAAATCATAGCTTGTACACGAAAGCACAATAGTAATCACACAATGGTACGCCTCAGAGAACAATAGCTGGAAAAATCCACTGAATAATTGTGTGGGTTTTTCTAAGGCAGAAGTGATTCCCTCAGCACGGGATGGGGGGCTATTTTCATCGGCGTGGAGACCTCACAGTAGCAGCTCCTCTAAATGTGTCTGTGACCCAGTGTTCAGATTTAGCTCCCTTCAGTCTAATGCCATGCTAATGATGAGTGACGCAGGCCCTTATCCTGAGAGCCCTTTCCTCCATTTCCTCCCCCCTCCTCCCCATCTCCGGGGAACAGCTTATTTGCCTGTTTTTAAATTGCATTTTAATTTACATGTAAGCCTGGAAGCACCATGATGAGGAGCTGCCTTCACTCTTCTTCCCCCTTTTTTTTCACTACTGAGAAATCATGAACTGTAGTTTTTTACAGGAGGAAGAAGAAGAAGCTATATTGAGCAATGAGAACCTTAAATGAACACAACAAACCGTGGCAGGAAAACCAGCCGCAGGTTCCTCTTTACGGGGTCAACATGGGTTCAGAAACAATCAGGTGTCCGGGGCAGATAGAAACACGCCACGCAGAGAGGGTTGGGCATTGGCAGCTTTTCTGGTTGATGATGTTGATGAAGCTGCCATCTTTCCATCAAAATGTAATAAGAGGAAGGGTGGACAGTGAGCTTGCAGATAGACAACTTTAATGTGCTCGTCTATCTATATGGAAATTCAGCTCCGCAGGCGTTCGCACCACTGCTTCTTTTTCTTCTTCTTTTTTTTATCATAATTCACTTTAGGGTTTGATTGGCTGCGTGGAGAGCAAAGAGAAGGAGCTTGAGAGGAGGAGCTGAGAGATAAAGCAAGCTTCTTTGACTTGAGCAAAGAGCACAACAGGGATTTAAGATTTGTATTAAATTAAGAGAGATAATCGAGCAAACCACCAAGTGTCTGCCATTTCCTGACAATAACTCAGAAACCGCCTTCGCAGCAATTTTAAATCACAATACAAACAAAGGAGTTCCCGCTCAATATTATCTACTGTTTTCTAGCTCTTTTTCCTCTTTTGTCATTTTTCTTTCTTGGGCATTTAAATTGAAATATCTTGTTTCAATAACTCAGGCTGTTTACCCATCTTCTGTGCATTCAAAGATATCCTGCATTGTAAAAAAGACTTCCCAGACAATAAGCCATAATTCCCACATGGCTTCATAATAACCTCTCACTCCCACACTGCTGCCCTAAGGCAAGATTGTCAGGAGGACTCACTTAGGCAGAGCTGGCAGTGTGTGTGTGTGTGTGTGTCACTCTTCACCCTGCCACGTGGCCCAGACATCATACACTCAACACAGGAACTCAGTGTGTGTCACAGGTACTGCAGATCACCACATCAGAGAGAAGCAGGCCTCTTCCTGAACACAACAGCACAGACAGCCCTTTGTCTGCTGCGTGTCCTGTACTGTCACTGTGTGTCAGTCACGTGTTAGAAAATGTGCTTACACTAATAACACAACTACCTAAATACGTACTTAATGTGGAGAGAAGAGATTATTACTCTGAGTGATGGAAACACATGAAACATCAGCTATGAGCTCATATATTCTTCTAAATACAGTTTGGGTTAAGTGCTTGGGGAAATTAGGTGAAGAGTGCCTTGGAAGGATTTAAAATATTAATTCAAACTATGTTGACATGAACATAAAACATCTCTGATTACAGTATGCCACTGAACCTAATGTTGTTGTTTTCCTTTGCTTTTGTGAAGTTGGCAACTAGAAAATCCAATGTGTTTCCCATCAGCACACATTGTGAACATGGATTTGGTATTTGAGGGTCAAAACAAACCTTCTGCTTTGAAACTCAAAAGTGAATGTTTTTTATCTCTACATCACACATAATAGCTGTTTACAGCATTTTCTTGAAAGACAGGTTGACATTTTATGGAATCTGTCTTTAATCAATACACACACGCTCCTTTGTGCATTGAAAGAGTAATATGTTGCTGCTCCTAAGGCTCTAAAGAGATCTCTTCCGAACAAAATCCGCAGTTAAAAAATGCATTCAAATCTTTTTATGTGCAAACTTCAAATTCTTTCTCTCAAGATTGAGTTTCCTTGCTGCTTCGGTGGAACACAAAAATGTTGATTTGGTCAAACTCCAAATGAGCTGTTACATTAAAACCACATTAGGAGCACGTCTGCCTACAACCAGGATGAAGAGGGACAATTACAGCGACAATAACTCTTAAACATTTTTCACTTTTTATAATATGTACTTGTTGTTCAAATATATTTTTCAGACTATTATTTCCAATGGCAAGAATTCAGTTTCAGTCTACAATTTAGCCTAGTTTTGAAGTAGAGCAAACATTTTCATGCTTACTGGGCGATATGAATACATGCAGATTATTGGAGTACCCTCTATGTGAGGAGGAACCCCCCCCCAACAACAAACACGTTCCGGGTATCTAGAAAAGCCTGAATCAGCAAAGCTTAACATAATTCACAAGCTTCGTCTTTGTCAGACATAAGACACACAGAGAAGATTGCCTCGCTTACAACGGGCGTCCCATGTGTTCCAATTCGATATGGTTTCTCCATGATATATCTCTCTTGTCTTCATGTGATGGTTATTTAAAGGGAGAGCAATGGATTTTCTCCCACATGCAACATAATGGCAAATCAATAACACAAGGCCATATGAGGAGAGTAAGCATTTCATACAGCGGCCTAAACGATGGGAGGCCAAATTGAACTGGAGTTTTGGCAAAAATAATAGATTGATTTTTGAACTGTATCATACAAATACATGTAAATCATTCTTGCCATTTATGGAGTTGAATACAACATTTCTCTTGATCATTATGTTACATGTTTGGCGGCACACGTGAGATTTTCCTTCTAAAGTCATGGAATACATCCATTTTAAAAGCATGGTTTCTCTCTCTGGCGTGTGTGCTGTATATAATTTCAGCTGGTTGTGTGTATTTAGCGTGTGTTTGCACACATGTGGAACATGAGGACGGGTATGCTGATGTGCCTGCAAGGTCCCTGTGGTGTGAGCACACACACTTAAACACACTTATGCATGTTTTTCCCAGGGCAAGACCTGTCAGCTAGCAGACGGCTGACATCATGCTCTGAGCGAGGAGGGGGCCTCCAGTGCCCGACTTGCAGTGTGTGTGTTGTGTGTGTGTGTGGTGTGTGTGTGTGTGTGTGTGTGTGTGTGTGTGTGTGTGTGTGTGTGTGTGTGTGTGTGTGTGTGTGTGTGTGTGTGTGTGTGTGTGTGTGTGTGTGTGTGTGTGTGTGTGTGTGTGTGTGTGTGTGTGTGGGAGGGAGGGAGGGAGGGAGGGAAGGAAGGAGGAAGACGGTTGTTATCATGACTTATGGATTGGACAGCAGTTTCCTACTGGGCAAAGAAGACAGAAATGGTTACACAGAGGAATGCTAGGGTTCTTTCAGAGTGGAGAGCTTTGGAGGAAGGAATGAGAGGATGACAAGAACAAAAAACATGGAAATGAATCACCACACCAACCACCAGTAAAGACAAAAACACAGGCAGAGAAGAGACAGATGTCAAAAGAAAAGTTGCCTGGAGGTCGTCTGTGTTTACACTTTCCATTCTGTCAGTTACTGCCTCCTCCGCCGTCTTTATCTCTGACACGGCTGGCAATCCCTCCATGACTCACCGCTCTCTGTAGTGCTGCGGACATGGCTTTGCCTGAGGAGAAGGGGTGGGTAAAGGATCGACAGCAAATCCCGCTTAATCATCCCCGCCACAACCGATAGCCTCTGGGTATGAAAGGATGTTGATGCTGTGGGTGGGAAATAAGGGAGTAACACTTCACATCCAGATATGGTGACAGCTGAAGTAACAGTTTGTGACTGTTCAGCTTTACCCACGCTCACACACTGACAAAGGGAAGGTTGTCTTTCCCTGTGTCCCAGGTTGGAGAGCCGTCATCAGGTCGAAGCTCTCGCCAAACTCCTTTGGTCGAGGCTTGTTTTCAAAGAGCCTCTTTTGTGTCTGTGCGGCCTGAGACGAGCAGATGACTAAAAGACTGTCAGTGTGGGACAGTTTTCTCAGTGTGCACACGGTCAGATCAAACCTGATGAGCCTCTTATTCATGTTTTCATTGATCTGTAAACCTGGAAATAGCTCAAAACAAAGCATTTCTGCACACAGACAATAAGCTGCAAATAAACCTAACCTTACTCCAGTCAAAAACAAACTAAAACACACACATTCAGACATACTACACACATTAGCCCCCTTCTCACACAAACAGGCACACCACAGAGGCTGATGAAGAGCTGCAGTGCTGTTTTATCAACAGCTTTGTGCCACTTTTCACACCTTTGCACAAACTGCAACTGCATTTGCACTGTGTGTGCACACAATCACACACACCTTTTCCATTCACACTCAAGAAGCCACACACAAACAGATACCCAACAGTGCTGTGGCTGAAAGTGAAAAATCACAGTTTCCCAGGGTTTTTCCAGAAGACATTTATGGAGCTGGAATTGGGGCCCGGAGCAGGGCTTGGATGTGTGATGTTAATCTAACACTTTTTAGTTTGAGAGTGAGCAACACAGAAGCTGAACTCACACTGTTTTAACTTCTCACTGAATCTGACTTATCACCTTTACAGGCACAGGCACGCACACAGTCGGGCAGATAGTCATAGCGTTTTTGTCACTCTGGTTTTCACATAGAATTGAAGCTGAAACAATATTTCACTTATGTCAGTGGGGCAAAACATTCAATGGATGGTTGTGATTCAAACAAATATACAAATGTATGCCAAATGCTGTGGTTTTATTAAATGTGCCAACTGCTAGGACTGTCTTAGGGAAGACAGCTTTTAGATGCGCAGCTCCTCTGTCTTGGAATAGTCTGCAAATTAAATGGAAACTGAACAATCTGGTGCCACTAAATGTTTTTAAAACTCGATTGGATGCAACTCAATCGGAAGCTGTTGGTACCTGTTTATGTGGATAATTATGTAAATGATGCTCTATGATGTCCTTTTGTTGTTCTATTTATGTTTTTATGTTTCATGTGGAACTACTTGAGCAGGTCTCCCTTGAAAAAGAGATCAATTATCTCAATGGGATTTATCTGTATAAATAAAGGTTTGAAATGAAATGAAAAAGAGCGAGACAAGCTTCTGTTGTACCTGGATGCATCACAGAGAGAACGAAAAGACAAACAACACTGTATGTTTGAGGCAAAATGGCATTGAACTGCTCATACATCCTGCTAGATGATAGATGCAGCTGCAGAGATCCAAGCAAGCAGGCTGTGGAATAAAAAGGCTCTGCAAACACACGACAGACATAAGAAAATCTTTCTGGTTATAATGCAGACAAGTGCAGACACTTGATCTCTCTAAATACACACATCATCCTCTTCTATCATACTTGTCATCTGCTCTCTCATATTTCTGCAGAACTGCCAGATCGTGTTGTGTATACCAGCTCAGCTCAGCACACACACACCATGAGCTATGAGCACATGTTTGAAGCTGAAGAGAGAAACTGGTTTCTTTAGCGCCACATAAACAAGTCTGCTCATTAACTACTGTCCACTATGAAAAGTATAAAGACCTCTGACCTGACCTCACAACCAATCAATGCTTCACAGCGTAATCAATGATTCTAAAGACATTAAAACCTTCTCTTACCAAGGGTAAACAATCTAAATGAGACATTCTCCTCGAGACAATACCAGTTTGTAAATGTCTCTCTGAAGTCCCTTTGGGTTTTCTGCAGAAGAGCTCCTTCAAAGAATCATTTTAAGCACCAGAGAGAAAGTGTGCCTCGGGGATCTATAAAAATAGAGCAAAACAAAAAGAGAAATAGCAACAAGGAATGCAAAAAGACAGCATGCCGGATAATACACTGAAATGTTGTTTGTTTTTATTTTCTAAATTGTAAGGTGTCCTTGGGTGCTTTGAATGGCGCATCTAAATAAAATGTATTATTATTATTATGAAATGCAATGTTGTTGTTTTACATTTTTGATTATATCTTTTATTGCATGAAACTGACCAATTATTCATCAGAAAATATAATGCTCATAGGCTGAACCCAGCAGACTTGAGGACAACTCACATGTTTTAAAATTACTGTTCGAATCATCATTATCTTAAAACTTGAGGCTAAATTGTATTTTGGTATCATGAAACAATATACAAAGTGATTGATTGATGTAAAATAACTCAAATAGAGATTACTTGTGCAAATTCTTTAGCTTTTTCAAATGCTGCAAGTGTTTCCGAATCACCCTCCAACAGAAAGTGCAGTCGCTACATAACAACTAATGAATGGACCATTTAACCAACAGATTGATAGTAAATGGCTGGTAAACTCCAGATAGTAAAACGAACGCTGTAACGATGCCATAAAACTGAAGTGAAGCCTCTGTCACGTGATGTGACCTGGAGATTGACTGCAGTTCCCTCGGAGGGATTGATTGAAATGGCCACATGAATGATTGCATCAGTCAGATTATTGATGGACACGTGGAGAAAGACTGTGTAATCAAACAGTCCCCGGTGTGTGCTCAGGTCACCCCGATGGCTATCAGCAATAAACACAAGACGGTAGAAGATCAATGTCTGAGTCTCAGATTTCAAAACGGGAAAACATGGCACGTGACATGAAATCATGGAGAGTAAAGGTCAGTGTTGAAATGTTTTGTGTTAAAACTTTCACACTTGGTGGTAATGGTCATCCTAAAAGCTTGCAAATGTTGTACAACATCATCAGATGTGGCCGATTATTCTTCATATAAACTAATTTTCCATCACGTTTTAATGTCACACATATGTCCAAATCTTTTTCCCTGCGGGCCTGTATGTGGTGACCTCTTCCATCATCTGCAGCGGAGAATGACTTTGATTCCCATTCCTGCGCCTCGTGTCATCCATCTCTCGCAGCTCTATTGTCTGGGGCTGCATTTAAATGACAGTGATACATAAGGAGCATGACAAAGACAAAAAGGGTCGACAAGGCCCAGTTTTTGCACCCATAAAAACCGTGACAAAACCACACCGAGGCCATGCATGAAAATTCAAGTGAGCTGAGAATTTATCGGCCCCCGTTTTAATGGCGGCATCCAGAGACTTAGTCGGGGGTGTGTGAGGATCCCATTAAAATGCACTACAGAAAATGAGATTTGGGGGAGCCCTGTGAAAAACCATGCATGTAATCATCTCTCTTCCCCTCTCAGTTTATCTGCGAAAGGATTTGGAGGAGGCTTTGGTTCCCCACCCGCTCTGCCCCTCAACCTCCCCCGCACCACACATTAATATTCATAGAGAAGATTCTCTCCTTGCCGCCTGTAGCCCACAGACTTGGCTTATTAGGAATCTAAAATGTGGCCAGCAGACTCTCTGTTGGGAAAGGCTATTGTGATTTTCATATACTCCAAGGCTCCACACGGCATGAATCAGGTTATAAATCTATGAAATCTTTAGTTTTAGCAAAAATGTCAGACTTTATTTGGCTAATTGGTCCATTGTGATTTTGTTGTGTTGTGCAGAGCAATAACAGAGTCACGGTTCAGCGCTGCAGCGTGACTCCAGGACGACTGGTGGAGCTTGTGGCTTGTTTCGGTCAAAGTTGTGTGAGTCAGAGTGAAACTGCGCTCCACTTTGCCTTTCCTGCTGCGGTTCATGATGCACATTATAGAGGGGGAGAGAGATGGAGGTGACTCATGCCTCCCATGAACAACCTCAGTAATTACATGCTTAAAGTCATTAGGTCCACCTTGTAGATCTCTGAACAAGAAGCGGTGCAATGAACACACATCACAGCACTTCCTTTCCTCTGCAGGGTCACCTTAATTCGGTTTATATCCCCTCACACAAATCATGAAATAAAACTGACTTCCGAGTTTTGCCTCCGTCATTTATCTCGTTGCAGATCAGGTGTGGCAGGATGCCAGATGTTGGCCTACATGCAGTATGCAAAACCTCCACCTGTCTCACACGGACACATGCCACACACACAATACATATCAATATTATGAAGAGTCATCTCCATGTACATTTCCATGAATGTAATTCAAATAAAGGATTCAAAATGTTATCAAAGCCCTTATTTGACTCTAGAGATAGACAGGAAACCAAGCAGTGAGGTAGTTCACGTTGAACAAACATTCTGTGTTTACATGCCCCACATCTCCAACCACAGGCCACAAGTGCACTCAGGTATTAATGTCCTCAGACAAACTGTGACTACAGGCCGGCCAAATGTATGTAGTTGCACTAAAAGTCAAAAGAAAATCAGCAACTTGTGCATGAGTGCATTTAACCCATATTTGGCTTGAAACCATATTATGATGAAAAAAACAAGCTTCAACACTCCTTCAGATGTGTCTTGATGTCTGGTACAAACATTCTGTGGACAGGCATCTAAAAGTACAACTTCCACATTTTGAGCTGTGTCTAATGAGTGCTCACACTTTTAACAATGATTGAACATGATTTATTTTTTTAAATGACACATATCTAGCATTGTATTACTTAAAGGTCTTTGATATGTGTGTATACTGTTCATATTCATCATGGTTTTAAAGATAGCACACACTTGATTGTGCTCTTTGTAGTTTCTGGGATATAGATTTTATTATCATAATATTTGTTGTGTTTTGGCACATGGGACTACGCTTTTATTTGTATTTAAATATAATGAAATAAAAAGAAAAACAGCATTCCCACGTGTCCAAAGACTGAATTGTGTATAGTAACAACAACTAACTTTAGGGTTTGACCGATTTTGAAAATGTTTGGGAGCTCAGGGAACTTTTTTATTTTTTACTAACAGATGGGTTAATATGATAAACTGCAGGAGAGTCAATAACACACACACACACACACACACACACACACACACACACACACACACACACACACACACACACACACACACACACACACACACACACACACACACACACACACACACACACACACACACACACACACACACACACACACACACACACACACACACACACACACACACACACACACACACACACACACACACACACACACACACACACACACACACACACACACGTAGATGGTCAAGATGTTGGTTAAAGCTTCTGCAAACATTTGCCTGCGCCCTATCTGACCCTCTCCTTCAGAATAAAGTGAGTGGAGTGCAGCAGAGTGTAGTCTCTCTCTCCCTCTCTCCCTCAAACCACTCTCCTCTTTCACATGTAAATGAGTCTTTAATCTCC
The DNA here is from genome assembly GCF_902827175.1 of Gymnodraco acuticeps. Taxonomy (NCBI): domain Eukaryota; kingdom Metazoa; phylum Chordata; class Actinopteri; order Perciformes; family Bathydraconidae; genus Gymnodraco; species Gymnodraco acuticeps. Next base: position 1,136,328 of record NW_022990238.1, read on the forward strand.
GCTGCTCTAATAGACAACCATGGCAACGGAGGCAGGCCTAATGAGGCAGAGGCGCAGGTTAAAATCTGCCTGCATGCTTCCAACATTCGCACGCTCAACAGTTTAGATACAAAAACACGCTCAGTCACGCGTACGCACAAATTCCCACTCACACACACGCACAAATTCCCACTCACACACCAATGCATACATGGCACACATGCATATATCCTATCGAGCGTCATACCTCTGCACTGGTAAATTAATGTGAAAATGTACATTGTTAATGTCGTATAAATTGAGAAATAAAAGGGCAATACAGACTAACAGCAGATTAAATGTAAAGCTGGAGCCTTTACAAGCTGTCACTGTGAAGCATTTGACTGAGTAATTAGACAATCCATCCAAATGAAGCATGAAATGAATCATAGACCATGCATCGGTATGAAACAAAGCATGAAATGTAGGATGGAGAGAAAATCATAAGAGGTAGTGGTCTTAAGAATTTGAAGGAGCAAAGAATAAACAGACAAAACTGACCACACACACAACTTTGTCTGCTGAAAGATGTGTGTAAATGAAGATGCTGCACACACACACTGCTGACAAAACTTAGAGTACCGGTTTAAAGGCACTCAAGTAGTGCTCATTTCCATGTGAGTGGTACTGATGCTCTGCCACTCTGTTGACTATAATTTACAGCCATATTAAATCCATTAGACCAACATGAGTTTTCAGAATACTTCTCACCACAGACAAGCTTTGCAGCGAGCTGTAGTCCCAAACCTCAAACACAGAGACACATGTTATACAGTCAGCGGGCTGAGAAGAACGTGGGGGGATGTGTGTGTGTGTGTGTGTGTGTGTGTGTCTGTGATCTGAACTACAATTCAACAGCAGTGTTAAAATATTTTATGAGAAGATTTTTATTGTTAACCTTTAAATCCTGTTTAACTGGTTACTTTTGGGAAGTTTAGTTTATAGAAATTCCACACACACACACACACACACACACACACACACACACACACACACACACACACACACACACACACACACACACACACACACACACACACACACACACACACACACACACACACACACACACACCACACACACACACACACACACACACACACACACACACACACACACACACACACACACACACACACACACACACACACACACACACACACAGTATGAAACTGTGTAACCCTCTATGGCATACTGTTGCTCTCAGGCAACAAACCACTTTTTTCGACCTCACACTGGCCCTCTAAATATTTTTATATTTGTAAATACACAAATTGTGTCCAATAAAATGAGGGAATTATATGGGTGTGGCATTTTGTCTGGGGGTGGAGCAGTACTTTCTGCAAGCAAAGCTGCAGGGGACTCAGGGCCACCACTTGGTAAGATACATTTCACTTTTTAACATATTAGAAATGTACACAACTTAAAATAAAAAATACATGCATGTGCATGAATACGTAAAGAAGTATATTTGATTGTCTTATTATGTATTTATTAATGATTTAAAACTATGTTTTTTTGTTCGTTGCCTCAGGGCAACACTGTGCCACTTAGACCACTTTTTTCCAGGCAATATCATGCAAGTGTGCAAATGTGCTCAGCTGTAAAATGATAAACCTAATCAATGTTTTTACCTCTACTGATATTTACAGGAAATGGACAACAAAACATGTTATGGGCAGAAGGGACACGGTCAGGCTGTTAGGGCTATTCCGTCTGACAGTGAGGACAGTGAAGGTCAAGATAGGGTTAGGGTTAGGCACACACACACACACACACACACACACACACACACACACACACACACACACACACACACACACACACACACACACACACACACACACACACACACACACACACACACACACACACACACACACACACACACACACACACACACACACACACACACACACACACACACACACACACACACACACACACACACACACACACATACACATACACACACACACATACACACACCCAGACACACACACACAGACACAGAGACGCACACAGACATACACACAGACACATACACACACACACACATACGCACACAGACACACACACAGACACCCACATACATACACACACCCAGACACACACACACAGACAAACACACACACACAGAGACGCACACAGACATACACACAGACAAACACACACACACACACACAGACACACGGCCATACACACAGACGCACACAGAGAACACACACACACACACACACACACACACACACACACACACACACACACACACACACACACACACACACACACACACACACACACACAACACACACACACACACCACACACACACACACACACACACACACACACACACACACACACACACACACACACACACACACACACACACACACACACACATATATGTGCCCTGAGGCAACAAACCAACCCCTGGTTGAGGGGTGAGGGGGGGTCACATTTTGTAATTGATCAAATATCAGGGACCCCTAAGCTCCTAAAACACATGGTGAAACATTTTTTTCCTCCCAAAATAAAAAGCCATGCCATAGTTGTCTGTTGCAGGAACATGATACATTGATACCGAAACTGGCACTGATTGGTGGTTATATTTCTTTCCATTAGTGTTTTTGTTCCTGAAATGCTACACTGACATGCTGAGGATGTGTGTTTGAACAAATGTGGTCACTGGTTTTGCCCCAACCAGTTCATTAGTTCAGGGACTTCTCCCGCAAAAAGTTAATTTACATAGAATTGGTTCACCATGAACTCTAAGTTTAAAATAAAAAGAACTGTGTTGCCAACATGTGTACAGACGTTCTTAAAACTATGTATACAGAGTTGAAATGATGCAGGCTACATTAAATCATTCAGGTTTGTATTGCATCAGCTGTACATGTAAAACAAGGAAATGAAACACGGTCTCAGTACTTGCTCTTAAATTGCAGTGTAGCAAGTGATCCGTGAAATATTTGCACAAATACCACCGTGCCGATAAGTACAACCTGTCACATTTGTGAGCGTTCCTCTCGGTTCCTTCTCTTAGAGACACTCAGGAACAGATGTTGACACGCTCCTACAACACCTTTTATTGTAATTATTCTGTGTACACCGACACAGCGCTATCACCTCACACAGGGGTCTGTTGCTACACTGGCCTAATTAGCAATTAACAGTCATATAGTCATGAAAACACTGTCTATTGGGACTCACTGGGGGATAAAGGCTGTAAAGGAGAAAATAAAGAACACTTCACAAAAGAACAGATCTTTTCTCTTATCCTGATAATACATAGCATAAAAAGGAACCATTTTATTTTTTAAATAGAAGACACAGTGTCCTAAATATTTCTAATATAACATAATTGTGTCCTTTGTCTTAATAGAAAGGCGGCGGCTGGAGAAAGACAAAACATTCTCCCTCTCTCTGTCTTTGGTGCAATGTTATTTTTGCCCTGAGGCCCAACACAATTAACACCCACTGCCAACTGGTAAGTTGTGTGGGTGTGTATCTGTTGTGTTGTGCATGCATTCATGTGTTTGTGTGTGAAGATACGGTAATGTGTCTGCTCCAGATACATAAACTGGTTTAATATGTTTATTCATTCACGCAACAATTACAGTTACTTCCAACAAAATGTGTGTTTTGCCATAATTATGGATGCACATGCATGTCTACAAATGCACCATGAGGGAAATTTGAGTTTGATTGATTTAGATTTTCATCATTTCCTGCTCCTAATTAATTGCTCTTCAGAAGCTAATTTCTCAGCAAATGTAAAATAAATACGCAAGAAGGCTGTGTTTAATTTGGCTCACTAAGAGGCAAATGAAAGACACACACACACACACACACACACACACACACACACACACACACACACACACACACACACACACACACACACACACACACACACACACACACACACACACACACACACACACACACACACACACACACACACACACACACACACACACACACACACAGTTTGCCATGCGGCATCTGTTAAACAAAACACAAATCTCCCCAGATTGATCACTCAAAAGCAAATCAATGGCATTTGGACATCTTGGAATTTTAAAGTAAATCAATTCAACTCCCTGCAACAAAAAAGAGTAAACATTTCTTCAGAAGTAATAAAAGAGTACACCCTATTCTCTTAATTTATGGCCTCCCGTGTGTGAGTGTGAGTGTGAGTGAGTGTGAGTGTGAGTGTGAGTGTGAGTGTGAGTGTGTGTGTGTGTGTGTGTGTGTGTGTGTGTGTGTGTGTGTGTGTGTGTGTGTGTGTGTGTGTGTGTGTGGTGTGTGTGTGTGTGTGTGTGTGTGTGTGTGTGTGTGTGTGTGTGTGAATGAAATATGAGTGGATAATCACAGGCCAGGAATTCTTCCAGCGGTCCGGCCGGCCGGTATGCCGTGTGGAGGAATGCGGAACCTGGAAAGTCAAAACAATGTTTGCTAATGGAATGAGGGAAAAAATGACGAAGGGCGTGAGGAGGGTCCAGGAGGACAGGAGCGAGGGAGAGGAAAAAAAGGAGTGGCAAAGAAGTGGGAGAGGAGGAGGAATGAAGAGGGGAGGATTTTTTTTATCAGGCTGGAATGAAAATATATCCCAGCCTTTTAAGTGGCATCCAAATCTGTCAAAGCAGTGGGTGAGCTGAGTCCAGATATGAGGCATAGCTTGAATTAAAAAAAAATCCACCCTGCTTTGAGTGAACATGCTTTTCAAGAACCAAAATATCCATAAGTACTCTTTTCAGGTGTTGTGTTTATTATTTAGCTCCAAAATCCCCCCATAACTGGGGGTTTACCACGATAATCGCTCTTATTCTCCACCTTCTCCCTGCTTCAAACCTCATAGCCTCCCATGCACCATCCAGAATCACTCTTAATCTGTGTAAATAAGGAAATGCCCCTATTCCGACGCACGCCACAGAATAAAAGATGCATGAAAAGGAAATGCATGAAAATGCGTGAGCCCCATAACACAATACAATTCAGAGGTGTGGAAATCTCCCCTCCTTAATCCAGAAATCAGTGCGGTGGAAAGAAGGATTTGGGGCTGTCACTGCTAAGCTTCTTGTCCCTGGTGTATTATTGGAACTGTGGCATAGAGGAGAAACACTGGGAGGATGATGCCACTGCTCAGCGCATTGTAAACAGGTTTCAGTGTTTGGAATTAAGCATCTTGCCACAACCAAGTTTCCAGGAACGTAGGAAGAATGATGGCATCGACGACAGTGGACGCTTATCTCTGCGCTGCATCTGCGTGCATCTGCAGCTCTGACTGCTGAGCTGAAATCTTTAGATGAATAAACAGTGTACGCTGGTGTCTGGTGCAGGACAGGTGGGAGAAAATGTGTGCAGAATGCAAATGAGTCACAATTTAGTAGCAGTTTCACACATTTTACCATATTTCTCAGCTCAAGAGGAGCACAATGCACCTGAGACATTCAGACACTGAGATGAACTGCCTGCTGTTAATGAACTGAGATGTGTGCACATTATTGGAGAACTGTGTTATAGCGCCTTTTATCTGAACATTTAGAGCATTACTAAATACCCTATGGTATGTAAATAAATATGTTGGTGTTGCGCAGCATGTTTTTGGGAACTAGGTGTTGTAGCAGAACTACAGCCGAGTAGAAATAGGGCTTTAGGGATTCAGCATGCAGGAGTAATGCATAAGACATGAGCTATGTTAGGGGGTTGAGTGGGTCGCAGCTCCAACCGTGTGCTATTCATAGACCCTGCCGATAACAGGTTGACTTCTCTGGGAAAAAGCTGGCAGCGAGAGGGGGCAGGGTGGTAGACGAGAGACAAAGGAGGGAGGGTGCAGGAAAATTCACCTGTGGGAAGAAACTAAAACATGGCTGGGAAAGAGGGGAGGATGTTTTTGGGCTGAAACAAAAAGGAATGGATGATAATGCGAAAGAGAAAGCGTCCTTCTATCCACACACCTGCACTGCACTGCAGGCAAAAACATAAATGAAAAAGGGGAAATGAGTCAGTTTCCACCAAACAAACATCCTCATGGCAGTTACATCACAGTATGGAAGAGAATCACCCTGACTAATGTCCCTAATGTATGAATACACTTCTGTCATCACATGACAACAAGGTGACTCAGGACACTCAAACCACGGCCTCCTTCCACAGCAGCAGCCATCATGTGGCCCAGTGTGACTAACTACAATCATGTCATCCCTGTGACTACTCCCTGTCTGTCTTTCACACTCTCACGCTCCATCTTCGAGCTGAAGAGAGGACAGAAAAGAGAAGCAAGAAATACAGAATTACGTCTTTCTGTCCACATAATCTATGCCGGTCTTTTCCATGGGTGTATAAAGAGAAGGGACAGCATTGAGGTAGGACCTCCATCGTTCCGGAAGATACTCAGCAGAGCATGAACAATAAAAAACAAAGTTAACAAACAAAAAATATATAAGTATACATTTACCAAAATCTGTCCCATCGGTAGGGCCCTTAGAGCAAGTAAAGAAATGTTTTCCTTATGTCCAAGCCGCTTGGTCTCAGCTCATTAATAACACCAACAAAAAGTCTGGATTCAATGGGTATTTAGGTGTTCTCAATGGGTAGTGGATTTACCTCAAACAAAAGGATCTTCTGATTTACAGACACCTCCTGGACATTGTCCAATAGTGATTTACCGCCAAGGCAGTTCTTGGCCAACTTAGAGCCAGAGCCCAATCTTGAACCAGTCTTCTTTTTTGTATTCAAACTGTAGAGGTGCCAAAAATGGCTTCAACTTTGGCACCAACTCTTAGCCCGACCAGCACCAAAGCCAAACTCTGCATACGTTTCCACATGGTCGGGTTGGTACTTTAAAGGTCCAGTATTATACTGTTTTTCATCAATATATTATAGGTCTTAGATATATACAAACATGTCTCTGAAGTGTTTGGCTCGAAATACCAAACAGATCATGCATTGTGGCACCCCATAAACCCAGGGCCGTCCCTCCCTACAGGCCAATCACGCAGACTGTGTGGGGCCTCACCTTGCGGAGGGGGCCTCATCTTGCGGAGGGAGCCTCAACTGAGCCGCAAATGAGTGTGGCCTTGCATAATCCCCTCTGTTTCAGCCCTGTTTCCAAAGTGCTGATTCTCTGTCTGTTACTTTCGATGAAAATAAGGAGCCCCTCCCCACGCCCCTCTGAGAGATATTTGGTTAAAAAGAACACAATGCTGCTCTAGGAGGAGATTCAGATGATAAGGTGGGGGGTTACCTTGGTTGCTGATTGGCTAATGGTTACACAAGCCAACAAAACGTTATGACATCATAAAGTGGCCAAAATCTGATCAGCACATTTTAAGACAGACATTTTATATAAATGGATTAGGACAAAAAGTGAGCGAATCTTTTTTCCTGAAACTTTCAGAATCTCTTAAGGGGACACATATTTATGCATAAAAGACATGAAAAAGTGGATTTTGCACAATAAGTGACCTTTAAGTAAGTGATCTGTGTGCTTCTTCCACCACTGGTTCATCATGACCATTACCATCCAATCTGCAGTTAGGATGTCAGGAAAGGGTTACATAATGGGATTTTGCTCTGTCTTTGCCAACAACCTGCTGGTTATCATTCCAACCAAACCTTTGCTGATTCTGCCCAATGTTTTATTTGGTCCTTATTAGATCCCTGAACTGTTTTACTCCATATCACAGTGTCCACTTTTCACTTTTAAGGAGCTCTGCCAACGTAGCCAAGCCCGATGCCAACAGAAATGTCTGCCCCTAATTTAGGTACCCTGCTGCATTCCTGGCCTAAAACAAAGCGGTGGCTGTTCACCATATTAAGGCGATCTTGCAACAGATACCAGCTCCATGTTGAAATGGACTCTAATCCCTCTTTTCACACTGGCCTCTTGGTCCTCATCCAGTTGTACTACAATTAAACTCCCTGGGGGTATAAGCACACTCGTTTTCTTCCTGGCCCTAATAGTAAAAGTGATAAGGCATTTTATAAATAACACATGTTTCATTAAATGCAGATCTCAAAGGGGAACCCGGAGGATAAAGCCACACTGTAATTAAAAGCAGGTAAAACAACAGGGGAAAGGTTCAATCTGAAGCAGCGGGGTAAGAATTTGTGGTTAGCTTTTTAGTAACTCAGAAATACTGCGATCATTTCAAAATAAATATTAAAGGATTTCTTTAATTGAGTCCAGTGTCTGATGTGCCTTCAGGTGGTTGGGAAGTGCGTTCAAGAGGAACAAAGTAGCTCTTTCCGAAAGACAAACCCCCCCACGGTTCATGTTAGACCAGGAGGATTAGACTGGATGCTCAACCTGGTGCTGCAAATGGAGGTTTAGAAGTTCTTCCTCATGGTTACATCTGTCTAGTTAAGTTTCACTCCCATTTCTCTTTTTCACACTGCTCATTTCCCTTCGCCTCTCCTTGCTCCCCCTCTTTCTCTCGTCCTCTCCCACTCTCTCTGCCTGAGCCTGCCCTGACCCAGACGTCTGTTCCCTGTCTGAGCTCCTGCCAGATTCCTGCAAGGGGAGGAATGCACAAGAGGGCCTCGCCGAGCCACAATTAACATTTCGTCTGTGCTTCGCCCACACCTATGCAGGGTGCTTAATGATGGCATATTCATGAAAAGCAAATATTTGCACAGAAAAGCTGTCTCCCAGCGACCGGCGAGAAGAAGGGGAAGATAATTGAAAGGAGCTTGCGGCACTTCTAACAAAAAAAAAAAAAAAAAGGCCAGAATGAGAGGTAAAAAAGAAAAGAAGAGCAAAGATAAATGGAGGGCTGGGAATTGAAGAGACTGTTGGTAGAGAGAGGATACCCTGTGAGGAGTGTGTAGTGACAGGAGAAAACCCTCTCTCTGGGGGGGCAGTGGCTCATGCTGAGAGGGCACCAGCAACACTGAAAAGAATCCCGGAAAATCAGAGAAGGCAGGGATGCAGGATAAAGAGGGAGGGGGGTGACAGGTAGAGTGGAATCCTTTTTAGCAGGAAAATTAGATACAGTAAAACAGAGATGTGTTAAAAAACAGATGAGAAGAAGAAATTCACGGTTGACAAAGGATCGAGAAGGAGAGATGATACACTGACGGTTTTCCAAGAGGAGCAGACTGCATACCGTCCTCCATTTCCCCAATGAACATCCCTCCCTACTGCTGCCCCCAGCTGGGAGCGCACACACACACACAAATTCACACTCACACACAAAATCACGCATGCACACAAACACATCCAGCCACTGCTGTCTGGTTGGGGGAGGGGAACAGTGAGATGCAGGGAAAAGGCGAGGGATGGTGATGGAGAGGGGAAAGAGAAGAGCAACAGAGAGGGATGCAACAAGAAGGGGAAGATGAGGAAGGGGAAGAGAGATCTGATCGAAGGACGTGAAAGAAACACACAAAGAGGGGGAGGTGGAAGGAGAACAGAAAAGCTCAAGAAAAAGAGAGAAATGATGTTACACATGGCGTGTCTGTGTGTGTGCTTCCACCTGCACTGCAATGCTTACATTGTAAATCATCCACCTGACTCAGCATCCCACTCACACACATTTAAACTCACACACTCCTCTCTATTCATCATCCATGTTCTCCTGCCCGCTGCCACACACACACTTAAAATTCCAACTAAATCCCCCAGCACAGAAGTAATTCAGGAGTCAATAACACGTTACACATGCACCCCTCAAAAACACATAGATGCACCCTTCCCCCTTCGGAACATTCACATATACACTCCTACACACACATGCAGTCCTAAATGAGACAGCTGGAGCTATCAAACCAAAGCCTGTGAGAGCCAGCTTTCTTCAGATGGATTTGAGATGTGGGCTTTACCGTATCATCTGCCAGCACGCTGCTGGGAATGAGACGTCACGTTCATAACAGCCTACTGCCTTATAAGGCAATTATCTCTCTCTCTTCTCTACCCCGTCTCTCTCTCTCACTCTCTCTCCCCCTTCAGTGGGGGAGGGATGAGTGGTTTCAATTATGTGCAACAAAGACCAAATTAGGCACCTGGCAATTTCAATATGGCCTCTTTCTCTGCATCAAGTTGATAGGATGTGGATTTGATAGGGAGGTAATGTGTTTGCATGTATCTCAGTCTCACGGACGATGAACACATGCATTGGTTTGCACGGTGATAAACCACAGCAAGAAAACAAGATTATATTTCTTAACCTTGTAGAAATAAATGACCAACAATGGACACAACTTTCTAAAAAGAACATGTTCTTTTGTTCTTATCGAGGAGAGTAAACACTGCTGTGCACATTCCATTATGCCGGTCACACAAAGGCTCAGCAGCAGGCCGTGATCGATCCGCGCGCGGCAGCTTTGAGGGCACATTGAGACTCTTCTCTCATTGACTACTTTACAATCAATAGTAGCTGATTACCGGCTGTAGAAACGAGCATGGGGTATCTGACACTGCTGTGATCGTGCACTCGGTTTCACACACAGACCACAATGAACACAATATATACAAATGCAACCAGTTGCCGTTCTCAAACACTCTTTCTCTCTCACCAGCACACACACACAACACACTTAAAAAGGTACAATCTCACACCCACACCGACCATAAACTAGATAATCTCTCTAATGAGGGATGGCGGGTTGCAGCTGTATTGAAGCTGTCTTCTGTCGGACAGTGCGGCCTACACACAGGGCCGTGAGTAATGGATTTTACTGCAGTAATATAACTGTAAATGCTTTTTTATTTAAATGTCCTTTTTCCTCAATTTAGTTTAGCACCATCCAACCGTGACGCCCAACATTATCTCCTGACACCATATTTAAACACCCCAAGTGAAGGATGGAAATATCAACTCTTCCTCGTGTATGAGAGTGCGCTCAAGCATCCCCTTTTTTCCATCTCCATGTATGGTGCTGCAGTGAGGCTGCGAGGGGACCTTCCTCCGCTCTCTGCCCCTCACAGGCAGCTCAGCGCCTGCACTGCTCTAATCCACTGAGCTGCTAAGGAAAGAGTGCTGACGGTGCCTTTTTCTACATACTATCTGCTAATCCAGCTGGCTGCGGGTCTGGGAGAATAATCCTGGATTAGGGAGTCCTCCCCATGGAGCGACCATGGGGTCCCTCATGGGGGCCCCGTCACACTCAGCTGTGCCTGAGGCACAGCACCTTTCACATTGTGAGAGAACATAACAGACAATCCAAAAACAGCTAAACAGTGTCTGATTAGGATTGCATTGCACCAAATCTCGCCTTGTCGCCCTGAGGGGAACTGCAGTGCTTATTGGAGATGAATAATAGTAAAGAGGGATAATGGTGGATAGGCCCTTGTGATGTTACAAGTGCCTTTCATTTGAAGTGACAAAGATTTGGATTCAGGAACGGGTGGAAATGAGCCCCCAACGAGGCACTTTGTTAGCACAGGATACACTCTAATTGGTGCATTGTTAGACTGACAGCTATTGTCTTAATGAGAACCCTGCCATGTGTGTGTGTGTGTGTTCCTACTTTAACCTTACTAACCACAAGTGTTCTAATACAAAAAGACGCTACAAGACACAGGCACAAATAATGAATGTGAAAAAGCTACAAAAGGTTTAATTGACTGGAAATAATAAGAACCCACTAGGAGTCATGGTGATGACACATAGCTTATTTACACACACTTTAGAAGGCAACATATTTCAGCCCAGAGTCAAATAACAAACAACAGAACAGATTCACAAATAAATGAAGGATCACTGCAAAGCCACAAACTACCAGCGGAGAGCCAAACACATTCTTCACATTGATAAGGGAGTAAACACAAGAGAGGTATCATGATCTTCTAAACAAGGTAAGATGTGTCAGAGCAGGCTCACTTGGTGGCATGCAGTAACGATAAGTCGTCTTCAACACAAGCAGAGAGTAGAGATGTTGTTACATATTCAATAACAGGAGCGTTTCAATTCCTTTAAATTGATCAGTAATTAAGGTGAAGGCTATTTTCATCATCTCCTATATAGAAATCAATGACTTGCTGCCAAGCACGAGCATGGATGCAATTAAATACAAATAAATGATGCTGCTCTGGGGTGAATTTTCCAGCAGGTCAATACAGAATTTGTATTTCAGTCACCGTATTTAAGATTGATCCAGAACTCAACTCGGGGCTGAGAGTCAGGACATGGAGCATTATTAGCGTAGATAGACGATCAGTTATCAACAGGATTTCTCATGTGTTCACGTGACCTCCTCCCTCAGCACACAATCACCACTTTATTTACCTGCATGGCTGCCCAGGAGAGAGGGGAGCTTGCGTCAGTGCACATATCCCTCAGCCCCAGTGAAGCACAACAGGGGACAGCAGGGAGGCTTAATGCAGCGGAGGTGTGTGGACACATCATGGCAACATCACTAATGGTTGTCAAGATGGCTCCTGGCTCCTGCCTTTGAATTTCCCCTACAACGTTTGATTTTAAATGTAATGGGAAACATTATTTGTCAATTTTGTTATAATGGACATTGTAAAGCTTGTATCCAATGGTGGGCATTGTTTTTAATGATATCTTATATGTTATTGATAAAGTAGACTGGTGTTGATTTATTGTGTTTCTTATTGATGTCGTTAACATATCTCATTAAAAGATGAAACCGAACAAGGTCTATTCAACCTCTCATTTCTTTCTGAGTTGGGTCTTCATTCATACCAATGATATTAATCTTAATGTCTCATAAATGTTCAGTTATTTTCTGAAAAAGCTGGGGGAGTTGCTCAAAAATGAAAAGCAGAATTATTGGCCATATATTTAACAACTCTTCATATCATTTTTTGTAATGCCTACTGGTCTTGTCATAAGAGAATTAGCATTGCATTATTCTATATGTTTGTTATTATCAACAAAGCACATCAAAAGACCAAATCCAAAAATTCAATAAACCTCCAGTAGTTTGAATAATTGTTGTTCAATCAAGCAATTTTTTTTATTACAAAAACGAACATTGCCAGACTTTTCCATGAACAACTTTGAGCAAAAGGATCAACATTATATATACAGTATAATAATTAAAAGCATGTCGCATTACTACATCATGTGATTGATGCCTTTGATGTCATACTGTTAAACTGCACGCTTTTACAGAATAAGATAAGTAATTCCTGGGATAATGATTTTCTTTGCAGCAATATAAAAGTAAAATGTACATACAAATCTAATATCTTTCACAAGCTGAGTGTTTAATGCTAAGAGTCTATTTTCAATCTAATATAAATCATTTACAACGAGAAAATCAATGCAAAGCTGTGTCTCAGTTATTCATTTCCTCCATTGTTCTGCCTCCAACAAAATATGCAAACACGCCCAGGAAGACCGATGGGACGAGGGAGGGAAAATATACACAAAATAATACAGATGTGTGTTTGCGTTCACAAGCACACACACCCGCACCTCCTCTGTGTGTCTATCTCACACTCACACAATGTAAACCAATCGCAAAGTTAATGCGGCACATACCACGCACTACAATCCATCATAACACCTGTGACATATCTCAGACGCATTCAGCATGGCAAAGGCTCAAAACAACCTGTAAGCTCTAAAATACACAGAAAGTCAGAACATATATCTTCACCCCTGTCACCCTCAATCCTCCGACTCCCAGCTCCCCCCCCCCCCCCCCCCCCGTTTGCCTGCAGCTATTCGGAGAAAAGCCTCATTTTCATTTCAATCTTCTGCATGATATAGAGCATGGCTGCCATAAGCTGACTCCTTCACCTAAACGATGCTAACAGTTTAATAGAGCACAGACGAGACGGGCTTGAAAGAGCGACTATTGTCATGATAAGAGGCAAAGTCAATCTATTTGCATTCAGGGGTGAAACGACAGATCTATTTTTGTGCCTTCTTACATGAATAGAAAGAGGAGAGTGGAGGGTACAGATGGCTGCGGCAACATGGAAGCCTTGATCTATGCATGTCGTACTTCATCACTTACCATGTATAAAGATATCAGTACCTACAAGCAAATGACAGGCTTCATTCGTTCAACGCAAGCACCTTTTCTGAATACCCAGCGCTGAATATTGCAAGGTCTGAAGCTTCAGCAGAGCCATGAGGCAATAATTCAAAGAGCAGATTCTTTCTTGATGCCGTTACAAATCCTGGCTGTGGAGGGACATTGTTCTCATACCTTTTAAATTGTTCTTTCCGAGTAAATTCAATAGGGGATGACCCCACATTTCTCCTCTGTAAACCTGCTCTGCACACGTTGAATTTGCAGAAGATACATTAAGAAGAGTATTCAGGAGGTGGAGATTTCCTGACTTTGAATTAGAACGCAGTGTTTCTTTTAGATTTTCTCATATAAATGGCAGGAACCTGTTACAAAAAGGACAGTACATCCAAAGGCTGGAGAGCTCAAACTGGTTTTATCATGCTCAAAGGACACCAGGGTTGTCTGTGCAACGTGGAATACAACATTATGGGGTTACATGCAGATAGCTATTGGAGCACTTCATCTTATTATTTATGTATAAAAGCATTTGAAAATATGTTTAAATTAAGTGTGTGCATGTGTCAAGTTCCAAAAACACATCTCCAGTTTGTAACACTGGTTTTATCTTTAACAATTCATACAATTTATCTCTAAGACAAGAGATACTCGAGTGACTTCAGTAATGTTTTCCGTTAGAGAGCCACAGAGGACATTGTATGCAATTTGCACAGGATGTTCAGTGCTCCTCGTGACTATTAAACCGGCATAATGTGTAAAATTGGTGGAGATTCCCTTTAATGTATCTCTAATGGATGTACGAATAATGCAGAGCCCTTTCATTGAAATCTGTTTCAATAACTTCTTTGAATGATCTCTTGAAATTCATTTAGGAGTTTAAAAGGTTCAACACTTTGAAACGGAACATAAAAGAGGAAAAATCTGTATTTGTGAGGACAAATAATGACATGAGTCTGAACTAGAAATAAGCAGAGCAGCATGTTGTGAGACACTGATGGATCAGCCTGCTGACTGTAACCCTGGAAGGCCCATTAACACCTCCAGAGGGTACAGCCCAGCCCCCTCCATAAACAGCCCAGCCGGAGGTCCTTCCTAATGGGCTAAGCTCATTCCCAGGCTGGCCTGCTCCAGGTGTGGAAGCAGAGCCCTGTAATTGATAATTAGGGGGCAATAACCCAGCGTTCAATACAGGCCTCACGACAGGAGAGTGGCCAGGCTCCACACTGTCAGTCAGAGGCAGGAGAAGCAAGAGAATTGAGGGGGAGGGCTGTAATTCATCAAGGGGGGCTATTAGAGGGTGGTAGGGTGTCGTTTCTTGAATAACACATGTAGAAAAGGCAGGCTTTCGTGTGTGATGCACTGATACAGAATATGTTCTCCAACACAAAGAGCCTACAGAGAGAGTGCTTTGCATAGGTGACTGATGGTGTCTGTGGTGCTCATGCCGAATAAAGTTGTAAAACACAGGCGACTTCAGGTTATGCATTTCAGTCACACACAAACGTTTGTACTGTTAAACTACAGATCTTATAAATCATGATAACGTACTAAAACATTATGTAATCTAACTCTGCGTGGAGATAAGCAAAGTGCCTCCAACGAGCAGTAGACTTTACAACAGGCTGATTTAGTTTATGGTGTTCCATGTGTTGCTCCATCACCCACAGTATCTTTCTGTAAATAAAACCAAATTAGACCATCAAACGACGCAAAAAGGCCAAATATTTGATTAATGCGGAGTGGCGTTTTATTCATTGATGTATTTATTGTCATTTTCCCCTCCATCTTGTTTTCCCCCATAGTAATGCATTAGCCCTCAGTGACGCTATCAATCAGAGGCTAATGGGTTGTAATTGGAGGCAGGCCCCCACATCACAGGCAGCGGGGTCTCTGGATGGCATAATAATCACACGTACAGTGGAGAATTGCTTACAATGTATTAGGTCCCTGGGCGATCTCGTGGTACAGGTTAACATGATTTCCAACTCATTTTCCCATTGAAACCGATAATACTCAACCCCGGCGATGTCTTGCATTAATCAACAAGGTTAATATAGTGAGAGGTTAAAACAGAGAGATGAGAGAGGAATGAAAGGGAGTGTTAGATCAGTCAATGGGAATAAAAATACTGCAGCATTTTGAGTCTTTACGTGTGGATCCTTCAGGGAAAAATTGTTCAAATTGTGTTTTCCTGAAAACCCTCAGTGAGTAAACCGGAATACCTGCGCCGCCGGAGCCATTCCCCAAAGACGACTGTCAGCCCAAAGTCTTCCTTCCACTTTCAAGCCACCTGACGACGCTGTCTGATGCTATCTTCACACAGCTGTCCGTGACAGTCAGTTGATCACTGTCAAATGCCTGAGCCATCACACACACGTGCACACACACACACACACACACACACACACACACACACACACACATCACACACACACACACACACACACACACACACACACACACACACACACACACACACACACACACACACACACCACACACACACACACACACACACACACACACCACACACAACACACACACACACACACACACACACACACACACACACCACACACACACACACAACACACACACACACACACACACACACACACACACACACACACACACACACACACACACACACACACACACACACACAGTTAAAGAGCCACAACAAACAGCAGAAGCTGATAAGACTGTGGGTTAAACTCAGGAAAAACACACGTCTGCTTTGCTGCTTTTCTCTCTCATGGGAGGCCTTACTGTTTGTCAGAAAACAGGAATTAATATCCCCTGCTGAATTCACACCTCAGTTATTTTATCTTTGCAGAGTTAAAGGAAGGCACACTACAAACAACGTCTTGCTTCATATATGAGATCATGTGTGCCAGTTCTCTGGAATGGAAGTAGAGAGCAGATCAAGTGTTGTAGATGTCTGAAAACATAAAAGTTTCATACAGATGCTCTCTGTTTTCACACATGCTGCAGCTGAGAGCCCAAAACCTATAATGGCTATCAAATTAGCCATTTAGCGAGTGAAACCAGAGCATTTCAACAAGCTAGGTAACCACAAACAGAGACAGAAAGAAATCATTGAGGCTAATTTGACACTTTCAAAAGTATTTTATCAGCAACTGAATCCTTTTTTATATATGTCTACTCCTTGCTGCAGAACATAACTTGTGAAATTCAAGTTTTTCACTTGAATCACTACTTAGGCTAAAACAATGTAGGACTCATAAATATAAGAGATGGGGTAAACTAAACATGAGAAAGTTCAACAAAACGATGAATCATTATTACAGCTGTGCGTGGATTTCAGTGCCTGTACATGATAACAGTTTTTACTTTTGTTATGTCTTCTCCAGTAAATCAGTTAGCTTTGTGCAAACACACCAGTGGTTTCCTGCTGAAAAACCAGAGTAAACAATTCCAGGCAATTGAAAACTGCCATACATTGTGTTTCCACACTTTCTAGTCAAACTGGTTTACAGAGCATGTGATCAGAATGTAAAAGCATGTTGTTATTCATTTAAAAAGGGGAGAAACCCTCAACTTGATTTCACACGTCTAAGATGTCAGCATGATATAAATCCTGCAGCTGTTTGACTTCCTGGTCAGAGATGTTTGAGATATATTACTGACATTGTATATCTCAAACATAAAATCTATAATAGGATCACCAAGTCTTAATTTCCAGTTACTGGAGATCAATATTTGTTTTTACTTACTGGCTTCACTGTCCAGATATTCCATTAATGTTTTTCAGTTGTATTGATGGATACAGTAAAAACAACGAGACTGTATGGAGATTATAAGCATAGCATTTATCCAGAAGCAAAGTAGGTCAAGTTGTTTGCCCAAGTATTATTATTATTTTATGAATGTCTGCAAAAACAGAAACTATAAATACTGTCATTTATCATAGCTTTCACTCTTTAAATAATTTACTATAGAACCTAACCATTTACCGCATTTCTACCATGACTGATATTTTTTCAATAAATGCATCTAATTTAATTTCATAAATCATTTTGATTATGATCTTATTTTTTCTATATTAACCTTAATATCCATGTGTTTACTTCATAAATAACAAAACAATAGACAGACTTCCATTACTGGATCAGTGTTGTTTAATGATGAAAAGCATTGGTGGTGGTTCTGTAAATCCCAGCAAAAAAGCATTTATAAATCAAATGCTTGGTACGTTTTGTTGTAAAACATTTGATGCCTGTGTTTTCATTAATACCAACCATAAGAATAGGCTCTTTTTTCTCTGAGATTTGTACAGTAATACATCAACATACCATAGAGATCAACAGCAACATTGTACATTCAGTGATGACTGATAAAACCCCTTTAAATAGGAGTAGTCATGAAGGAGGCTCGTTATTTACGGTGCCTTTGCAGACAATGTGATTTCAATGAGGATTTGAATACAATTCATGAACACACACACACACACACACACACACACACACACACACACACACACACACACACACACACACACACACACACACACACACACACACACACACACACACACACACACACACACACACACACACACACACACACACACACACACACACACACACACACACACACACACACACACACACACACACACACACACACACACACACCACACACACACACACACACACACACACACACACACACGATTACTTTCCCATCGTGCATCTCTGACTTTGCTCATTTGACCGGAGCCGCCCAATCTTTAAAACTCTGTGTGCATTTCCAGCAAGCAGCTGCACATGATAACTAATGGGGAAAAGGAACAGTTATGAATGTCATTTGCAGAGACTGCTTGCTGAAAGAGAGCAAGAAACCACAAGAGAGACAGAAAGAGGGGGGGGGGGGGTTGCTGATTGAAGGTCTTAATGTTACATTTTAGCAGCAATTTGAAGATGTTTTCAGCCCCAGGAGTGTCACTCAAAAGCCTCGGAGGGGAGACCATCTTTACATCTGGGACTTGCAAATCACAGAGGCAGGATGCTGATCACTTTCTATCCCTCTGTGAAGCTTAAATCGTCCCTTTCCCCTCTGCCCCATTGTATTTCTCTAAAGAGTCCCCATTTTTCTTCTCTTCTCCCCCCTATGATCACAGCTGTAATTAAAGAGACTGGTCAGGGGGGGGGGGGGCTCTACGGCTGTTCTCCAACTCATTACCAGATGTTTGGAGGTCACTTCAGTTTATACACACACTCGCTCTCTCACACACCGTACAGTTTCACCCTGGTGAGTGAGAAGAAACACAAAAAGCGGATACATTCATGTGGACTGATTCTGAGTGCTGATAGTGCTTTGTCATTCGTTTTTAAGGTGAAAGTGGAGAGAACACTGAAGGGAAACAAAAACACTGTGCTGTCAATTTTTCACAAGCCTTTCTAAAAATGAAGAAAAGTCTTCGAGTAAAACACAAAGCTGTCTATTTTTCTGTCAGGATAAAACATGATCTATTCTTTCTTTGGCTGACAGCGCTGTCATATCAACTCTATAAATACACATTGATTGATTGAATTCAATACCTCAATACGCTTGAAATGATATCTCACGGTGGTAAATGATTAAGCTCCTGTCTCAACAGGTAGCGAGAACCTTTGTGTCTAACTCACCAGAAGGAAAGAAATGCCTGGCTTCCTCCTGCCTGACGGGAAAACCATTTTTTAACGGAGTGATCTTATGAGAATGTTCCTTTCCTTAATCTGATAGGAAAGAGGATATATGCAGGGCCCTGCCATGATGCGAGTGTTTGTCATGTAAACACATTCTTACCTCTGTTTTGGGCTTGAGTGTTTTCCATCAAACATGTTGTGCCCTCTATATGTCGAGGAGTTGCTCATGCAAGGCTATAATATTGCTAAATATTTGTAATTGCTGATATAAACGCAAACATTCACTTGTTTAAAAACAAAATTAAACAAAAAATGTAAGTACCATTCATTTCTTATAATATCATTTGTAGGTCAACCCCTCTTTGTTAGCACAGAGGGTGTGGATTTCTTGTTAAAAATGTCCTGCTCAGACTCGAGATATGCACATGTAATTTGATATTCACACAAGTATTCCATTGTGAGAACATTTTTCATAAATTCAAGTTCAAGTCCTGTGAATGAATCTCCAGTTACATTTGACCCTCGGTCAGAGCAGTCCGCACGATTTCAGGCCGCTTGCCTCAGACCCTGATGTGACCCCTGCCCACAAAGCCCATGGAAGTTTGCCAAGCCAGCAGCAGACTCAAACCTGAAGTAGCCCCAGAGCAACATTCCCCCGGTGATTGTCCATCCTGCTCCAAGAGGAGAGCAGCCCCCTGCTCTGCTGCCCGTCCAGCAGCAAACCGTCCTCATCGCAGAATCACGTGATACTGAACGATGAAAATAACATTCTGGTAAGGCAGGGTTCAACATGGCACCACATGAAAAGTGACAATCATCCTCAGTAAGATTGTAGAAGCAGGGACTTTGGGGGAGAGGAGTCAGAGGGAGGGACAAATTGTTCCAGCAGATGGATCCAAACCAACGTGAGGCAAAGACCAGCCAAACTCCCCAAAGCCCCCGCCCTCAGGACTGTTTCCGGAAGGTGAAAATATCCCTGGTTTTGGAGATTTTTTTGCCCTCCGGCGTGGGGGTGTGGTTGGTTGAGGGCGAAGGTGTGATTGAGAGGGAGGGTGAGGAGGGCTGGGGGGTGGAGGTGCCTCCATAGGGGCAGCTCTGTGAGTCCGGGTGTTCACCAGAACACTCCACAGTGGGGATGTAGCGGCTGTCCCACATCCCCGGGCCACACAGTTTACAAAGGTCGTGTAGGCTGCAGGGGATTCTGGGTAGCAGGCGGAACTGGTAGAGAAGGCTGCGGGCCTGGAAGCGCAAGGGCAAAAGTGTCAAAATGAAATAAAATATGTAAAAGAGTGAAAGGAACTTTGTATTGACAAGAAACACAGTCAGGGAATGCTAAACAGTTGCTGATATCACAGTGGAGAAAGCTTTAGATTAAAACAATACCCTTGAGTCTGGTAACAAAACAATGTCAAGGTCAGCGAGCTAAAAAGCCAGCGTGCATCGGATGCAAAATCTCAGGCAACAACAAAAAGGAGTCACGCCAGCTGCATGCTAACGTAGCGCACTGCCTGTGGTTGCAGCCGTACCAACACAGCATCCATAAACATGAGGCACTGACACAATAGCAGGGATGCAGATCATAAATCCTCCGCATGGCACGGCCGCATCCCATTCGGCACCTCAAGGCCTCTGCAGCAGGTTACAGTATGTCAGAGGCGCTCTGCTGCAGCGTTAGGGAGGGCTTCTTGATGCAAAGACAACACTGTATTTTTGATAAATGTAATGCAGCCGTCTGGGGAACATGGTCATAACCACAGATGATTTTAATAGTTAAGGATGAGTGACGTCCTATTTACTATGGGTGGGGAATATTCAAGGTTAAATATTTCCGTAGGAATTAAAGAGAATGAATGGGATCTTATGGGAATCGCTCTGGCACTATTTACCATGTCATTAACCATGTCATATGCAAATTGAAATATTATACAATATCGCAAACATAATCAACTTCTTTGACAAATCTATGAATGCGTCACAATGTGAAACGAGCCAAGTGGTGAGTTAGCTAGGTAACAATTCAACTAAACCTGAAAGGTACTTTAAGACCTTGTGACAGCAACATTGGCTGTTTCTCAATGTCGGGTTAAAAGAGAAAACTCATTTATTAAATAAATGTTTTACCATAAAAAGTCAATGTTAAAGGAGAATGCACTCAGAGGGATGTACATTTACTGAATTTATTTTTAAGGTGATGATAGAAAATTCCAGAGCCTAACTTCCCCTTGACATTTTTCAGAAATTATGCAAACATTTTGTGGACATTTTGTGGAATTTCTCCGACCCTTTGCAACCCTATACACAGGTGACAATAAGCGGGAAAACCTAGAGCATTTACTGCTGTTTACCTTGCGTAACACCAGCTCTCCATTCATGTGCATGGAGAGGTTGCTGAAGTGGAGCAACATTTGGTCCGTGGCGAGCTGCTGATCTGACACATCCTCCCCGTACAGAACAATGATGGCCACACACAGGAACAGGTGGAAGTAGTCTGTCTATTAAGAGAGGGGGAAATGTTAGTCAGCAAGTCAATACTGAAACACGAATGCAGGAATATTTGCAAATTAGCCGTTTTTTTAAGCCCTAATGAAAACATGGTCTCCGATCTCTGGATTTAGTTGTGACCTTGCTGTGGGGTACAATTTGAAATGTACCATCTGTAGAGGAAGGACAAAAAATAGTAGCACAACATTCAAATCCACCAAGAAACCCAGTTCAAGGGAAATGCAAATTATGAAGGTATAGTATTTGGAATTTTAAGTTAACAACAAATGAATTGATGTCTTCCATACACAGAAAAATTCTTGCTTCCAAACCGAGGTTTTTACTCTGCTATTTCCTCTACCAGCACCTGTAGCTAATAATCATAACATCTAGAAAAAATGGCATGCAGCAGGAAGACTGATATATATTCTGTATCATATCTAAGATTATTGAATTGATAACATTTGTATTACTTTTTATAATATTCATTTGTAAAGCTGGGAGGCCATAAGGACATTTGAAATGTTTCATTTTCATGTGAACAAAATCAATATTTGATATTATATATGTTGAATCTCTACTGAAAGTATTACGTATCACTGTTGAATTAAACCTTTAAACCCCTTCAAAACCAAGGAGTAGTAGGACAGGTTTAATGTATTTAGGAGGATTATTATAGTCTGTAGAGACAGGCTTTAAAAAGGGATAACATGGGATTTTTTTTAAATGGCACATTTTATTTTAGCTGCATGCTTCCTGAAAATCATGAAACATGTGATACTGTAGTGAAACAGTCGCAGCCTGTTTTCTCGTTTATGCAAAGTTTTTCTCACAAACTTGTGTATGCAAAGGAGTCGTTGAGACTTGGCCCTGACCTGGTAGTGAGCCCAGCAGGCCTCCCACATGCGCAGAGCCTCGGTGTCGGGGAACTCTCGTTTGAAGCAGAGCAGGATCCAGCGGTGGCAGAAGAGCAGCTGCAAGCCGTCCTCCCCCAGCCCGGTGAGGTGCTGGTGGAAGCGGGGCAGCATGAGGCGCAGCAGCTCCCGCAGGTACATCTGGAGGAGGATACACACTGTCTTACAAACGTGTACATTTCTAGTGAGATATTAGTGGTCTTCTGTACTGGGATTATGCTTCTTCAGGATGCACACGTTCGATAGATTTCTTTTATACTTGGAATAGATCGGGGTTTGGTGTATTTGTCAATGTTAAGAAAACAAAAATGAAGAAAATGTTGCTTTTTAAACTCGGTAACAGTGTCACAAATGTAAAACAAATCTGGATTTATCAACATCAAAGTCTGAGACAATGATCCTTATAAATATCGGTTCATATTAATGTGTAGTTAATTTGAGCTTGAAACAAACTACTACATCGGTGCACAACTTCAGAGATTTAAATTAATATTCAAAATGTTTAGTGTTGCATTTTGTTGTACACCTTCACCTTCACACTGCTGACCAATTACAGACTGAAGTTGGTTAATGTGGGATTGTCGGTTTTAGTACAGAAAGAGAATCCGGACACAGATGTTGGATTTAGAAAGCGGACTTGCACTTTAGATGGACTTTACTGCCGCCTGTAAGTGTATCTCAACAGAAGAGTTACTCCATCTTTGTTCTACTTATATTCCA
Source organism: Gymnodraco acuticeps (assembly GCF_902827175.1). Lineage (NCBI taxonomy): Eukaryota > Metazoa > Chordata > Actinopteri > Perciformes > Bathydraconidae > Gymnodraco > Gymnodraco acuticeps. Next base: position 1,160,076 of record NW_022990238.1, read on the forward strand.
CAATCTGACACATCTTACCAGCTGCCTCTCCATGTCTTCATCCCGCGGCGAGCTGATGAAGATGGTGTTCTCCATGAGGCCGACGAAGCACCAGAAGGTGTCGCTTTCGTCCTGGATCTCAGTGAGCAGGGGGGCCACCAGGTCCGACATGCCCTGGCAGTAGCCCATGTCAGGATTAAACACTGCATAGTTGAGCAGAATCCGCCTGGGTCAAACACAGCACAGAAACACCTTAGAAACATCTCAGCAGAAAACAGGACATCCAATACCGTGTAGCAACATAGCGTCATAAACATTTCACATCCCTCCCATAGAAATGTTCACGACCCTGCAGCCAAACCACTAAAAGCACGGTCCCGCCCAAACACTGAATGATCCAGCATGTGTTTCTGCATTGCTGGTAATTCCCAGAAAAGCATGACAAGCCCTTCTTAAGCGGTTGCTATGCCAACTCTTCTGGTAACCAGGGACCTAATTAATGATTTTTTTAATGTATACAGGTCCTACTTTGAAGTAAACTTCCCTGGCAGTCCTTGTGCATTAGTAAGGATTGTAGAAACAAAATGAAAACCCTAAGGACTTGTTTATATTGTTATCAGTAAAAATAGATGTGATTTGGAGGAGTTTTTGGGGAAACACACATAGATTATGTGTTTGGAACATATATAAAAATATCAGTATCTAAAGAATTACATGCTCAGACCAAATGCCCCAAAGTTATCCGTGACATTTCCATACAATAGATATGAGGTGTCCGATGAAGCATGAGATAAGTGCTGTGCATCTGGACCTGTGCTGGGATCACCCTGCCCCAGAAGCAGCATGAGACATAATACCTAGACAAATACCAGGAGCCTCGATGAGAGTCACTAAACTAATATGCTATTTAAATCCTCTTGCTCCTCGTTTAGAAAAGCCATTAGCTTCGAGTATGCATCAAAAGTGCTCAGACGGCTTAGTCAGAGTCAATAAAGCATGAAACTCATTTGCGGCTCCCCTAGGGTTCAGAATATGAAATGAATAGGTACGCATGAGCGTTGGGCTGAGGAATGGGAATGATAAGGATGGATTGAGGGAAGGTGAAGGCACGAGAGACAAAGATAGAGATCATGAGTGGTAAAAAGGGGGGAAATGAAGAGAAGTGGTCTGACCTCATGATCTCCACATTGGGGTTATTCTCTCCTCTGAAGAAGTGGTTGCTGCGGTCTGTTCTCACCACGTCTTTATCCACCGTGAACTGGACCTTTCTCCAGAACTCGTTGTGCTCCTCCGGGCTCATGGACAATCTGAAAGATATGCCAGGCGGTAATGGAAAAATTAGATACAAGAAATAAAATAAAGAAGCCCTTAATTAACTAGTTAAACTCAGTCAAGATCATTTTAAAGGACAAGAACAAGAATGTTAAAGATTTACTGCGCCCTCTTAGGAAATGAAGGTAATTAGAATGAAAAGAAATCTAATAATCTTTACCTCAAATGTTACACTGGTGTAAACACTAATGGGTAGATGCAAATGAGCCGTGGGGGTGGGCAAGCAGTGGACTGAAGGGGTATTTCAGCCCCATTGTTCCATTGAGGATAAAACCACAACAATAAAACACCGATCCATCCCTCTAAGAGTTAGGAACTATATTAGCAATGTACTCTGTGTGTGGCACACATGTACTCAAGTCCTAACAAGCAGAGGGGATTTAATTAACACTGTTTGTTTTCCATGTGGCCCCACCAGGAATAATAAGCACACACCTGATGCAACGCCACGCAACTGTTTAGATTCAGCGCCGTGCCCCCCCCCCAACACCTTTCTATCTTTCTCTCTGGAGGAGGCTTCTCAGGAGTTCAGAGCATGTTTTCATCATGTCATATGCATGAGGCTGGTATGGTGAAGCAAAACTGCAGCCGTGTTAATATTAAACATGAAGCATGATAGTTTTAGACAGTACTACTGCTCTGGACTATTTGCTATTAATTTAGTTGTATTCTTATAGGGACAATAATATAGCATGGATCAATACCAAAGACAAAAGCATTTATAGAGTAAGTTAGTATGCACTGTAAAACCCAGATAATCCCTTAAAATGCACACATCTCAACAAGGAAATACACAGAAAACTGCACAAAGTAGAAACAATTCAACCATTTTTTCCAAGTAAGGAGTCCAACATATTTGTATTCCAGCTTCTCACAAAGAAACACTTGCTGTCTGTTCTGAAACCTGCATTTCTTTGCATTTTTACCATTGGTCGGACAAAACACGATTTTTTTTAGTTACAGGCCAAATAATTAATTGAGTATATAAAGAAAAGGACTAAGGAAAATTATTGTTAGCTGCAGCCCTGGTCTGATCATATGTGAAGTTGTGTCTTTGAACAAAGAATATTACTGACAGCGAGAAGTTAAAGGTGGGGTAGGTAAGTTTCAGAAACCGTCTCGAGTGCACTAAAATTTGAAAGTACACAGCCGAAAAGAATCCGCCCCTTCCTTCAGACTTCCTTACAGAGCACCTCCTCCAACACACATGAACGCGCACATGACGTCAGCACACTGGTGAAAGTGTCCGCCTGTTGCTGGCAAGTCATTGAAGTACTGCTGCAATGCACGCCCAATGAGGGCACGAGATACATTTGTGCGTGCACGAGATGGAAGGCTGACAGACGTAGCCGGGCCGGCTAAACGGATTGGTCGTGCTTTTTACAGTACCACGGCTTCCACAGATGAAATTTTTTTTATGGATTTATTGTCAAAGCACTTGCTATCGGGATGTTAAGAGCATTCCATGGAATATAACAAAAAGTGTATCTCAAGCCGGTTTCTCAAACTTATCTACCCCACCTTTAACTTCCTCATCTCTTCCAAGAATATTAACCAAAAATGGAACAAGAATGTGAGTCACTGGTGCAGCAACATGAAATATAAACACTTCCTCTTTAAACCAGCCAGAGATGAATTTTGTTACGAGGTAGATTTTAAATTATTTAAATTTATAAGTACTACACACTTGGTTGTAAATGTATATATTACTGTAGGCCATTTATATTATAAAATAATTTAAATGCCATCATGCCTCAGTCTATTACATGTTTCTAACAATGTGCCACAAGTTCTAATGACAATTATTGCGGAAAGCCAATAAATATACTTACTAAAAGGCTTACTTGCAGTAGCTGCATTGACTCCCTTTGCAGCTGCTTGGTTATTAAGGCGAAGGGAAGGACAGAAGGTGAGGAGACAAGGAACAAAACCGTGGCCGTGTACCCTTCCTCCTAATGATCCACCCATGGCCCTGATGGCTGTTCTAGTGAAACAGGCTTTAAAAGGAATCCACATCAAAGTCAGAACATGGACTTTAATTACCCGACTTTCGATAAGGCCTTTTGACGTATTTAAAATGTTAATAGGCCATACAGAAGAAACCTGTCCAATTATCATTTTCATTATAGACAGAGCAGCAGAATATGTGAAAATATGTGCACACTCAACCTTTGTTTGATGGGTGAACACAAATAAAGATTTAAAGGAAGTGTGTGTGTGTGCGTGTGTGTGTGTGTGTGTGTGTGTGTGTGTGTGTGTGTGTGTGTGTGTGTGTGTGTGTGTGTGTGTGTGTGTGTGTGTGTGTGTGTGTGTGATGATGAATATGATCTGATAACCGCTGACATGTTTTCTCTCCAGAGACCTTTTTATTTCACACCCGGCACCTCCCCTTAACACTTTGCTGATTGTGCGTATTGATTGCTCAGCGCCTGCGATGAGAAGCCACAACAGTCTCACATGTGGTTCAATGTTTGACTGACTGAGCGTTTGGCAGCCGATACTGCTGCCATGTGACAGTCAACCTGCAGTTTCACAGTGTCACGGATACTGCTGTTTATTTTGTGTTAATTGATTTCTCTAACGTCACATAAACCCTAAAATAACCTTCATTTTGGGCCAGAAATGTTGTCAGAATCCAGGAAATCTGCAGGATTCTAAATACTCAAATGCATATCTATTTCTATCACGCTGTTGCCCACCTCCTCTGCTGGATGTCATGGTAGTGGGTGCGTTTTTGCAGCCTCCAGGCCTCTCTCTCCTGGGAGGTGGAGTCATAGCTGTAGTAGTGCAGCAGGAAGGGCCACACCTCGCCACGGATGGATGGGTCGATACCACCGAAGAAGATGGCCTGGTGGAGAGTGGGAGGCGAACAAATGCGGTGATTACGGAAAGGGCAAACAGGGGGCACACAGGGAGGGATCACTTCAAATAAGATATGCAGAGTGGTGTAGATAACACAGCCTGCCCTCAGCTGTCATCTTACAGAACTACATCTGATGTCTCATAAGTGTAACGATACGCTGAGACAACGATACTTTACTGTCGGATAAAGTCGGAAATTGGTCTTGCATCACAGCAGCTCCATTTGCAAAATCAACACGGAGAATGATTAAGACAGGAAATAAGGGAAGAGACATTTAACATAACATTACAATCACTAAAAAAACATATTTTCAAAACCCTTTAACATGGATTGGATCTGGGATTTGACTCTGCATTGATTTTAAGGATTGACTCGTGCACAGAAGAGTGCTTCAGTCTAACATTGTAGAATCCTGGGACCCTGTATCTCTGATTTGATGGCGACAATTTTGTATTTGCTGTTCAACACATGGTTGGGATCAAACACAATGTTGTTGGCAAGCCTCAGTATGTTATTATTGTAGGCAAAGGGTTGACATAACATCTTTGTGCAGATTTTCATTTGGTGGAGCAGTTTCATCTAGCGGTGAGGAAACACTTGTCCGTGTCGTTTTGCAATACACTCATAATAATAAAGTCAAAAACAGGTGTTGCAAAACGCTGCAAAACCGAAACTTCTGTAAAAAAAAAATACACTGTATATCTGCATGTCCAGCGAAAACACTGCTCTCCTGTTTCTGCATTTGGGTGTTTACAGAAGAAATGTTTTTGGTCACAGTCTAACTGCCACTGAGTCATTTCAGTAAGACAGTAAACCCTCAATTGAGTCAATTCCAGAGAACACAGATGACTCAGAGGGGGGGCATTGGCCAAGACAAACCATCTCATTATTAAAAGACCAGAGTTGCTGATTCAAACCGAAAGCTATACACCGTGGGCTTTACTTTCAATATTACTTTCAGTGAGTGGGAAGCTTGACTGCATGGAAAGCAGCAGGTGAGACCATTTGCTTTCGAGGTGATGCAGTAGGATTGTAAAACGTGTACAGAAGGAAGTATCTCCTGCTGTGATACAAGTAAAACATATATGGGTCGCTCTCTATGGTTTACCCAAGGTTTCAGTCATTTTGGCAGTAAACATTTGTTGTCAGAGGCTTATGCCGCCACAATGAAGCTATGGATAGGCCTTTTGTGTGCCACATCAAATAATGCCAATAAGCACAGCCAAATCAAAGTGAGTTTCATTATGTGTGGCATTAGCAAAAAAAAAACTGTACTTCAGAAAATGAAAGAAGAGTCTGTGACGTCTTTGAAGTGCAGCTTGGAGGAATAAACAATGTTACACTTGGAAGTAATATTATTTACACGAAAAGCCGCATTCATTTGTAAAAGTATGGCAACAAATTAAAGCCTTTTTTGGCTTTTGATCTTAATATTCACCAATAGTCTATGTACACATTTATTATTTGTATCTACCTATTTTTCTTAATTTTTTCTATTCGTAGTGATCTTTTTGACTTGCTGACATCTTTTATTTTTGTCATTATATTTTAAATCCAACTTTTGTAGCAAGTATTTTAAAAAGAAAGTATGCAATTAACAGCCTTTTGACATGATTAGAAATAGTTGAAAAAAGAATTGAATGCGTATTGTGATTCTTAGTTAAGTCGTCTACATTACTCAATTTCAATGGTTGTCACGTTAGTTTATTTAAACCAAAAACGGTTTATTTAATCATCAAAGGCTCTTGAACCTGTAACAAAAATTGTAATTATACATATTTTTTAAAACATGCAGACCCTAAGACAAACCTTGCGTAGCTTATACTCCTCCTCCACCTGGCCACTGTGGTTGAGGTGACGTAGCCAGGTGGTGACTTCCAGCCGTCGATAGAGCTTCTCCTCGGGGTGGGTCTCAGCCGAAGGCAGGGTGGGCCTCTGGATGGAAAACTGCATGCAAGATTTCTCATTTGCCACCTGACAGAAGAAGAAGGAAATGAGCAAAACAAATGGGCACAGAACCAAAACATGAGCACACAACTAAGAAAGAACACCTGAACAATTCTTGATACAACCAGATGCTAAAAAGTATTTTGGATTGGAACCCGACCTGGTCTTTGAGCTGAGTTTCCCTGCAGCACTTCCACTGTTGGAAGACCTCAGACAGCTTGTCCAGGCCAGCATGATGAAAGTGGAGGATCTTATATTGGCTCTCTCTGCTGGCGATCACCAGCTGGCCACTGGTACACGCTTCATCACTGCAAAGGCATCAAAAAGAGATTCAGAATAATCAGAAAATAGGATTCACAAAAGAAAGTCAAGGAAGGGGCTTAATAGGGCAGTAACAGACATACTTAAATACAATTACGTCATTGTGTTTCATTACTTAACTTAAATCTAATCGTTTTCCCCTTATTTTTATAAAACAAACCGACACCATCCTGAAACCCACAAAAACCGTGTGTTCTTGCATAGTAGCGCAAAAAGGTGACCCCCACATGACCTCCGTGACCTTTGCGCCCCCTGTTACCTGAAGAAGAGCCTCAGTGACCTCATGTGACCCAGATCCACCCTGAAAACACCGCACAACTGCTCCAGAGCCATCACCTTCTCCTGCTCCTCCCACCGCACGGCCTGCGATTGGCCGCTGCTCTCGGAGGGGGCGTGGCTGTCCACACTGGAGGCGGAGCTTAACGAGTGGTTCATGGACTCCTCACACAGCTCCCTGATGGTAAAAAAGAGAAAGGAGTAAGGATTTCCTGATTTAATTTGTATGTGATGTACTGTGCTAAAAGGAACTGAGTCATGCTTCTCATGAAATCCAAAGGAAGGAGACATTGTTGTTTAAGCCCTAAAAATCTCTCTTATCTTGTGCCTCACATTCAGAAATGGGGGCTTTTTCTATGTGCACCATCGTTAATAAATATTATGTAGACAGCGGCTAGCGGTGTTTAGCCCAGGGATAATTGTGCATACATATAGCTCAGCTCTGCCCTGTTGTTTTGTGTCTCAGTATGGTTCCACCAAGAGGCTGAGAATGGGAGGAATGCATGGAGGCTTCTGAGGACACACACTTACACACATACACTTACACACAAGGAAGTCTGTACACACACAAATCATACTGTCTGCCTTCCAATTTCCCCTGTCATTCCCCCATGGCCAGCATGTTGTTCCCGGCACTGAAACCTGAGCCGAGGGTTTCTCTGCTGCTGGACGAGACACACAACTGTGCAAACACACACAACCTATACACATTCATGTCCAGAGGAACACACAAATGCAACAAAACTGAAAACGGACAAACACACAGGTTTTTTTAATCATAAGAATCACTAGCTGGCAAGTGTACGCACACACACACACACACCACACACACACATCACAAACCACACACACACACACACACACATCACACACAACACAAACACACACACACACACACACACAACACACACACACACACACACACACACACACACACACAGCACATCACACACACACAACACACCCACACACAACACACACACTACACACACACACACCACACACACTACACACACACACACCACACACACACACAACACACACACACACACACACCCACACACACACACACACACACACACACACACACACACACACACACACACACACACACACACACACACCACACACACACACACACCACACACACACACACACACACACACACACACACACACACACACACACACACACACACACACACACCATAGCTAATGACCATAATGCATTTTCAAACACGTCTTGAGACATGCCAATGCTGAGAAACGGACCAACACCGAAATGTGTTAAACCCCGCTGAAATTTGAGAAGTAGACGTCCACATGAAGTTATATGCTCACCACCTACCATCAAATAGACTTTTTATTTAAATAATTAAAACAGGATTCATTCCATTTAAAAAGTGTAGTTTATTTGCCCTGCAGTAATAAAAAAAAAGCTACATAAACTGTTTATCTCTTTGTTTGAAGGAATTTTTGTAATGTTGTGGAAAATTAAACTTTTCCCTCCAAAATTACTTTTATTAACAACTATTTTACACAAAAGGCCTTTCGGTCGGTACATTGAAACTGCATGGGAGGCAGGGCCCAGTCTAATCTATTACAATCTGAATCAATCATGTCTGGCTAATCATTTCCCCGTAAACAGATGGGAAAATAACAAGGCCGATCAATCCAAGCTGCACAGTTTCCTCTGCTATCTTCTGATTTACTGCTCTCCGTCTCATGTATCACGCCACAAACCAGACGGCAGAATACAAGGAGAGTGCAGAGAGGCACAGAAGGCTCTGGCATGGGAGGCAAACTGAAATCCATTTTAAAGACTACTGTACTTGCTTTTTTATAAATATGATGACCGTAAAGTACAGAGTGTTAACAAGGCCTTCGAGGCTATTTACATAATTCCCTCCATTCTTTCTGCACGCTTGGCTTGAAAGGACCAACAATATTTCCCTGCAAATACAAATGCAATAACCATGGAAATTGTGGTGAGAAACAAGACTCCTGCCATTCTTGCTGTGCTGCATTTAGGTGTAGACTCATAACAAGCGATTAACAATGTCTGTCAGTGTCAACAGCTTCATTCTGCTCGTGTTCTGTAGGCGGCAAAAACAGGCAGCAAGTCTCTGTACAGAGAGAACATTATGTAAACAAGCTGTTTTGATGGAGTCAGCCATGTCCCACCAGGCCAAGGTGAGATCAAAACTGCCCCGAGGCCCTTATAACACCTCTCTCCTCGTACATGAGGCTTTGCCCTGGGGGAAGGTGCTGCCAGGTCACCCTGAGAACCAGGACAGAGGGCTGTGGGCCTCCAGGGATGCCAGGCCCTTCAGCTAATCCCCAGGGAGACGAGGGAGGGGTGAAGTGAGTGGTGTGGGCTCTCTGCAGTGCACACTTTGGAAAGTGGTCAGTACAGTCAGGAGTTTGAAAAAAGGAGAAACACATCTGACGCTGATTTTTGTGATGTCGTAATAATCCCAGAACCAAAAACAGTAGCATGCATTAAAGTCTGATGTATGTCTCCACTAGAAAGGGGATTGGAAGATAAATGTGAAGATTATTATAGTGCCTATAAAAAGGACTCTGTTTTATTATTTACTACATGGACTCCGGATACCCACAATCAGTTCAAACGCCCTGACAATACAGATGATCCAAATGTATTTGATTTGTAAGCATTTAAATCTACTTTGTATAGATATGTTTGTATTGATCAATGCCAAAAAAATACTTGGATTTAATGCTGTAAAACAACCCATTAAAAACGTCCATAATAAATAATACAAAGTGAAAGAAAATACATTTATTTTCCCAATTTTTTTAATGATTTCATTTGTTTTCTTATCGGTTACTTTGAAATCTCCAGTACTCGGATATTAATTAGAATACAATACTGTAATGACTTGTAGACAGTATAATACACTGAACAAAAATATAAATGCAACACTATTGTTTTTGCTCCCATTTTTCATGAGATGAACTCAAAGATCTAAAACATTTTCTATATACACAAAATAACCATTTCTCTCAAATATTGTTCACAAATCTGAAAAAATCTGTGATAGTGAGAACTGGATCGGCGTATACGACAGCGTGTTCCAGTTCCTGCCAATATCCAGCAACTTCGCATAACCATTGAAGAGGAGTGGACCAACATTCCACAGGCCACAATCAACAACCTGATCAACTCTATGCGAAGGACATGTGTTGCACTGTGTGAGGCAAATGGTGGTCACACCAGATACTGACTGGTTTTTGGACCCCCCCCCAGACCCCCCCAATAAAGCAAAACTGCATGTTTCAGAGTGGCCTTTTATTGTGGCCAGCCTAAGGCACACCTGTGCAATAATCATGCTGTCTAATCAGCATCTTGATATGCCACACCTGTGAGGTGGGATGGATTATCTCGGCAAAGGAGAAGTGCTCACTATCACAGCTTTTTTCAGATTTGTGAACAATATTTGAGAGAAATGGTTATTTTGTGTATATAGAAAATGTTTTAGATCTTTGAGTTCATCTCATGAAAAATGGGAGCAAAAACAAAAGTGTTGCATTTATATTTGTGTTCAGTGTATAATACAGTGATAAGTGGTTGTTGCTTCATTCTATGGCTCCTGAGATATATTCCTTTCATCTGAAGTAAAGCATGAAAAAGTCAGGACGGTCGGCAGAAGTTTCATAAACTCCAGTTAAACTCTGAAGGAACTTGTTAAGAAGCTTGACGGAGATTGCTGTGGATTTCTCTCTTTGCCCTCTCCCACCACTCTCCTCTTTCTCTCCCTCTTTTTCATCCGCTCTTGCTCTCCCATACGCGGTTCTTTCTCTTTGAATGATTCCAAGTGACATGTTTCCAGTTCCTGGCCCCTTAACAGTGTCAATTAAAGCAAGGGAGAGAGAAAGAGAGATTGAGTGGGTTCCAGGGTTTTGGCTGCTGCTCCGCTCTCTTCAGTCCTCTAATCCGGAGAGCTGACATTCAGCCCAGCACAACAACCCCAGGAGCACTGGGAATCAAAGGGCTTCACACAGTCTTTAGTCAGGGAAGGGAGGGGGGGAGATATTTGAGAGGTGGGCAACACCGAAAGAAACAATATTGTGAAAAAACTGAGAGAATGAGCAAGAGGAAAGGATGCAAAATAAAGAGGGGAAGGAATGGACGGGTAGAGGACAATCAAAGGGGAAGGGAAAATAGACAAAGAAGAGGACGAGTGCCCGAGACACTAACAGCGAGTGGAGCAGAGGAATGGAGGAGGAGAAGGACAGAGTAAAGGTTAGATGCTGTGAAGCAGAGAGTGCTGCCAAGTCACACACTGACTGCACTTACAGCAAGCTGGGGTCTGAGAGTGGTTAGAAAGGCCTAAACACACACTCTCCCTCTCCCTGTCACACACTGACACAGGCTCACACATTCTGGGCAACATGTCAGGCCAAATAGCTGCGTGAGGAAACGGCCACGGAGGGAATCATAAAGTCAAACGGCCGTGAGGTCCGACCAGCAACACAATCACTGTCCAGATGGCTCGCCTGATTAGAGAAGAGTCTCTGGAAGCACTGAGGTTTTTGGGTTTGCAGATTGCGGGGACTTATTTTGGGCCATCTGGGAAATGATTAGACATTCAGACTGAGAGCTGCTTTAAGTGGATGAACCCATCTTGATCATTAGATGCCACCTACTTGAAGTCATCTACCTGCTTTCACTGCAAAAGGCACATTCAGCTGTAGAGCAGTAAGCCACCATGTGGCCTCAGAGTGGAAGTTATCTCTCATGGAATCAGTTTTTCCTTTTTGGCTCCACCTTGTGGTAGCTTAGAATAACTGAAAAAAAACAACTTAATTGTATTAACTTTTAACAAGAAACCATTATAACCAGGGGTGCACATAACTTTTTTGCCCTGGTTCTCAAAGGAGCACCTGGAGATGTTGCTTGGTGCTCATCCTTAAAATGAAATAAACCGTAAGTTTTGAGGGGGTCTTGACTTTATTTGCCAGACACACGGCACTGGACACACATGCAGAGGTGCACACAGAACACACATGCAGAGGTGAACACAAGACAACATTAGCACGACCAGTAATCCTACAAGCATCACTACCCTCCTGACTGTTCTCCTCACTGTCTTCCTCTCTGTCAGACATGGTAGCTGATGATGTAGGCCTACTACTTTCTCTCTGGTTGAGTCTGTGATTAGATGCTTGATTCCACAAGTCAACAGCTGCTTTTGGGTCAGTCTCTGTTGTCATCTTAGAAAAGTGGATGTAATCAAATAAGTATGTGAACATAACCAATAGCCTACCATAGCCAATAACAAATTAATGTAACTTATTTTATTTGTGTTGTTCATTCATATCTTATTTTACCTTAACATTTATTTTATTTATGCATTTTTTTTTTATCTCTCCAGTTTTAAAGGATATTTTTGGTTACTGTCCTATAGTATACATTGGAATGATTTAAAAACCTGTTTATCCCAATAATTGCAAAGGAGTGCCTTGGAAATATGTGTTTACATAGGCTAAATTGTGACCAAACCGTTTGAATTTAGACTAAGAGTCCTTTACCTCACTGAGCTGTAGTTAACTCATCAGCCTCTCAGTCTGACTGGAGAGGACTCTCTCTCCACATTATTGTAGAAACATCTTCTTCCTATCTCCGATAGAGCAGCTAGCACGGCACCAGATTCTAATAACAACAGCGCTGGTACCACCCTCCCTCGCTCACTCGCATTTTGTCTGTGAGCTGCGGGCGCCAGATAAGCCAACATCCCCCATTTTCATCACTTACAGCGCCCATCGTACAGGGCAAATGAAAGGTGGAACCGGGGTGAAAAGGGTGTTACATTTATTTAATTGTGAATATTGTTACATCAAGGCCGAAAATTAGGATGAGCCCCAATGGTCAAAATGTTTTTTTCCCTCCCAGAACTGCCAGCTCAGCACCTCCCCAGATCTGGCGCCCTAGGCGAACATCTAGCCAGCGCTACGGGCCGGCCCTGAGTTCATATCATGGTTCATATGCAACTCGCAAATATCTTTCTCTCTCATCTCTCCTCTCTCCTCTATTTTCTCTTTTCTCTCTCCCTCTCAATGTTGGTACGCAAATGCGCTTTGTTTCAAATGACCCGGTGCTCTTTTTTTGGCGGAGGTGCGCATGCGCACCTGCGCACCAGTTATGTGCAGCCCTGATTATAACAAAGGTCTATGACAGATTGTTATTTACGTTTTCTCAGATATCAATTACTGACGTTTTTGGTCTGAATGTATCATCATTTTATTATTTTTGGTGGTAGCAACTGCAGGAAAAACATACAGAAAAAAAGTGTTTTTCTTTAAATGCTAAAAAAAATATTATGTATAGAAAATAAGTTAGACTTTTCTCTGACTTTAAAATACCAGTTAGCAAGTGTCAAGTAGAAACACGTTTTTAATTCTTCATGGTAAAAATGTATATTGTTTAATTTCATGTTGGTCCACAATACATGCCTTGTGAAAAACTATAAAGAAGACTTTATACATAAAATGTAAAAAAAATGGTGTCTTTTATAGTCTGTTCAGTATTGCTAAGGTTGAGGGGCATTCAGTGGATTGGACCTTACTTTGTATTTGTTTCTGGCTACAGCCCTGATTACAGATTCAGTTTTTCCTCGTGTCCCTCTTCCCAGGCTCTTTAAAATACGACATATTTACATAACTGATTTTGCAAATAAACATACAATTAATCCCTATTTAGTGCAACAACAATCAGCAGCATGTGTCATCTCTAACAAAGGCCTGACAATAAACAATGACTTATTGTTTATTCAAGAGACAATTACTAACACTAAACAATATTGTGCAACAAATGCTTTGTTATTTGACAGAACATGACTGGAGCATCTGAAAGCAAGTCTTTAGAGCTCCAACAGAGATAATGCGGTTCTGTAATTAAATCATTTGAAAAGCAACTTAAAACGGTCCAGCAACACCAGATAGTTGTTGCTTCAATTGTTGGAATATCTTCTAGAAAAACTGCAAAATTAAGTGTTGTCAAAGAAAATAAATGATGGAAAAAAGCAAGGACGAATAGCAGTTACAAAGGTATAGACTTAAATAATAACTGCAGGGTGTGTGATCACAACACCAACTACAATTCCTTGTTTTTTACGTTTCTTCTCTAATGAAAAGCTATCGGGCAGTCAGGAAATGAGGAGGGAAGCAAAAGAGCCTTACAGTGCAGTATGAAGTACTCGGCTACCAGAATGCAAAGAACATCTGAAGTGTTGATGATATTTAGGACAGTGGTGGAGATATAAGTAAAAGAAAGCCAATAAAAAAGATATATTTGACCAACACTGGGTAACTAAACATAGAATAAACTCAACTCTGCCTTTAAAAGGTCCCCTATTATACTGTTTTCATCAATGTATTATAGGTCTCAGATATATACAGAACATGTCTTTGAAGTGTTTGGCTCGAAACACCAAACAGATCATGCATTGTAGCATCCCATAAACCCCTCTGTTTCAACCCTGTTTCAAAAGTGCTGATTCTCTGTCTGTTACTTTAGAGAGATAAGAGAGAGATATTTGGTTAAAAAGAGCACATTAGGAACCTTTTCACCCCCAGATAGTCCCTGCTGGCGAGGCAGTACTTTCCTAAGGAGGAAATGGTTCGTGGGTGTGTCGGCCACACTCAACATTTCTGATTGGCTGGGCGAATTGCAAACCACGGCCCGTAAAACTCCGAAAAATGTTGTGAACCCAAAGCAGAAGAAGAAGTGACGTCAGCGGCTTCATTTGCCTAATCCTTCCTCAAGGGCTGCTTCTTAGGTCGGTTAAATGAAATCCTTGCTTCCCTCACTTGCGTAGTTTCCCTGCGTTTAGTCCCTCCCTCCAGGGAAGCATGGAGGGACGCAAGGAAACCACGAGAAGCAGGGAAATGAGTTTTAAGAGCAATGGGACGTCCTTTCCTCCGGAGCGTCACGTGAAGCGACGTCCGTTTGTGATGACGCCGCACAGCTGATCGTCTGACAGCAGCTCTGTCCCCGTTGTTTTCACAAACACCCCCGCCTCTGTTAGTACACATTTACTGACACAAACATTTGTATCATCTGTTGTAGACCCCAATAAATAAAATAAAATAAGAACTCATTCTCAAAAAAGATAAACGCCATTCTTAAAATGTATAAACGAACATTAGTTGCATTAATATTGATTAGAGTGCACAATAGAAATAAAATAATTGAGAGAAGAAAAAGAGAGATATTATCTATCAAAACCCAGTTAGATTAACATTCATTGGATTGCACACTTTGTTTGTTTGTGTGGATATGTAGCACATTAACATTTTAATAGCACTTAATGACTGACTGAATGGAAATGACAATAAATGAAAATGTAAAACGAAAAAAGCGATCATGAAAATGTTTTTTGTTTCCAATTTTTGACCACTTTGTTGTTCCGATATATCACATATTTGTAACTAAATGATACATGAATTGAAACAAAACACGGTATAAACTGAGGAGTGACTCTCGTGAGTTTCATGTATTTTCTTCACTCCGCTGGGAAACTGCTCTCATGTCAAGAAGCATCAGATCACTGCATGCGCTGCATCGTCCAATCAGTGAGCGATACACAGTAAGGGGGCGGGGCGAGTGTCTGAGGATTTCACCGGAGGATGGTCTGGTGGTTCCTCGATTATCGCTCCTCCGTTATCGCTCCTCGATCCTCGGTACCAATAAGGCCACTGGGAGGCTACTCAAGATGGCGCAGATGATACCGAGACCGAGGAGCGAGGAAATGAAAAATAACCGAAGTGAGACGCTATGGGCTCAGAACAGTCTCATAATACACACATGCACACAGAAGGATTCACACTTGTATTTCATGATCCGCAAAAGGATTCACACTTGTATTTCCGGATCCACACTTGTGTTTTTCAATGCACACACAAATGTGTTCCGTTTCATATACATGTAAATAAAATCTAAATACAGAAAAAAGTTTTACATATGTATTTTTGATCCACACATATTTGTTTTCCGTTTAAATCCCCTGAACCTGCAAACCGCTTTCTGTGCATGGATCGCTGTGCATTCGTGTGTGGGTTTTTTGAGACTCCCCTGACGCTCACCCGATTCGTACTTGTAATTTTTTCCATCTATAGCCAATCAGATGTCTCCTTCATTCTAAGCCACTCACATGAGCGCGCCCCCACGAGGGTATGATTTATTGCGTTCATGACACTTCATATACGCATTTTGCGCTGTCCGGTCAGCTCACTAAACAGAGGGCGGAGCTTCAGGTGATTATGCAGAGCTGCGTGTCTCCGTCAGACTCAGCAGCTGATCTGATCTCTCTCTCGCGTCCGGTTATACTTCACTCGCGTTTATGTCCATATCGATCAGATCCAGCTCTCCTAATCGGCCTTTATAGAGAGCACCGATCAAACTATTAAGAGTGAATATCGGCCGATAATGACCGGCGGGGCTCCCCCCGTTGACAGTTCACTAGCACTGGCTTCGTAGTGCACTGATCAATTAGGCTAAGCTAACCTGTAGCTGCTCCCTCCACACTCACAACAACTTCATACAGACATAAATAAAGCAGCTGTATTCGCCACACAGGAAACACACATTTAAAACGGTTTTGCCTGCCGTTTTTGTGTACACAAGCATTCATCAATGGTTCGGAAAGTGGCGCTGTACCTTAATAATATAAAAGATTGTATTTGCGTGCATTCGGAAAGTGGCAATGTACTGAGAGTGGAGGTGTCCTGACATTAGCGCCTGCAGGCAGGCTCCATGAAGCTGTCAGCTCCGGACTGCGCAAAATGCGTATATGAAGCGCTACGTGGGGGCTCGTGGGGGCGCGCTCATGTGATTGGCTTAGAATTGAGGAGACATCTGATTGGCTATAGATAGAAAAAATTACAAGTACGAATCGGCTGACCATCAGGAACACATTTGTGTGTGCATTGAAAAACACAAGTGTGGATCCGGAAATACAAGTTTGAATCCTTTTGCGGATCATAAAATACAAGTGTGAATCCTTCTGTGTGCATGTGTGTATTATGAGACTGTTCTGAGCCCATAAGACGCAGCCAGGGACTTATTCCGGTGAGAACGCGATCTACTAGGACAGTTTGAGGGACTAAAGAGTTCGGGGGGAACAAGTACCGGGGACAAGTACCGGCTAAGTACTTGGTGTGAAAGCGGCTAATGGTGCTCTAGGAGGAGATTCAGGTGATAAGGTGGGGGGGGTGTTACCTTGGTTGGTTATTGGCTAAAGGTTACACAAGCCAACAAATCGTTATGACATCATAAAGTGGCCAAAATCTGATCAGCTTATTTTCGGACAGGTTTTTATATAAATGGATCAGAACAAAAAGTGAGCAAATATTTGTTCCTGAAACTTTCAGAATCTCTTTACACAGAGGGGACACATGTTTATGTATAAAATACATGATAAAGTGGATTTTGCATAATAGGTAACCTTCTAAATAATAGCAAAAATAGTTAACTAATGCAGCTCATTTCGACCCACTCACTGACCTGCTCTCACTGTCCAGGAACACAGAGCCGCTGCTCTCACAGAGGGCTTCGCTGACGGGCGACAGGCAGAACGGGGAGGAGAACGTGTCCGAGTCCGAGCCCATGGTGCTGTCCCGACTCACTTCGTCCGACAGCTCGCAGGAGCCCTCGTCGCCCTCGTCCCCCGCGGAGGGCAGCGGCTGCTGGTGAGAGGAGGGGTCAGCTCCGGCCTCTGCCCCCTCTGTGGAGGTGCTGCTGGTAATGTTCCTCTCCTCATCCTCATCTTCCTCCTGGGCTGCTGCGTGACGGGGATGGGGTCTGGAGGGGATGGTTGGTTTAAAGCATTATTAGCACTATTTCTAATTCTTATCTAACACGTGATTTTTCTGATATGGAAATATATGATTCTATTTAAACATGGTTTGCAATTAAACAGGTTAACAGTACAGTGACAGATTTGTAATCTGCCAAATCTGTCACTGTGTGAATTTGTATTGTAGTGAATACAATACAAAACAGGAATGTACAAATCTCCTATCACAGGGAAGGATTTAGTGAGTTTCAATAGATTTGGGGAATATGTGGGGAATACCTTTGCCAAGAAGTATAATACATGAGAGATGTTCATTGGATTACATATTAAATTATTATATTACATTTCATTTGGCTGAGGCTTTTATCCAAAGCGACTTACAAGAAGTGCGAAAACCATAGAGATTCAAACTGCGAACAACAAGGAAAGTGCAGAGCAAATAATACCATTTTGTAGTAATATCAAGTGCTGTAATATACATTGAACACTGAACAATAATATCATTGTTTTCTTTAAGAACCCCTATCCAAAATGTCTGAATGCATATACATAATAGCAAATAGCAACAAATGTGCCTTTAGTTATTTAGGACTCATTAGAAATCTTTGATGAATCTAAGTTAATTGTATTGGGTCTCAGTGGGATACTATATAGTGCTCTTTAAGAGAAGCATTATTAATTATCACAATAATAACATGCTTTTTGTGTGACCTGCTAAAGACATTGACGATACATGTTTAAAGAAATGGCTTCCCTACCGTCGGCCTCGGTGGCGTGCGTTCCTGCGTACAGGGGAGCTCTCCGGGGTGATGTAGCGCAAAGCCTCCTCGTCCTGCCTCTGGATGCGGGAGTTTGGCACCCAGGTGAGAATCAGGGTGGTGCCCAGGCTCTCGTCCTTCTCCGTGTGCACGCACAGGTAGCCTGCAGGGGGCAACAGGAATTCAGGTAGGAACAACGATGTTTGGAAAAAGTCAGGTAGCATATGAGGAAATGCCAAAAGTATCTGGCAGCTGCAGCCCAAAGACAAACAAGAGAAGATAAACACACAAAGGGGTGACGACACACCCTGAGAGGGGAGTAACAGCCTTACACTCACACACCAAACTGGACGATCACATGAGATAAGAGATGGAGACAAAGCTGTGAGCGGTTATACCAGAGCAAGTTTAAAAAAGTAAACCAGCAACACAGGCCACTGATGCTCATATTTAAAAACACAAGGATAGAATCACACATCCTTCATTTTAAAAAGCCATAGACAAAATCTATTTTAGTGTGTTTAGACAGTAGAGTCAGGAAAAATAGGTAGAATATATTATTGTATTGAATATATTAAAACTAGGGCTGTCAAGTTAACGCGTTTTTGCGTTAACGCGTTAATAACGCCACTAATTCTTTTAACGCGATTAACGCATGTGTATTTTTTTTCCTCGGCCGCCCCGTAGTTTCAGAGCGCATCGAGTTTAAAATACCATCTACAAGCTGATGCTGACAGGAGCAGGGAAGCAGGAGCGGTCCTGCTTCCCGCTTGTAGCAGACCACACTTCCATGCTCACCGGCAGGCACCGACTGGCTGTTGGGAGGACCGGGAGGGTGTGTGTATGTGTGGCTCGAGCGAGCGAGAGAGAGACCTTACGTGCATTGTTGTTGTTAGCATCTGGTGCTAGCTAGCTGCGCTAACGGATATGGAGCTGTTTAAATGAAAACAGACCTGAGCGACATTTCGCCACAACTGCGCCGAGCACTTGACTTTATGCAGGAAGCCAGACAGTGGGACATTGTACGAAAAGTCAGCACACTCAGCACGGATAGTGCGCAACATGATTGCAGCGTCCAGGCAGCTCCCGTTCGAGCATATGCCTTGAGTTGCACATAGCTCCAACGATCGCTCCAACGATCACACACACACACACACACACACACACACACACACACACACACACACACACACACACACACACACACACACACACACACACACACACACACACACACACACACACACACACACACACACACACACACCACACACACACACAC
Organism: Gymnodraco acuticeps; assembly: GCF_902827175.1. Taxonomy (NCBI): domain Eukaryota; kingdom Metazoa; phylum Chordata; class Actinopteri; order Perciformes; family Bathydraconidae; genus Gymnodraco; species Gymnodraco acuticeps. The sequence goes on from NW_022990238.1 coordinate 1,179,653, forward strand.
ACCACACACACACACACACACACACACACACACACACACATCACACACACACACACACACACACACACACACACACACACACACACACACACACACACACACACACACACACACACACACACACACACACACACACACACACACACACACACACACACACACACACACACACACACACACACACACACACACACACACACACACACACACACACACACACACACACACACACTGTATTATTGTATGAGAGAGGTTCCAGGTTGAATTGAGGCGAATATTTGTAATGTTCAGAGGTTGTTGTGTTTAATATTCATGAGAATATTTGTCATTGTTCAAATGAAACAAACATTAGCATAAAGCATATTTGTCCACTCATATGTTGATAAGAGTATTAAAAACTTGAAAAATATTCCTCTAAGGTACATTTAGAACAGATCAAAAATGTGCGATTAATTTGCGATTAATCGCGATTAACTATGGACAATCATGCGATTAATCGCGATTAAATATTTTAATCGACTGACAGCCCTAATTAAAACCCTATAAAAACGCAGTCAGGGTAGACAGCCGTACATATGACACGTGATTCAGATTGATTTTAAATCTTATCTTAGAAAGCTTGCCTGTTTTTGGATCCTGTTGTATTTTAGAATTTTTATTTTAATAATCCAGAATATTTGATATTGTTTAGTTTATATTTGATATATTATTTTCATTTAATTTGTAATCGTTGATTCACTTTTCCACTTTAAGTATTTTAAGTATTGTATTATAAAGTCTGAACACTTAATTTCCCAATTTGGGATCAATAAATTCTATCCATCTATCTATCCATCTATCCATCTATCCATCTATCCATCTATCCATCTATCCATCCATCCATCTACCCATCTATCCATCTACCCATCTATCCATCTATCCATCTACCTATCCATCCATCTACCCATCTATCCATCTACCCATCTATCCATCCATCTATCCATCTATCCATCTATCCATCTATCCATCTATCCATCTACCCATCTACCCATCTATCCATCTACCCATCTACCCATCTATCCATCTACCCATCTATCCATCTATCCATCTACCCATCTACCCATCTATCCATCTACCCATCTATCTACCCATCTATCCATCTACCTATCCATCTATCTATCCATCCATCTACCCATCTATCCATCTATCCATCTACCTACCCATCTATCCATCTACCTATCCATCTATCTATCCATCCATCTACCCATCTATCCATCTACCTATCCATCTATCTATCCATCCATCTACCCATCTATCCATCTACCCATCCATCTAGCCATCTATCCATCTATCCATCTATCCATCTACCCATCTACCCATCTATCCATCTACCCATCTATCCATCTACCCATCCATCTATCCATCTATCCATCTATCCATCTACCCATCTATCCATCTATCCATCTATCCATCTACCTATCCATCTATCCATCTATCCATCTATCCATCTATCCATCTATCCATCTATCCATCTATCCATCTATCTACCCATCTATCTATCCATCTATAAATCTATCCATCTATCTATCCATCTATCCATCTATCTATCCATCTATCCATCTATCTATCCATCACTCTATCCATCTATCTACCCATCTATCTACCCATCTATCTATCCATCTATCCATATATCCATCTATCCATCCATCTACCCATATATCCATCTATCCATCTATCCATCCATCTATCCATCTATCCATCCATCTACCTATCCATCTACCTATCCATCTATCTATCTCACCTGGGTGGTGCTCTGCCAGGCCGGGCAGGGGCTCTGCAGGGTGCACGCAAACATTATTTTTGGAGAAGATGATCTCGCCGTCCAGGCCCGAGCGCAGTGATGAGCCTCCGGGGTTAAAGGTCAGGAGGTCGGAGGCCTTGGAGGAGGCACGCCGCAGGAGCCGACCCAGAGACATCTCCTCAGGCACCGGGACACTGGGCCCATCCTCTGGATATTTGGGAGCAGAAAAGGGAGATTGAGGCAGGAGGGGAGGTCAGAACAGGCATCTGATTGTTAAAAAGGGAGGGAAGGCTAAGGGAGGGGGACATGAAAGAAGTAAAGGAAGCAGGTAGATAATACTTTATGACATTGTGACACAGCTTGGCTCTACAGGAGAGCTCACTTCCTCACCTACACCTCACCTGCTCTGTCACATGTGTCCCTGTATTTACTGCAGTGTCCTCTCTGCAGCGTTAACCCCCACTCCCCACTCCCCTTTCCCTCCCTCCCCACCTCCCCTCTGCACTTGTTCAGCATTTTCCTGTGCCACATTTTCTTTGCCTATGGCCTCGACCTATTAACAAATTCACAGGTTCTGTGTGGATACTGTACTAGTGTGTACCCAACGCGTCCCACCTTTTGTAAACAACCCACACACCTTCCCGCGTGTACACTACACACACAAAGACAAGTGCAAACACACTTCACTCCATCCGTGTGAAATTGGTAGCAGATAACAGTAGCCGACAGATGTCATCAACAGAAACACTGAACTGCGATCGGCATGGCACCACGACACCGGTGTTCAGCTTGTCTGCTTCAGAGAGAAAGTATTGTGCGATGAGACAAACTTCAAGTAAATCAAAAAGAAACACAGCTCTTCTGATGTTGCAGTAGGTGTTGTTAGGGTCTTTTCCCTTTGAAAAGACTTGAAGAGAATATTACTTTAGAGACTCAAAGCTGTTAAAGCTAATAAAGTCAAACGTCTTTAAGCTCCTGGTCGTTCACCTCACACATTTACTCTTATCTCTGACATGTGTCTCTATCTTTTGACCCACTTCATGAGTGTAACCCTTTATATATACAGTCTATGGTGTAACCTTGTTTTTTTTGTTGGCTGAACATTGACATGTACTCCCCACTCCATCGAAGGAATGTTCCCTCCCTTTTCCTCAGAGGGCATGTTTACCTCGGCCTGATTGAGCAAGCACCCCACTTCCTGATGCCAGGCCCCAGACAGGAAGTCTGCTGGCACGAAATCCAGGCCTGACCTCGGAGAGGGGGCTTACTGTAGGCCATCATTTGGTTTACATTAAAAAAGGTGTGGGGTGTCAGATTGTGGGTGTTTTAAACTATTATATCATCTAAAAAAAAAAGGGGGGGTTGAAGTTTTTTTGTAGATAATAACCTTGAGCTCCTTAGCGGATTCAAATCACAATGTCTGAGAGCCCAAGGTTATGTCTTCATTTCCAAAATCTATATATTCAATTTAAGATAATATGAGGCTGGGCAACATGGCCACATCTTCTTTCCCGATTTTCATATGTATATCTTGTCTTATCATATCTTGATGACGATTCCACGATATACCAAGGGCTGTGTGCCAACTGCTTCACATGACACTATAATAATAATCCATTTGTAAATAAGCAGGAATTAACGTACACACCGTCCTCATACTATCCGTCCTCATATACTCTGACTCTGCATTCCTGCATCATGATACTGTGAAAATAATGCTGAACCTAATGACAGGCTGTGATCTTACACATGACACACAGCTGTTTCCAGTAGCTTCATAACAGCAATAACACACTGTATTAGAGCTGAACGATTAATCGATTTTAAATTGAAATCGTGATTTGAAATGATGCAATTATCAAATCGCAAAGCCAGCTTTTTTTTTTTTTTTTTACAATAAACTTCCGTTGGGTCGCTTAAAAACAAATATCGCAATTGCAATATGTGTCAGAATTTTTTTAATTAGATTATTTCCCCAAATCGTGCAGCCCTACACTGTATTCGATTGGCTGCTATGCAGTGGGTATTTTGGTCCGTATGTGATTACAGAGCCACTCAGGTCAGTTTGATAGGGCCAGGTCTGTCTGGTCTCACACTCCTCTCTTCTCCCCTCAACTTTTATGCTGTCAACACCTCAGTGAGCTCACAGACAGCCTCTCCTCGCTGACCTTTCACTATTTCATTAAATTAATAACAAGGTAAGGACACCCTAAAGTTTAGTCTAACTCTGGTTTGCTATATTTCACTTTTCAGTTCGCCTGACTACAAAGTTTGAACAAGAACTTGAAACGTAGACCATGGAAGTTTAGCTGTGAGTAGAGGCTGCCAGGCTCTCAGCTTCTCACCTCTGGGCTACATTAATTAAGTTGTCACGCTGACATTTGAATAGAGGCGCTAATACTGAAACCCCTTTACATCTGCGCTGTATACCAACGGGCCTGGGGCAGCTGAAAGGAGACCAGCCCCAAATCCTGACAAACAAGGCTCTTGTGAACTCTGCAAAGGCTGGGTAAGCTATGAGGAAACTTGGTAAGGAGTGGACAGTGACACAAACTATATTTATTTGAGAGGTGTCCCACTTAGGACAATGATCGGCAGATTTTAAGGAGTCCTTATATTAAGTGTATGTTCATGGTACATGTCAGAGTAAAAAAAAGAAAAGACTGTCAATAAATGGATATATTCAAACCCCAATATCCACAAAAAACGTACAAGTTTTAAGTGTGCTTTAAACTGGATTTGACAAAAGCGTTTAAGATCATTTCCACACCTCTTTTACAAATATAGCTTAAAGTATTAAATGCAAGTCAATGCAAAAACACCCTAACTGAACAAAAGTATAAGCATCAAAATATACTTGAAGTGCCAGAAGTAAAAGGACTCATTCTGCAGATTGTCCCATTCTCAAATAATATATAATATTATGTTTTGATTATAATTATGTATGCTTTAATGTGTGATCAAATCTGGTAAAGGTGTATTCCTTTGTATACTGCAGGGTAGCTTGTGAATTTACTCCAGGTGTAACTAAAATCTTTGATTGTGTTGATTATAGTTTACATCATCTAATCCAAATCTGCAAATTAACGAAAGGCATTAAATAAATGTAATGGAGTAAAAGTACACGATTTACCTCTGAATTGTAGTGGGTGGAAGCACCAGGTAGCAATAATTTGAAATACCTCAACATTGTAGTAATTGAGTAAATCTACTCAAGTCAATGCAAAACACCCCAATTGACAGCCTTACAAATCCACATAAAATAAAGCTGGATAACCTCATGAATTGAAACTATTTAATATAGTATTTATTTAAAAATATGTTGTATTGAGCTGTATTGTACAGGGGTGTTGAGTTTACATTTAACTTTCAGTGCATAGGGTGAATTTAGGTTCATCGTGTTACTGCTCCTATAATAAACAGGCAGGTTGATGGGCCGGCCTCTCCATGTCTGGGGGACATGCCTCAGTGTGGAGACAGGCTGTGAGACAGGGTGTGAGACGGGCTGTGGAGACGGGGTGTGCAGCAGAGGCGTGCCATGATGATGGCTCCATCAGCTATCACTACACTGACAGACAGCATCCGCCTGACAGCAGTGGAGGTTGGGACAAGGCTTTTGCCACCACAGCACTATTTACACACTGCCCCACACTCAGATACATGTGTGTATTTGTCCCGAGAAGCTATCTGTACCATCTTGAGCATAAATATTTTAGTTTAGCTGCCTAGACCACGGCCGAAATCCTTTGCTCGTTGCATGGTGTACAGGCTACTTTTAAGTTTGTTCAAGCTAGCAGCAGCGAAATACAACGGTGTTACATTATTTGCTCGAAACAAATAAATGTGTAATTTCTTGGATGTTGTCATACACCTGTTTCTAGCAGGAGACATGAATGAGAAGCAGAAAGGGGGCCAAGCGACTCTCACCTTCAGCCCTTCTGAAGTCTATAGCCCGCCTCGGACATGCATCTCACCGGGCAGCCGAGCAGCATGTACCGGCGTCGTTTCACCGCCTTTTTCCCGGATTTAGCCCAGCTGTTACGGAGTCTAGTCTTGTTTGTATCCCTGTGTTTTCCGACAGTGACACCACACGTTTGACTGCTAAGCTTTCGACAGCAAAAATAACACTTCCGGTTGTCACTTTCAAAGTAAAACCTTCTTTTACGAACCCTGTGCTGGCGCATTAAGGGAATTTATGACGCTTTAATTTGAAATGTAATTCCTTTTATTACCTGGTCATGAATGTCTAACTTGACTAAACAGCTCCAGACCAATCCCCCCAAATCTGCTGCTTCCGGAATGATGAAAGGATTTTCCAATCACACAAACCAGGAGTTTTAGATTTGGTATTGAAAACATTGTGGGACAGTAGGGCTGACGGCATTTTAAAACATAAAGACATATATTAAAAAAAAACTATGGTCATCATCAACCTATCCTACCTTAAAAATCGTATCCTCTTTCATCTCTTTCAGTGACGTTTTAAAGGTCACTGCTAAAGCTTGAATGATGCAGTCCATCATCAGGACCAGAGCTGGAGTCAGAGCATCTCTCACACCGCTGCTGGAGGGTTTACCTTTCCCTTAAAAAAACTGTTCTAGTGCAGGCAATAATACATCATTTATTTTCTTGCTAAATTAATAATAAGCGATGTACTGCCTATGATTTCATTTTTAGTTTCGGATTTGTTGTAGATTCGGCTTGGAGAATAATATATGAAATTCCCCTATTAACATGTACAATAAACAATTTATATATGTATTTAACACATGATCCTGTACAATGATGGTGGAGTATTCACAATAAAAACAGTATGTTATATCTGAAGATAGAACAGTGTTCTTGTAAAAAAAACATTTCTTTGTTCCCTTTTAACACTTTCATTTTTGTCAAATTATGTTGATAAAAACATATCTGTAATAATGTAATGTTTTTTTGATGAGCGCTCAAATGCAGTGATGTGGGAAATTCAAATTCATCTTGACTCATTTGTATGTATCTTCATTATTAGTAACAAAGGTTTACAAAACTGATGTAAAAAATACAGGTATACAGGTACAGGTAAAAAAAGCCATTAAAGAATTGAAATATATATATTTACAATACATCAAATTATCAGCAGAAAATGTAGGCTTTCAAGAAAACATAAAAAGTTAAAATGATAGCTCCCTTTTTTTTTTAAACTCCTCCTTACAAAGCAGTTCTTGGATAAAGAGGTAGCATAGCGTAAGGTGCATCACCGGGTCTGGGATGGTTGGGACAATGCAAAAAAATGCAGCTGATCTTTCAGCAACAAGGAAAAATACCAAGGCTCCCTATGGTTCTTGGGTAATAGAGTTCAGTGCATCAGAGAGCCCATTGGACTGTAAACACCGTTGACATGGGCAAGGCCAGGTTGGTCACTGTTAGAACCTGCGGGAAGTGAAATAAAAAACATAGCTTTATTTGGTAAAAAGACATTAGGCAATAGGCAAAATGAGTCAATTGGGAGAAGTCACAGATAATTTACCTTGGTGTCACTGCGGTACATGAAATCCCTGACTTGTTCCCCATTGGCTAACACGTATAGGGGTGGGGAGGGGACCCCGAACACCTGCAGCCCTCCAAGAACCAGACCATCCAGAGCCCCATTAAGCCTGAGGGGATCACTCACCACCTGACACTGAAGACATTAAGGGATCATTTATTTTTTTGTTTTAGTCTAAGTATATTAGATCAAAGTAATGTCAAGAATTGAGTTGAGTCCCTTCAATTTTGTGTCAAGTAGTGGTGCAGTAAAATGCTAACTATTTGCTCATCAGCTTTCCCAATGCAAATACCACTCGTTCCTTTCCTACCTGTCCAGCCATGAAGAGAACGTAACAATAATTTCCCGTTTCAAAGGTGTCGAGACTGTCCCCATCATCCCAGAACAAGTCTCCCCGGGCCCAGCCTCCTGCTGACAGCGCCACCGTCAGGAAGAAAGGGTTTATGCGAGAGGCTGTCGTTGTCAAAGCAGGCTCCTTCACAACAAAAGGCAGAGCAAAGAAAACATTAAAGATAGTACAAACAAACAAAATGTGCTCTTCTTTCCAAAGTGTTTAAGCTAGTTTTCAGCTTTAGGAAGTCAGTCAGAACACATGACAGTTATAGTTGCCATTTGATCATAGGCCATGTCACAGCCTAAAGTCTAAGGTGACTTGTTTGAATACAGGGGTCACAATTGTCTTTTCAAAAATGAGAATGTTCAATGATTAAATTATCTTATTTTATGTTACACAAGCCTCAAACTGTATTCTGCTAAAGAAAGGGCAAGTATAAACAGGAATTCAAGCTCTTGTTTAATCAGTTTTCATTTTTCCCCACTTGGTTTATTAACAATTCATCCACCAAATTTGTAATAAGCTGCATGTTGGCACCCACCTGCTGGGGGATTATATGTCCTTCCCTCACATGGACGTTGATGGTGTCCAGGGGGGCTGGCAGGAGCAGGTACTGACCCTTACTGTAGAAAGGCTGACCCTAGAGGGCACAACACATAAAGCTTATTTTACAATTAAAGCTTGAAATACTGAGGACACTTGCAAAAGACAGGGTAGTACAACACTAAAACCATAAGTTTTATAATCGCTTCTTTATTTAATATAACATTATACCGTTACTTTCCTTTCACAAAATGAACCAGGACACTAACAATAAGGAAGATCTTGGATAGATATTAATGAGAACTGTTTTGTTAAATCATACCATATAAAATAATTTCAAAACAAGTTTAAATTGTATTTTTAAATGCAAGGTTCTTCAAGTGTGCTGAAAGTATCTCAGTATTTATTTTAATCTGCTTTTTACCTCACTGTTCTAATCCTTTAGTTTTATAAAAAGCCTTCTACGGTTGCAAACTAGCAGTCTCTCTGAACACTATGTTATCGGATACCTGTTTAAAGTCTGTCTCTGTTCCTATCAAATAAACCATAAATAATAAATAAATGACCCGATCCAGAAAGGAAAAAGGCAAACACTTAAGTCACGTGTTACTGCAGAAAACCTCAAACATGGTCTTTGACAGTACACAAAAAAAAAATGTATTGAAATTGAGCTCACATTGTGCAGGCTGTACCAAGTGGCAGGGGGCAGGTAAGCAGCCAGCTCTTCTGCCCCCCGATCTAAGACTGGGCTGATGAGAAGGGAACTCCCCCAAAGGAACTGTCGGTCTATGGTCTGACAGTTAGGGTCAGTGGGAAACCTAAGGAGGTAGACAAGGAAGAAAGAGAAAGATAATGTTATAGAAACTGAACCACGTTGTCTTGTGTTGACAATAGGGAATCCAGAGGAGAAGACACATACTCCATGAAGAGTGGCCTGGCTACAGTGTCAGCAGAGGTGTGTGCATGATGGAAGAGTGTGTAGAGGAAAGGGAGAAGGGAGTAACGAAGGTTCAATGCACTCCGCATAGCTGCCTGGGCCTTCTGCCCAAAAACATAGGGCTCCTGAGGCTGGGGGACACATAGAAACACACAGACAATGAGAAGATATAGAGTTACATCTATTCATAATACATAAAACTGATGGACTGCTCTAGACACAGTGCAAACACATTCAAGGCAATCTCTGACATCTTTAAAAACATTTAACATAAACAAAGTACACTAAAGTTAACTTAATGATTTGATGGTGTTTTTATGAATTGTCCTGTTTCCAGAAAAAGCGCTCTATAAATAAAAAAATCCATTAATGAAGCACACCAGTTAACAAACAGATATACACATGAGAACAAAAGCAGTGTCTCTGTCTCACAGCGTTTGGCTTGTCATTGTGGTTCCTCATGAATGGGTAGAAGGCCCCGAGCTGCATCCAGCGTACACACAATTCCTCAGTGGTGTTCCCGCCAAAACCACAGATGTCCGCCCCCACGAGGGGAACCCCGAACAGGCCGAAGTGCAGCACAGCTAGAGGGGAATAGGTTCAAAAGGTCAATCAAAAACAATCAATCCGTGACTACATAAAAAAATATTTAAAAATAATGTCTACAACATACAGATAAGGCCAAAATTGAAAAAATTGAAAAATAAGGCCAAAATCCCACTGAATAATCACATTCATGCCAACATCAGTGACAGTGTAACAACACAATTGAATGACTTTTCAAAAGCTACATGACCTCACCAGGGATGGAGTATCGGAGCTGCTCCCAGTCACTCCGGACGTCTCCTGTCCAGACTCCAGAGAAGCGTCCGATGCCAGGGAAGGAGGAGCGAGACAGGACGAAGGGTCTCTTTCCTCGTACCTTCATGAGAGCGCTGCAGATGACAACCATCACCGGGATGAATACAGAACAAAAAACAAAAGCCAAAGACAAACGTGGCCTAAATATTCTTTGGTGACCTACCTCCAATATATGTCTTTCAATTGTTATATGCATGTTCTCAAAGAAAGGCTGTCTTTCTATTCATTCATTTTAAACAAGCTAAACAAATGCAAGTGCAGTTTGAATTTGAATGAGATATATAGCTTTAGCTCTACTAAAAGATAAAACATGAATAACGATCTTTTCAATTTGTCAAGATATTACCTTTTTTGTTAAATGTGTTAACACTGTCCTTTTAGAGAAGATGTCTTCCATAAAATGGCCATTAGTACCCTTTTTGCTGCTATTCCCGTACTGTGTAACTCAAAGATAAATAACAAAGTGGAAACATTTGTTTTGTGCCCTAAACCTGCATTTTTTTTAAATAGCCAGCAGGGGGCAACGCCTCTCTTTGCAAAAATAAGTCAATGAGATAAAATTACCCACTTGAATTATTACCCCAGGAAACATATTAAACACGAGTTAAACATCTTAAAAGGCTAGTTTCACACTGATACAAGATTAACATACTTCTATCTGTGGATAGATATGTAAATTGTAATCCCTGTAATTTTTGCTGTATGATGTCCTTTTGTTGTTCTGTTGTTTATGTTTTTATTTCTTCATGTGGAACCTACTGCTGCAGGTCTCCCTTGAAAAAGAGATCAATGATCTCAATGGGATTTCACCTGGATAAATAAAGGTTTTGAATTGAATACTTCATACTGATATACATTTTGTAAATGAGAGGTAATTAGATTATAAAGAGGATGACAAATTTGTGATTGAAAAGCCATTACCACAAGGTGCTTGTGTTGTTTTGTCCTATAACCTTTAGCCTGTCAGTGTGTTTTTAGCTATTGAGAGTTAAATATGACTCAACAAATTAATGTTCAGCTTCATCCTCTTGTGTCGATAATGGTTTCAAAGACTACGACGGAGACAGCCACATGGATAGGTGGAGGCTTCAGAAGCTGGAGTCAACAATCTAATGGGTGATGTTACAGTGACTCTGTCCCCTTGTCCTTTCCCTGCAAAACTAGCTCGTCAAAATGCATCAGCACCACTGCATGGTCTCACCTGTGAGTGGCAGAGGCCTCCGTCAGTCCGTACATATTGTGCAGGTTGTAGTGAGTGGACAGCTTCTGCTGGGCCGAAAGACAAATAGTTCCCGAGTTCAACTGGCCTCCAACAACCCCTGTTTGTATTAAAGTCAGGGAGACACACAGGCCCAAATGAATGCAATATATTCTGCCATCAGTGATGCATTTATAGTTATTTGGATGGTGTTTGTACATACACATCTACTTCAATGTATAAACTGACTACAAATGCCTTGAAAAGTGTAATGAATTATCATTATTATTAAATGTAAATGTATAAAGTCTGTATTAATTTCCTGCTAGTAACACTGATCCAATACACTTACTGGGTGTGTAGGGTGGGTTCTCAAGGTCACTGTCAGGACAGCCCTCCACTGAGCCCTGCACAAAACTGGATGGTTCATTCATATCCTGGGCGGAGCACAGGGGAAATACAAATTATTTTCTTAATGTGATTTTAAGGTGCACACAAACCAATCCACAACATGCCTCTGAACAGAAACCCTGATATAACTGATGTCTAAGTGATAGTATCTGTGGCAAAATAAACGTTGCACTGTTTTGTTTAAAGAGGACATATTATACTACTATACTAGTATATTTATATTTTGTGCCTCTACTGTGACATGTTAAGAAAATCCCTCTGGCATGAACTTTGGGATTAAGCCTCTGCAGACTATTTACATGAACAAAAACCTATATAACACACTACAGGGTAAACCCCAAAAATCATACTAGGGCCCCTTTAAATACTCACAATCCATAGACCATCCACAGGAACTTTAGAATGAAAATCTCTGATGCAGTCCTCCCACCAGCGTCCGGTCTCTGGGTTGGTGAAGTCGGGGAAGGCTGTGGGGCCTGGCCAAACCTAGATACACAATATATACATTTGCACGACATACACACATCAAAATGGGACAGAAAAACCATACATCCGCAGAAAAAAGTCTAACCTTCCCTATCAGGATTTGTCCTGTAGAATTTTTTATGAAGACGTCTCGTTTCAGCCCATCATCAAACGGTGGGTAAGTGCCAGGGGGGCTGCTGCTGCTGATCCCAGGGTCCTGAGACGGAAACAAAAGCATGACTGACAAGTTAAGAACGTTTTGCTGCCATCTACTGAAAAATAACTGTAATCAGTAATGATTACTTGTGCGTATATCGAGATTTTCACTACACCAAAACAATCAAAATAACCGATGCATGTGCTAAAGTATTGATTCATAGTTAAATCAGCATTAATAGTTGGTGAGTTATTTAAACTTAAATATGTCACACCAGGATAAGGATGTATTTCATGCCACTCTTATGGAACTCGTCAACCATCTGTGGGAGGTCTCCAAATCGCCACGGGTCAAACGTGAACACCCTGCGTTTATTTGCATAGTCCAAATCATTCCACTGCACATCCTGGTGAAAAAAAAAGCAAAATAATCTCAATTGGACGTCAGTATTGTAAGTATCTGAAGACGTTACAGCAGTTGGACTGATTAATAAAGTGATAATAATAATAATGTGAACATCATACTGTAAATGCACAGCTGTAATAATTACTCTCATTTAAGAAGGATTTACGAGTACTTTACCATGGGAAATGTTGCATTGTGCATGCGTTGTGCAACATGCCGGGTTGTATTAGATGTCGTGTAACCCCAGCGACACAGATGAAAGCCCAACGACCAATAAGGAGGCATCATAGGATAGCCTGGAGATAGATAAATGGTAACAGGTAAACACATTAAGTTGCCTAAATCTACACTTATATCTTGCTAGTGTGTGCATACACCTATTTTTTCTGCCACCTGAAGATGTGTTTCTGAATGTGAACACTGTAAAGACGTACCAATGACCTGAAGGTACTGTCGTATAACACTTTGAGGATCAGGACCCACAAAAACGTACAGGTCCAGGACTCCACCGATAGCCACCCAGGTGAGAGCGGGGGTCGGCTGCAACATCACCTCTGCAGAGACATTTGGAAAGATATTCAGCAATAATAAATATTCCTGAATTGTTTGGTATGGACAAAAAAGGGGCAGTGGAACATGAACATTCAGATAGGTACCGATTGCATTGCTGTTGAGAAGGAAAACTCCATGTGCCAAGCCGTCCTCCTCCTGGACTATGTAGAATGGGTGGGAGCCATAGAGGTTAGCATCAGCCTATAGAGAAAGACAAGTGTCAACATTAACAACTTGATCACACAACAGACAAAGAGGGAGTAAATGACAAAAGCTTGACCCTCTACAGGGGTGTCCAAACTTTTTTCACCGAGGGCCACATACAGAAAAATATACGAAGGGCTGGGCCACTCACTAGAGATATATTGCCTCATAAGTTCAGTTATAAGTTAAAATCAATCAAATGTAGGTAAATAATGCTTGTGAGTGTTGGCAGCTCAGCCCTTAAAACAGAAGCCTCAGGTTGATTATAATAAGGAGAAATAGGAAGGGTGTTCCAGCTTGTTATGGAAACAAGTCATTGGGCTTTTCTTTTATCAACTAAGATTTGTTAGAAAATGTTTCCAACTTTAATTGACTGAATGTGTTTGAAAAGTTATCTTATTAACACATGAATACTACTGTGTAATATATGTTTACATTTATATTTAAGAAGTACAATATAAGACAAGCACAAGTTTCATTTGTGGGCCATATTCCATTATACTTTTTTAATTAGCTGAGGACCGATTCAAAATGGTCCGCGGGCCGTAGTTTGGACACCCTTGCTCTACAAGGACAGCTTGATTTTCAAAACATCCAAATAATTAGAGATATTACAATTTATTATTAATTATAAAGGGGCCGATTATATTTGTGCTGGAAGAGGGTAAACTTTCCATTTCACCATCATTAGAAAAAAATAAACAAAGAAGAAATATATTATTTTTCTGTTTCAGATGTTGCTTTTTCTTCTCTTGACCCCTTCAGACTTGTGTTTTTAACCACTGCAAATGACTCACGTGGGGCGCCATGTCTCTGTTCCAGAGAGTGACAGAAGTCCAGTTCAGGTCCAGGAGGAGGGGGGTGTAATGCTCCCCGAGGCCGGACACAAGGGAAGAGGCCAGCGTGGTGGACAGCTGCAGGTACTGGTCAGCAAACAACAGAGGAGCCACCGTGGTATTCATGCTGGACAGGCGGGACACAGAGAACAAACACACATGCACTTCATGAAAATCTTGATTAGGGAAAACACCTCGCTGCTCATTTGGTGCAGTTGTGTTATCCATGACTGATAAGACTACATGAGATAAAAGAACCCTCTGTGACCCAGGCTCTCAATATAAATAGTGGACATAAATACACTCTCTGGTCACTATTAGGTATATCTTTACAATCTAATGGAAACAAATGTAGATAGTTCATATATAGTTCAACACCGGCAAAGTACAACATAGGGCGCAACACACTAATGAAAGCACACTATGTTCCTTTGTTACAAATGATAGAAAACACAGACATAGATAAATATACTTAAATAAATGTAAAAAAAAACGATATTTACTGAAATGTATAAGGAAGTGATCACACTACATGTAGAAAATATGACTATAATGGTGGGAAAAGGTATAATATGACTAAGTGTGAGTAAGTAGGATCTTTATATTAATGATTAGTAAGGCTTTATAGACGGTTTCTATGACGGCAGCTATAAAATGCAAAAATATTAAAACAGAACAGAGATACTCACATCACCCTTCCATTAGATTTACGGCGCACTATGAAGCCAAATGGCTCCGCCTGGTATTCAGTGGTATAGAGTGCATCCTGGGTATCAGCTGGGCTCTGAGGAACACCAGCTGGGAGCTTAACCTCATATCGCTGAGATGATGGGTCCTTAAACTTGAGAGAAAACAAATATAATTTCAGTTTTTTCCAAGGCAGAATTGTAGAGGGTATAATCCCTTGACCTCATACATATTAATAAATAAATAAAGGTTATTATGGACTCACCCTTAGTTTATAACAAGCCTATCTTGGCATACAACACAAAACATATTCATGTAAGCCAGATTCAGAGTGCTTTTTAAACGCAATTCAAAAACAAAGAATACAAAAATGATATATAAAATACTATATAAAAAATAGTTCACAATCAGATCTTTAGACCTTATTTGTCTACAACAAATTACTCAGAAATGAATGCACTACATAATACTAGAGAAGTCCGGGTGGTACAGAGTCCATTTCCCTTTCTTTTCCAGACTTTTTAGACAATGTGAGCAAATGTAAACAGATACAAAATGTAACAACCTTACCTATTTTTTTATATCTGAATTTGTAAGGGTTTTGGTGAGACATTTCATGGAAAATTAATTCTGTTAAATCATAACAATATGTGTAATGCAAATAAAAAGTAAAATCCCTTTCCATGTTGCCTTTTTAAACTCAAACTACATTAGCCTACAGTCATCTATACTTAAAATGAAAATCAACCCTAGTGGGCACTGCAACATGTCCATCATCTTATGTTTTACATGGACATTGGGTACTCACAATGAGGTGTAAGCAGCCTGCAGCCTCCTCTGTCACTTCAAGGTGTAGAGTGGCAATGTCTTTGGGGAGATATGAAGGGGTGGCACGAGTCAGGGTGGCCTCCTGTCCTTGTGTGGTGGGGGTGAGGGGACCCATTTTGTAGCCAGGGTACAAACTGGGGTAGAAGCACCAAGGTGGTCCTGCAGAGTGAGGCAGGGGGGCATAGCAGCAGCCCCTCTCTTCACACTCTCTCCTGCTGAGCAGCCTGTCCCTGGCACAGTCAAACCGACTCTCTGGGGCCAGGGTGCATTTATCAGCTCTGGATATAACAGTCCTTGTTTCTACTGACTTGTTCTGTGGTCTTGCTGGATAATAATAACCAAGTATTGTATGTGATTCAGTGTGCTGAGCAGAAACTGATCTAACCAGTCTGGTCTGATGAATAGACAGGTGGTTGATGTAAAAACATAAAAAGGCAAAGAGCAGCAGGAGCACAGCTGCAGTAAAGTGAGAAAGCAGACCCATACTCATCAGAGATGTGAGGCGACAGCGCACTCGAGCTCTGCTGCTATACACACCTTGTGCTCCGTATGGTGTAAATAACAGAGGTGGGAAAAGTATTTAGATCTTATACTTAAGTAAAAGTAGAAGTACCAGGGTGTAGGAATACTACAAGTAAAAGTCCTGCATTCAAAATATCAGTAAAAGTACAAAACTATTAGCATCAAAATATACTTAAAGTACAGAAAGTAAAAGTACTCATTAAACAGATTGGCCCATTTCAGAATAATATAAATCATATGTTTTGATTATAATTATTGATGCATTAAATTGTTATCAAAGCTGCGGTGGAGCTCGTTTTAATTACTTGTTATACTGCAGAGTAGCTTGTGAATGTTACTCCATGTATAAATAAAGTGTTATTTAAGTGTTGATTATATTTCACGAAATCAATCCAAATCTGTAACTAAATGTATTAAATTAATCTAGTGAAGTAAAAGTACAAGATTTGACTCTGAATTGTAGTGGGGTAGAAACAAAAAGTAGCAAATCATTTAAATACTTAAGTAAAGTACAATAACCTCAACATTGTACTGAAGTACAGAACTTGAGTAAATCTACTCAGTCACTTTGCACCACTGGTAAATATGTAATAGTAGAGTAAGTTGTAACTATCACAGACAGCTGTCATGAATGTAAAGCAGATAATCACTTACACTCACAGTGTTCATTTTGTGGGTGTTGAGCTGTTGCTATTGGCTCTGTGGCAGCTGGATTTGTTAGCTGTGAGCTAACAATTATCTATCGAGCAGTTCAGTGTCGGAACTATTCATATTAAGCATGTGCTTCCCAGCAAACGGCGTGCGCGTCCTCGTCCTGTAGCAAAAACATGTTGTTTTGCAAGACAGCGGACAAGCAGTATTTTTTGTGAAATAATTTGGTTACAATGAAATAACATGTTTGTAGAAGAGTAAACACGGCTACAACATAACTACGGCAAGAATAGAAGGACAAAAAGTGCCAAACCTTCTGCTGCTGCTAGAAACTTTTTTCGCTTTTATCTTTATGTGAATTAACAAAAGCGACATAAAACAAAAACGTTTCAAACATAGAAAGAACATGCATAGGCTAGAACAACAAAAGCTACCATAGTTATTTGAACCAAGTGAAAACATTAATGTAGGTAGATTTTCATTATTATTTTGGTAATATCGTTTTGTGTTGTTGAATCAATCTAAAAAATGCTGTCTGAATCAACTTTATAATTTAGCCCTACTTTTTTAAATAATTCGATTCTTATGAAAACGGAAATAAAATGTGCCTTTAGTCATTCATAAAACTGTTTGATGAACCAAAAACACTTGATGTGATCTGGTAACCACTGTCAAATACAATTACATAGACAACCCCATGACTTGCTGTTTATTACTGAAATCTACCCAATAACATTGACATGTTTCATTGATATCCTAATATGTCACTCACCTTTAATTATGAAATATCTAAGAAGTGATGTTGTTTTTATACTCATTCGATTGCTAATGTATTTATTCTGTACTGACTGACTATTTGTCCCAAAGACGGGTCTACGGTCTACTACAGAAAAGGCCTACTACAACATCAGGGAGCCATTTTGGTTTCAGGTTATTTGAAAGCCACATAATTTAACTCCAACATAACTAATATCACAATGAATGGATGAATAGACAACACTCTGAATTAAACAAAATCAAGCTCTAGCAAATATGGCCTGGACCTTCTGGACTTCGAGCCGTGGCTGAACCTGTCTCTGCGGTCCTGCCTGACACACTCATCATACTACTTCCCTGATGGCTCCCACAGGATTGTTGACATCCTCGTGGATTCATCTTCTTATTATAGACACATGCATTTCCAAACATTTGGTCTACCTACGCTGAAAAATGTATTATCTCTTCGATTTACACACGGCATCTATTGCACGTCTGTCCGTCCTGGGAGAGGGATCCCTCCTCTGTTGCTCTCCCATAAGGTTTCTCCCATTTCCCCCTTTAAACTGTGGGGTTTTCTCTGGAAGTGTTTCCTTGTACGATGCGAGGGTCTAAGGACAGAGGGTGTCGTAATGTCATACTGATATTCTGTACAAACTGTGAAGTCCACTGAGACAAATGTAACATTTGTGATATTGGGCTATATACATAAACATTGATTGATTGATGGCCAACTAACTTTGGTTTAACCATACTGAAAAAATATAAACTAATTTAACTGTTGACATTTCAGAGTTGTAATTTTGTCCCTTTCTAGAGTTATTCGTATTTGTTATATTATCTCCACACTATGCAGCAGTTGCCAAACATATTCAAGTTATTTTGACAGTGTGAAAATGAGTAGTGCAATCTCTTCATATTAAGTGTCAATTTGTGTGAATAGGGCCTTACAATTCTGTCTTATAAAGTCTGCCAGTTGGTAAATCAATATCTTGTTAAAGACTATGAGTCTGATATTTAAAGGTTGTTCAAAGATTGACTGCAAAAACAAAAAATGAAGGTTAAAACGTTTATTGTATTCAGCTAAATGTTTCAAATGTATGGAAGAACACCAATCACAACAGTCAAATATTTCTTCAGTATCATAAACCAAGCATTTAATGCAAAAAACAAAAAAACATTTCAATATAAGTACAGGTAGGTGCTTTAGGCTACAACGCTTTTAATACAAGAAGAAAATAAAAATATATATAAAAATATAGGAAAACAAGTACAGGTTGTTGCCGGACTTGCTCATTTTAAGGACAGGTAGGGATATTTACACTTTAATACATGTGTTTCTGTTGCATATCAATACGAGTACACATTCTTTTCCAACTGTACATAATCCTGCCGTTGCCCTTAATACATGATTTGTTAAAACACTGATACAATTCCCATTAGATACATTTAATCCCTTTCTGGGTTGTATTCTGAAAAATATAAAAGAGCGAGTATAAGCCATCATGATAAAGAAGGCAATATGTTGAGGAAAGGTTGACACTTTGAACATCAATTTAACTTTTTTCTGTGTAGCAGCAATACAGTTAGCTGAATCCAGGCACACATCCTCACTTGAAATGCATTCGAAATACATCTTGATGCCAGTTGTGAATTGCAGTTCTGGAACTACAAACAATCTGAAAATAATGGGATACTTGATACAGGTCTACACAGGGACCACCACAGGTTCCTATTAGTGAAGCATTGAGCTGTAGAGTAGCAAAAACAGTTTGCATTGTTATTACCCCAGGAATCCAGAGTCAATCAATATATAAAATCATTTTTATCAAATGCCACTTGAGCATATTTTGTAGTACATGTTCTCTCTCAAGTATAAGAGAGAAAAAATAATTATTAAACTTTCTTAGAAAATAAAAAAATCCATTGGTAATAATATACCTTGCCCTTTGACAGTTTAATTGCTGTCTTTGACAAATATTGCCTACTTGGCAAACTATGGTAAGAGCCTTTTTGTGTTAGAATAGATAAGATACTCGGCCAAATGCTTTAGCAATATACTGTCAAGCCCTATATGACAGGATCATTGTTTATTGACAAATTATTGTTGCACAACAATGTTGTAGGCAACAGGGCCTCGGAAGGTAAACCCCAGGTAGAATGTGATGTTTTCATTACTGTGAGGCACTGAAGGAACATGAAGAGGCAAGATACTGAACTTCTTTTTCCGTGGGCCTTCGAGGTACACCACTCCATCTTCAGTCCATCCGGAAACACGTTTCAGCATTGTGGCAATCTCAGGCTTTTTCCATGCCTCACCCCTGAACCACTTCATGCGTTTTTCAGACACAGAGAACTGCTTTGTGACTCTTTCAAACTTTTTCTTGTGGACAAATTTATCCAATCCATTCCCACTGCCAAGAAAAAAATGGGTGTAAAGCCTTCTCTTTCGCTGAAGAATGTCCTTCATCTTGATCCAGTACCCTTTTTCCAGGTGTTCAACAGCTGATTGAACAATCTCATATTTTGTTTCTTTCTCCAAATCTGTGTCATGATCCTCTGGCCAGAACAGCAATGTAAGCCAGAACAGTGCACTTGGTAAACATTTCCATTTATCTTTTGGGAACTGATGACAAAGTGCCTGCAGATCTTTCAGAGGAGCTGCATTTTGGTTATGTGGTGACAGGCAGTTCAGAGTGATGTGGGCCGTGATGTAATTGACAATATCCATTTGACCGAATTTGGCTTTTATTGGATTGCTGGGGTAGAGAGAAACAATTTTCTCTAGAAGAGGTACTGCCTCCCTCTGGTCAGTTAGCTTGGAGAGGACAGATGTTATGTTACCCCCACCAAGCTCATAGATGATCATGCGTTTTTGGAAAGAAGTGAGATTGGCAGGGGTTGATTGCCCCTGAAGTGTACTAAAATAAGCTTCACTGAAGTACTTTCCATACTCTGAAGATTTTTTTTGCCAACCATTTCAGTGGATGACTTATCATCCCCTCAGGACATTCAGGGGTCTCTTCTCCATCCAAATCTATGTCGTCTGGAAGTAACTGAGGTCTTCTGAGATCCATTCCAAGGCATCTTGTGTTGTCTTGTGAAGGTTTTTTAAAACCGACATGAAAGGGTTGCCATGCCTCTTCAACTTCCTCAGGAATGTAATCTGTTAACAGGTACTTCATACACTCTGAATGGCGACTTGCTTTGTTGGCAAACACTTGCGATGAAGAGATCAGTTTGAGCAAGCTGCATGCAACCTCAACTTCAGAAAAAAACCCTGAGCTGTTATGGGTATCCTTATCAGCAACAGCTGCTTTTTCACACTCTTGAAAACACTTCACAGCATTCAGTGCAGTCTCCACAGCATCTGCTATTTGTTCTGCTGTCTTTGGTTTATTGTCAATAGCTTTGCATTTAGCTTGGAACCATTTTTTGTACACCTGCCCCTTTGTGTTTAGTATGTAGCAGTTGTTTGGCAGCTGTTTGGCTGCTGTCTCCGCCCACTGTTTTGCATCTTCAAACTTTTCATAAGTATAATGAAGACGAGCAAGTTGTTGTGCAAAGAATGGATCTTTATGGAAACAATCGAATGCTTCCTTGAGTAACTCAATTGCCTTGTCTGGGCTTTTCTCCTTTTCACAAACATGCTCAATCAGAGGAGCAAAAAAACTATCAGTTTTATCCCCTTTGCTTATTCTGGCTCGCCTTAAGAAAAGTGCTCTCAAAAACGACTGATATTCGTCCCTTCCAAATCTGTGCTCAAAAAGCACACTCTCACAGAGCAAATCCATTGCTAAACTGCTTTGGGTCTGTTGATTCTCCAAAAGTTGATGGAGAATTTCCTTTGCAACCAGTGGATGAATGATTCTGATTGATTCAATGTGTGTCTTCTCATCTTTAAGATGCAAGAAGACTAGTTTAGCCTGATCACTGAGTGATTTCTCAAACCCATGCTGGCGAAACCTTTCTAAACGAATGGTAAAGGCAAGCAAAGCTTGACAATGGGACTGAGAGATGAAGGAGTTTTGGACATAAGTGTTCAGCAGTGCAACATAGCAAATGAGGCGTGTGACCACAGACTGGCGGTCAATGCCTTGAAGCAAATGTTCCACAAAGTGTTGAACATATTCATCACTGAATCCTTCGCTCATCAGAACAAATGTCAAGATGAATTCAGGCTCATATCGTTCTTCAAGTACCTTACGTTTTCCAGCAAACTTTCTTTTCTCTTGATCACTCAGTTTGTGGGTGACAGACACATTCTGTAATGGAGACTCCTTGCACTTAATCTCTGGATCATGGGATCGTCTGCAGTTCAACAAAATGAAACATAGAGTTCCACATTGGATTCTCTTGTTGTTGGTGGCAACTTCAAATTCATTCCTAAGATCATCTAGATATTCTTTGTCTGAGTCTTCAATTAGAAGTAGCACAGGAAGACATGTCTGTGGATCTTTTTCTTCATATTCTCTTAGCTCAACTGCATGTTGCGCAACAAGACCAGCTGCATATGAAGGCTTCACAACTGCACACCTTAGATCTTTCCTGGTGTTCCAAGTACTTGTCTGGCCACAGTGCTTCCACCACTCCCTGGATGATGGTAGATGTTTATACTGTTCACCGGAGGCTGATCTAATTTTCGTTTCAAAGCGTCATTGAGAAGTTTGGAAACATCCTTATAAGCATCTCTTTCAATAACCTCTCCAACGTACTTGTGTTCAGCAAGCCAGAAATTCAACCACTTTACTATCCCACCACGGTAAAACAGCCCTTCAATGTCTGCTTTTTCTTCATCAATGAATTCTTTGCTTGTTTCATTGCAATGATCAACAGTTAGAATTTCCAGGGAATACATCTGTTCCTCTATGAGTGTTTCAAGAAGACATGTCCCTTTCACAAAGACTGGCAAGCGTTTGCTGGTAAGTGTGTTTAAGGGTTGTATTTGCTGGAGAGTTGAATCAATGTGACTCATCTTCATCCCGACGACACTGGAGTTGTTCACAGTTTCTGTTCCACATGACCCTTCTGCAAAGCTTTGCCACTTCTGGAAGTTTTTCTCTGATTCACAGATGCAGATGATGTCTTCATGGCCTTCCATGTCTGTGAAAAACTCGTAGAATGTATGCAAGAGAGGTTTCTCTACTGGTGATGTGAGAAGAAAAATGACCTGGAACGTCCCTTTTGGCAAGATTTGTTTACAGATCAAAGACACAGATTCCCGCAGGAAAGTCATTTTTGTCTTTATCCAAGTCATCTCATCACATGGAGTTTCATTTCCTTTGAAGTCAGACCTGCCGTTACAAAAGATCCAGCTAGTTTGGTCAAACAGATGCAAGTGGCTTGTGAATTCTTTGATGCTCATGTCACCAGATAACCTATAGCTCTGCAGAGAATGCATGTTTGCAGCGTGATGCTGAAGGTATTTACTGCAAAGACCTGATGTCTTTGAGTCTGGGTCAAAGTCAAACACACAGAACACGTTCATGTTAAGCAGCCAATCAATATGACAAAGGTCATTTGGGCTGAATTTGTTTGTGACAAATATGAACCATTTTTCCTTTTCAATGAATTTCTTCCCACTAGTCATTTGCACTCTGAGTTTCCTTCCGAGATCTTGGCAGAAGTCTGGGGCGCTGAGGAACTGATTTTGTTCTGCCTCTTCTCTTTGAGCATCCCGATCTCGGACTCGCTGGTAAAAATCACTTTGGTCTTTGTCATTCACTGGTTCTGTTTTTGAACCAACCCTCCGCAGAATTGCTTCTTTCTCAAATTCTACTTTGTTGGTTGACTCTTTGAAGTTTGGGAGACGGACTACATACACCTTGTTCTTAACAATACTTATTGAAGGCACAATGTCAACTTCTACCACATACCTCATCTCTGTACTTTCTCGATCCAAAACCTCAATGAACCTTGGTGGCCGCACACATTGGCGTACATGCTCCTTGTCAGAGGAGATACTCCTCTCAATGTAGTCCAAAGCATCCACATAAATGTCTTTCTCTTGTACAGCGATACCAATTATTTCACCATGCACGTATCCTGTATCCTCCTTGCTATCCATTACGCCAAAGTGTATTGTGCCATTTGTTCTGATATTCATACAGCCAGTTGCAAATTTAAGGACCTCTTTGGCAAATTTAGCTTGTAGTCTTGTGCGATCCAATGTAGAGGCTTTAGATAAAGACTTAAATTCATGGCATGGAGATGTTAGATTAAAAGCGCCCGATTCAGGTTGCAGGACTCTATTCTTGACATATAGGAAATCAATCTCTTCTTGATCGAATGGTCTTGGTCTGCAGTCTTCCTTCGAAGTCAGGGCACATTGCTCCTGAGCAGTTTGTCTCTCGACAGAGTCCTCTGTATTTCTTACAGAAGTCTGTTCTGGATGACCTTGAACTGCTTTTTGATTAATGTTTTGCTTGTCCTCCGTGTTTTTACCAGGGTTTGGCTTAATCTTTTCTTGAGGTTTTTGCTTTGAGTTGATCAGCTCATTTCTCTTTTGAATTATCAAATGAGCAGGACCTAACTTCATGACAATTTTTGTCCTCAAAAAGTCCTCATCCAGTGTAAGAAGGATTTGTCCATTTACTTCTTCCTCATAAAGCTTTTCTATGTACGGCTCCTTCACTCCAAGGGATCTAAACCAGGTGCTAACTTCGGATTCAGTCCAATCACTGGGTGACGGCTTGAGTTCGTCAGCTGTATAGAGTGGAAAGACAGAAAAAATTAATAGGTTTATTTATAAATAACAGAATTAGAAAGGAATATATTTCCCTTTCACACTTCAGGGATATACAGAATGCACATTTTAATTTGATTAACATGCCATGTAGCTAAAACTTTTATCCAAAGTGACTTAAAAACACTTTTATACCGTAAACATACAATTGTGGGTTAAGTGTCTTGCCCAAGGACATTTTGACATGTTGAAGGCAGGGGCTGGGGATAGAACAACTAACCCTCCGATTGGTAGATAATCGTTTAGCAGACAGATTAAAAAGGGACATTTGTCAACAAATCCTGTGAAGGTGTGTGTAATCTCCCTGTATCTCACGTTCTCAATTCTGTGATGAGTGCTCAAACATTCTTCTTTATACCATACAGCTATCAGGGCTTTGTGACCTAGTCAGATCAAGACGTTGACTTGGCCAGATGTATAGGGACTTAGTTCCCTTATAGCAAGTCTCTGCAGGCTGGGTTGATCAGATACACATGGCCCTAGCTTCTAGCCACCTGGTTTCCTAATTCACACCATTAGTCTCGAGCAATTGTCAGTTTCGATACACTGTTGAGGGCTCAGTATCTTTATTTAAAACCAGGTATTTCTCTATTTAATTATACAAAACTATTTATGTATCATTATTCACTTAAAAAGTTCTAAACATGAATGTGTTTTATTATAATAATAATAATAATTCTGTCAGGGTTGGGGAAAAATAGGACCCAAATGCAGATTGAGGAGGAAGCAGGTTTCAAAAAGAAGCAAAAGGCGAGCTTTATTAAACAAAAGCTGAACAAAAACAAGAATCCAAAAACAGGTACGAGGTAGCATCCAAACAAAGGTGACTGTGACCAACATGAAGGCAGTGGCAGTTCTAGACCAATTTGACTGGGGGGGCCACTGGGGGGCCAGTTATTTTCTGAGGGGGGCACAATAAATGCAGGACGAAAAAGAGAACTAGACAGTATGAAGTAATTGCGCATAAGAAAACAATGCAATACAGTTATTGGTATTTGTTTCAGTACACTTATTTATTTCAGATAGATCTTATAGTTATTACTGTTAGCTTCAGCTTAAGTTATAGTGCAATGTTTGCACTAACACCATATTTATATAAAAATAAAGGCAATGAACAGTTACATCTCTACTTTACATAAGGGTGTCTGCACAATCTCACATTACAGCAACAAAATCCTGCGTTTTTTGGCAAACCGAGTACCAGAAAATATACATTTAAAAAAAAAAAAAAAAAAGGCACTGGCCCCCCCTGCCCCCCTAGAACCGCCCCTGCATGAAGGGGGACATGAACGACAAATAACGAACCAACACTGAACACAGGAAGAGACAAGACTAAATACAGGGAGGGGTAATCACGAGACGAGAAAGAGCCGGGCAGGGGAGGAGAAACACAAGGGCAACAGGTGAACACAATCAGACAATTAGACACACCAGGGAAACTAACGATAGGGAGGACATAACAGCAAAATAACCCCAAAACTAGACACACAAAAACTCAAACCCTGACAAATACACCTGCTTGCGCAACACCTACAGAATGCAATTGGCTCAAGATGAGAGATATAAAGATTGCATTATTCCACTCCAGGAAAGGTAGTCAACCTACATTTTTTGTTAAAGCTGCACAAATGGAACCCAGCAACAATCAGAGAACAAAATAAAAAAATAAAAACATAGTTAGTGAGGTCTCAGCTCTGTCAACACTGAAATAATCTACTGCTCTTTACAACTTCTGTCTGTCTGTACTGTCTGTGCCTTAACCTGTTGCTATTTTCCTGCTATTTATGTTTTGTTTAATTTGTTTCATTAGCATTTACAGTATTGTATGTTGCATGTTTTTTCTGATTGTTTTTACTTTTTATTTTAAAGGTGACCTATCGTGCAAAATGCACTTTTGTACTTTTTTTAATACATTAATATGTGTCCCCGGTTTTCCAGGGAACTCACCAAGTGTCAGAAAACACAACCCTCTCTATTTTCCTCCATACCCAAATCTCTTAAAAAGGGGCTGCAACGGATCAGATACAGACTGATCCAGATTTGAACACTTATCTGACGTCACAGAAGTGGCGCTACGGCTATTGGGCCAACTCCACCAATCAGGAGGAGACAGCCACGGACATTGCCGTTCGAAAGCGCTGGAGACGCTGTAGTACATATGCCAGGCCTGTAGATGGTGCTGTTCTCACAGAATCAGCCCATGCAAAGACAGTGGCCGTGTCTCAATTCAGGGGCTAGACCCTTCGGAGTACGCAGCCTACGCGGTCCATGGAGGACCCAGCCCACGTAGACCGGGTAGGCTGGACCGAGCGGCCTACGAAATGAGACGGTCTAGCCTACGGAGCGCTTCGTATTTAAGTCACGTGATACGCGCTGTTCGGTTGCGTTGCTCCAGTAGCCTGCTAGCAAATTAGCTGAAAAGGATCCAGAAACTTTACTTTTACATTTTTTGGAGATCAACGTCGGCGATGAAATAAAGAGAACCATGGCCAGGTAAATAAGATGAAGCTGTTCCTTTAGCCCCCAGTAATGTTACATTAGTAAGTTAACACATTAATTAAATATAGCTGATGTAATTTAATCATATTATTTCATATTTAAAATAAGTCTCAATTTTTCTGTACTAATAAAACAATATGTTTTTTAAATGAACAAAAGCATGTTGTATAGATTGATTGTTAACAATATTAGTGTTCTAATCTTAATAGCTGTGATCATAACAGTTTATATTCTCCTTCTTCCCCTAACCCTGCCCAGATGATGTCCCACTGACACCAGATCAGCTGAGTTGTTTATTTGTATTATATGTGCAGCAAGTATATAGAAGCAGCTGTTTGGGGAATCAGACAGACTTAAGCTATAATCGTTAAATATCTATTAAAAGAAAGGACACATACAAAATCAAATTCTGAAACTAAGACACAAGTCTGTAGGACGGCAGTAAGCAGAGGTCTGGGTGGAGGATGTTCCTGATGGCCGTTTTGCTTTCTTCAGCACCTCGGGGGGTCCAGGTGGATGGCAGCTCTGTCCTGATGATCCACTGGGGTTAGGGGTCCTTCTTCAGCACATCGGGGGGTCCAGGTGGATGGCAGCTCTGTCCTGATGATCCGCTGTGCACTTTTCAGATTGGGGGTCCTTCTCCAGCAGATCCATTTCTCCAGAATTGTCCTAATTACAGAGAAAGAGCAAAAAGTGAATTAATCATATTAAACACAGGGTTGCAAAAGTATTATTGCAAAATGTAACTCTAAGCATTTCAGACAAACAATCCTTTAAATCATTTAATCATTTAAAATGATGTACTGTTCTGGTTTAAAAAAACTAAAGAGATGAAATTACAGTCACACCTGCATCCCTTTGACAGCACGGCACAAACTAACATCAAGCAAAAGGCTGCTGTCTATTTGTGATTGTCTTATTATTATTATTATTATTATTATGGGATTAGGATAAATTAAATACAATTTAACCTAAATAAAAGATGATCAAATCTGGTGGACATATTTAAAATAGGCTTTTCTTTTAGCCCTACCTCAAAGCAGCATGAGCTGAATACAAAGGCTGTAATTTTGTCCCGAAGTTTAATAAACAGTACAAAATTGGAACATGTCAGAGAAATAAATAAAGCAAACAGCAGCTACACGTCAGGGTAGCATTTTGTAAATCCCACCGTACTGTAGGCTATACCGGTGTAAATGTTTTCACTTTGGTCTGTTTATGTAATATAAAGTATAACTTATCTAACAGAGCCAAGATCTCTGTATGACTTTAGTAAACTTCTGAATTGAATTAAAATTAACTGTAAACAACAGTGCAGTACGTCCAGCTAGCTAGTTAGCGTCACATATTTATCCGTATTATTTAACGAAAATGTACGTTTTAATGCCCCTTGGGTTTGACGTGAAGTTAGTTAATTTAAAGTAAGTTAAAACCCAATACTCACATTTATTAGTGATTCCTCCACTTGCTGCTGCTTTTAAATCCACTCTGCTGGGGAGACCGGAAGCCATTTCATTTGAAAAAAACTCCCTCTGCCCTGCGCGCATTGCACCCTGGGATATGGTAGGCCACGGAGTGTACATCGTATCCTTCAAATTGGGGAAAAGTAGGCTGCATTCGTGGGCCGCATTCGGAGGAGTCTCGTCTTTTTTTTAAATTGGGACAGCCTTCTTTCGGCGGAAGTGACGTGTGCGGTCTACGAATGCACCCTTCGAAGGATGCAACCCCTGAATTGAGACACAGCCAGTGTTAAATTGAGCGAAATGAGGAATGGCTAAAATGCATGATCTGTTTGGTATTTTGAAAAATAAAAAGTATAAATATGCCTTATATAGGTATGGTCCTACACTATATTATTCAAATATAGCATGATAGGTCCACTTTAAATTAAATGTGTTTTTAGGGTGACTTACAACATCTGTCCAGGGACAACAGAGGAAAAATATCCTCTTGGCTAACTCTGACACATTAACTGAAATGTATATTAATAAACACTGTCCCTGTTGAAATAAAAAAGTCACTGTCAATACTTGAGCAGCATGCATTATTAGGAATTACAATTTATATACAGTGGGGCAAAAAAGTATTTAGTCAGCCACCAATTGTGCAAGTTCTCCCACTTAAAAAGATGAGAGAGGCCTGTAATTTTCATCCTAGGTATACCTCAACTATGAGAGACAAAATGAGGGGAAAAAAAATCACATTGTCTGATTTTTAAAGAATTTATTTGCAAATTATGGTGGAAAATAAGTATTTGGTCAATATCAAAAGTTCATCTCAATACTTTGTTATATACCCTTTGTTGGCAATGACAGAGGTCAAACGTTTTCTGTAAGTCTTCACAAGGTTTTCACACACTGTTGCTGGTATTTTGGCCCATTCCTCCATGCAGATCTCCTCTAGAGCAGTGATGTTTTGGGGCTGTCGCTGGGCAACACGGACTTTCAACTCCCTCCAAAGATTTTCTATGGGGTTGAGATCTGGGGACTGGCTAGGCCACTCCAGGACCTTGAAATGGTTCTTACGAAGCCACTCCTTCGTTGCCCGGGCGGTGTGTTTGGGATCATTGTCATGCTGAAAGACCCAGCCACGTTTCATCTTCAATGCCCTTGCTGATGGAAGGAGGTTGTCACTCAAAATCTCACGATACATGGCCCCATTCATTCTTTCCTTTACACGGATCAGTCGTCCTGGTCCCTTTGCAGAAAAACAGCCCCAAAGCATGATGTTTCCACCCCCATGTTTCACAGTAGGTATGGTGTTCTTTGGATGCAACTCAGCATTCTTTCTCCTCCAAACACGTCTAGTTGAGTTTTTACCAAAAAGTTCTATTTTGGTTTCATCTGACCATATGACATTCTCCCAATCCTCTTCTGGATCATCTAAATGCTCTCTAGCAAACTTCAGATGGGCCTGGACATGTACTGGCTTAAGCAGGGGGACACGTCTGGCTCTGCAGGATTTGAGTCCCTGGCGGCGTAGTGTGTTACTGATGGTAGCCTTTGTTACTTTGGTCCCAGCTCTCTGCAGGTCATTGACTAGGTCCCCCCGTGTGTTTCTGGGATTTTTGCTCACCGTTCTTGTCATCATTTTGACCCCACGGGGTGAGATCTTGCGTGGAGCCCCAGATCAAGGGAGATTATCAGTGGTCTTGTATGTCTTCCATTTTCTAATAATTGCTCCCACAGTTGATTTCTTCACACCAAGCTGCTTACCTATTGGAGATTCAGTCTTCCCAGCCTGGTGCAGGTCTACAATTGTGTTTCTGGTGTCCTTTGACAGCTCTTTGGTCTTGGCCATAGTGGAGTTTGGAGTGTGACTGTTTGAGGTTGTGGACAGGTGTCTTTTACAGTTAACGAGTGGAGGACAAAGGAGGCTCTTAAAGAAGAAGTTACAGGTCTGTGAGAGCCAAAAATGTTGTTTGTTTGTAGGTGACCAAATACTTATTTTACCGAGGAATTTACCAATTAATTCATTAAAAATCCTACAATGTGATTTCCTGGATTCTTTCCCCCCCATTCTGTCTCTCATACTGTAGTTGAAGTGTACCTAGGATGAATATTACAGGCCTCTCTCATCTTTTTAAGTGGGAGAACTTGCACAATTGGTGGCTGACCAGTGGCGAGCCGTCAGGGCCCTCTAGGCCCTCTGCGAGGCCCTAAGATATTCTAAAAAATAATATTTGAAAACATAATTATATTTTTTTGTTGTTAAATGTTTAATTAGTTTTACCTAAATAACTTGATTTAATTGTATTTAAAATAACATTTCCAAAGAAATAAATCCTTCGAATCTGCCTGTTCAGTTTCTGTTGGAATGTGAAGGGTTAAATGCCGTCTCTGCGAGTTATGTGAAGACGGGAGGGCTTGTTGGTCCCTCTCTACATTCACAGAGGGCCAGCTATAGTAACTCAACGAGAGAGTAAAGTCAAATGACAGTACAATTGACCAATCATATCTTCCCTGTAAATGGGCGGGCTTTATTTTCGCGGACTTTATGTCAAGTTCCGCCCGCTGTGAAGTCTATGCAAGTGGTGCAGTGACGCATCCTAAAACCCGAAAATAAGCTGCGCTCGGATTCTCTCGACAGAAAGCAATGGGATTTCTCCATAGGATTTTGGAAAATAGCTCGAAATAAGGTCTGTGGAAAACGAACCTGTTAGATAAATGCACGTTTTGTTCAGCCGGATAATATCCACATGTCTACCCTACTTTTATTATTTTCGAATCATAAATCTAATCGATAGATTTATGGTCGATAGATTTATGATTAGCATAAGTTCGTTCATGATGGCTCACTTCAGTGATAGTGATGACATCGTTGCGAAATTATTAACCGAGTCATTTTCAAGATTGAGTTACAATGATAAACTGGAGTGGCAAAGGATCAGCTGCATGACCCCGCCATCAAGTGCTTCATCCAAAAGGACAGGAGGATGGACTTTGTGTTTAAGTGATTTGATCATCAAAGGTAGGCCTAAGTCATTTTCAATGTGGGCCGCCGTGCCGACTTAATTCATTTGTAATTGTTACTTGGCTGTAACAATTACATCTATCTGTCATCATAGATGTTTATATAAATGGTGTTGTTTTGTGTGGCAGAGGGTCGCTGTCATTGATGCGTTTTGCACCCCGGGCCGCTGTTTTGATATTCCGCTGAAGTATACGCTGTGACGTAATAACTCTTCTTTTTTTTTCGAGGGAAGGGGGGGGGGTCAGAGGGCCTAGGTATAAAAGTCACGGCTCGCCACTGTGGCTGACTAAATACTTTTTTGCCCCACTGTATGTTTTTTTTTTTAACCAGCTACTGTAATCTACTTATTTGTCAGTTGTTTGGCGAGTTTAATACAGTTCATCAGAGCAATACTATACTGTCAAAGCATTTCTGCTGAAAACCGCTGTCTGCTGCACCTGAACTAAGGTAAATGAGAATGACCAATGAAATTAAAACATGCCAAATATACATGAGAGACAATGCAAGGTGAGTAATACATGTGTGTTTCCCACTTGACCTCTTTCATTTTATACACAATCCTTTTCACTCACCCATGATTTTCTTTCTCCTTTCTTCAGCACATTCTTACATTTTCTGTTTTCTTTTATTACCTTCCATCTGCAAAATAAAAAAGGTTACATAGTAACTTTCAGCACATTATCACCTTGACAAGTATGGTAAAAAATAAAAACAGGATGATGTTCTCAGTGTTACTTTAAGTTGTCACCGTAATTAATGGAGTCTAAAAAGTCAAAGCAAAATTAGAATCTAAGACAAAAAACAATGAAAGTTGAAACATAGGGCTGCAATATTGAAATAAATACAATAAACAGTATAAATGCGTGGTAGACTTGCAAATTATTATTTTTGGGCCTGATTAGCCTTTATTGGACTTGACAGTGTTGAAAGGGGGAGACAGAGGGGATGACATGCTTAAAAGGTTCCAACCTGGGTCCTCCACACGGGAACCGAGTCCCGATACATGGACCACCAGCTCTACCAGGGGAGCTATACGGCGGCCCACAAATGAATACTGTTTAATGAATGTAAACATGAATTTATAAAAAAAGTATATATATATAGTTAAGTATAAGTTAGTATATAAGTTGGATGGTACAGAGAAAGGGGTGTGGGAGCATGTTGGGGAGGGGGAAAGGAAAAACTATTATTTTCTCTGCTTATGTTTGGAGAGATGAAAAACTTTCCCTGCTCGTGGGATTGATTTTAAATGTTAATAATGATTTGTCAGTCTACGAAACAGTAAGCTACACTTTTTGACAACATGTCTGTAATCAGGTTGCAGATTCTGACTTGAAGCTTGAGCTGTTTGGCCCAAAAGACATCCAAGCCACTTCCACTATGCTGACCGCTTGACAGTCACATTCCTCACCGAGAGCTGCAGCTAAAGGAATGTCTAACGCAGCACAAAGCTCCTGTCGCTCATGACGAGGACCAAAGACGAGAGAACGCATTCTCTGAAAGGGCTGGGTCGGTCTGTGCGGTGCTCTTTTGGGACAATCGTGTAAACATACATCACTTAATTAAACTATACTGCTGTTAAAGCTGTCTGTCGTGATTACAGCAAAAACAATGAGCTTCTTTAGCTTATTCAATAAAAAAAGTAATGAGTTTGCTCACAACCAAGTGTTTGTGCTGAGTGTTGCTGTGTGTGTAAACCACACAGGGTTCGTAGTTCACTTCTACCAACACGTTCTCAATAGAGTGACGGGGAGGGGCCCTGACCGACCGTCAACATGTGACGGGTTGGGAGTGAGAACGTGTTGCTTCTACACGTCATAAAACTTCAACGTCCATGACTTCACCTTCACTCTTCCTTTCCCAAAAGCTTCTTTCTACATTCAACAACCTCTGTTTTTCAGTCTCTCCTGTTTTTCTTCACACACTTTTCCTAGCAGTGATCTCACAGTTTCACTAGTAAGAATCCTCCCATCCCCCAACACACATGCACACACACACGCACGCATAGAACGTACATCCACTATGATTTCAAGATAACAGAACAATGCCAGGGTTCGCCTTGAGCGGAAAACCATGAGGCACTTTTGCTTCAGTTGCAAACCCCTGAGCTGGAGAGGCGTTCCTGAATGTTTTATGCCGGCAGTTGTACTCCAAGACTGCAGAGAAACTTGGCCTTAACATGCTCAGGAATGATGACTTTAGCAGAGCCTGTGAGTAGAACTAGTGAGTCCTTTAATTACCCATGCATTTGACTGATTTTAAAAACGAAACAACAAAAATAACACTTTTTTGCACTGAGATACACTAGTTTAGTGGGCCGGATGTTGACCAGCACATTACAGCCTTCATGGCTGACAGATAGAAACGTTTGATTAACCTGTAAACAAACAACTGTAGCTGCTAGGGGTGCAAACTACGGTGGCCCTGAAGTGTAAGTCAAAAAACAACCTTTCACAAAACACTACAGCATTTCATAAAACACAACAACATTTCAAAAAACACTACAGCATTTCAGAAAACGCCACAGCATTTCAGATTTTACGCAAAGGGTATTCCTTAACTTTACATGCATAAAAACCTTCATAAAACACAAGGGGATGGGTAATAACCGGAAAAGCATGACATGAGGGAATATTTTAACGAAGAATCTACGAAACAAATTATCTAAAGATATACTAACTATGGATGGAATTCATTTGGCCTCCAGTGAGACTGTAAGGAATCTTGGTGTTATATTTG
Organism: Gymnodraco acuticeps; assembly: GCF_902827175.1. Classification (NCBI taxonomy): domain Eukaryota; kingdom Metazoa; phylum Chordata; class Actinopteri; order Perciformes; family Bathydraconidae; genus Gymnodraco; species Gymnodraco acuticeps. The sequence goes on from NW_022990238.1 coordinate 1,213,763, forward strand.
ATCAGGATTTATCCTTTAACGCCCACATAAAATCAATTGCAAGGACCGCCTACTTCCATCTACGTAACATTGCAAAGATCAGGCATATCTTGCCTCAAAACGATGCAGAGAAACTAGTCCATGCATTTGTTACTTCAAGGCTGGATTATTGTAACTCCTTATTATCAGGGTGTACCAAGAAGTCAGTCAAGTCGCTTCAGCTGATTCAAAATGCTGCAGCTCGTGTACTAACCAGAGTTAGGAAAAGGGACCACATTTCTCCTGTTCTGGCTGCCTTACACTGGCTCCCTATAGAACACAGGATAGAATTTAAAATTCTTCTTCTCGCCTACAAAGCCCTTAATGGGCAGGCGCCATCTTACCTTAAATAACTCATTATACCCTACTGTCCTACTAGGGCATTAGGTTCCAAGAATGCAGGGTTGTTGGTTGTTCCTAGAGTCTCTAAAAGTACAATGGGAGCCAGAGCCTTTTCTTATCAAGCTCCACATTTGTGGAATCAGCTTCCAGTTTGTGTTCGGGCGGCAGACACCCTATCCGTTTTTAAGAGTGCGCTTAAGACCTTCCTTTATGATAAAGTTTATAGTTAGGGCTGATTAGATTCAGCCCCTAGTTTTGCTGATCTAGGCTTAGTTTGTTGGGGGACATCTTACTTCTTCCTTCTCTCTGTCTATACCTGTGTACTCTCATGTTCCGATTAACCCAGCTTCCCCAAATGTATTTCTTTTTGGTGTCTATATACGCCGGGATCCGGAGTCATGGATGATCCTGCGGTCCTGTGTCCTGGATCGCGAGCCCTGGATCTTGAGTCGTGGCTGTGGTCCTGGATCATAAATCCTGGATGGATATCCTCGTGGATTCATCTTCTTATTATACACACATGCATTTCCAAACATTTGGACTACCTATGTTGCAAATGTATTATCTTTTCAATTTACACACGGCATCTATTGCACGTCTGTCCGTCCTGGGAGAGGGATCCCTCCTCTGTTGCTCTCCCTGAGGTTTCTCCCATTTTTCCCTTTAAACTGTGGGTTTTCTCCGGAAGTTTTTCCTTGTACGATGTGAGGGTCTAAGGACAGAGGGTGTCGTATTGTCATACTGATATTCTGTACAAACTGTGAAGTCCACTGAGACAAATGTAACATTTGTGATATTGGGCTATATAAATAAACATTGATTGAGTGATTGATATACATACGATGTTATCCTCGACATGCTGTCAACCCATTCCCACATCAACATGTCCCTTAGAACAGGGGTTCCCAACCTTTTTCCCAAGAGCCCTTCCCCCCCACCACACACACACAAGGGGGGGGGGGGGGGCAACAGCAGTAATTACAAGTCTAAAAAATGCTACAACTACTGTCACAAACTGGATGAATGTGAAGTATTTTGTTAAAGGAGGATGAAAGCGTAATTAAGGAGCACTATTGGAGTGACTTTGATGGTTATTGGACTCAGGATTAATTCATTTGGATTCCCGCTGTATGAAGAAATGGAAGGACGGCGCAAGTGGAAACAATTCACAAAGGGATTAAACTGTTTAAAACACATGCTCAAAGTAAGCCGGATTTTGCCGATGTGTATTTATGTGGATTCAAAAGTCATAAATAATCTACAAAATGGAGGAGACCGATCTGATCGGAGCAACAAATAATCCAACTGAAACCGGCATGGACAATGACTATGTTTTAAAAATGCGCTTATCCAGAAAAGCCTGGTTTGGACACTTTACAGGCAGAAGAAACATTTCTATTAAAGAAAGAATTATACATTTCTGTCTTTTTATGCCTTTATTAGCTACTAACTTGAATTTGTATTAAAATTTATTAATCAATTATTTGTTATTGTAATGTAGAGACAAGGCCCCCCCTGCGCCCCCCAGGTCAACACACTCTCACTCCCTAAGCGTCCAGGAGCGACGCTTGGTCAGGGTCCCATGGCGTCCAGTTGGGACACGCCGAGGCTCCTTCAGCTTCATAAACGGACGCAAAGAGCTTTCAACTGATTGCAATGTATTCCCATCGGCGGCAGTATTTGACGCTCATGGAAGCACCGCATCCATTTATGTCGGCAGCTCTTAAAGGCAATGTGAGCGTCCATTCCCATTGGATAACGGAGAATTATACACCCGGAAGTAAGTATTCTCCATACTGTCGATTGATTTGACAGTGATATCTCCACTACTCATCAGCTCAAAAACACCAATTACCTTTGTTAATTAAACGACATTGATAGGTTTAAATTGTGGACAATGCTTTTGTGTTTTTCCCCTTCAATTCTGAGAAACAACTTGTTTTCTCTGAAATGTGGAGCGCCAAAGAGACTACACTACCCACAATCCCCAGCTATTGTTGTGACGACGCCTGTCCGCTTTGACAAACCTTGTCAGAGTCAACAAGCTCTGTGATTGGATGAAAACATAAATTCATACAAAAAAAGTGACGTAGATTTTACTCATCTATTATTCAAAACCATTCTATTTATTCTAACGTAAATTATATGCCAGTGTTTTATCTTTTTATTACTTATATTTTTATACTTTATTTGCTATGAGTTATATCTGAAGCAAATTATGTTTCTGAAAATGTGTAGTCAATTCCACCCTTCAATGTAACATAAATGTGAACTCTCATTACAGGAACAATACCATAAACAGACGTAGGAAAGATCCTCAGCTCGCTGATTGGATGTTTTAGCCGCAATGCATGTTTTTTTAAAGATATTACTGATTTTCTTTGAATATAAGAATGTAAATACTGAGTTGAGAGAATAGTCAGGGGATTTGGGTGATGGGAGACACATCTATGGAATCACAATTTCAATAGCTTACCATTAAATGACGGATATACCTTTCTGTCTGTGATGTTTTACAAATCAGATATTAATGTGTAGAAGTATGACATGAGAAATAGTATAGCAATATCCTGTAAAATTATGTAAAAACATGAATAAAATTAAATATCTTCAGATGTTATACATACATGAGTGTCCTACACTAATAATACAAAGTTATTATTAGTATGCTGTGTGTATCTTGTGTGCACCGCCTAGTGGTTAAAGCACGTTATTGAATTATTTTTGTTGAATAATGTTATTTTTGTTGAATAATGTTATTTGATAAAAAAACTATTAAGAGTAGGCTACATACTTTCATAGGGGGAAAGTAGAAGGTCAATGATAGAAATATAGAATATAAAAAATCAAGAAGATACTGTAAGTCAGGGGTGCCCAACCAGTCGATCGCGATCGAGGGGAGATTCTCAGTCGATCGTGAGATGTGTCTAAAAATAGAACAACAATATTCTGTTTTATCGTTAATGTCATATAACATAATCTTCCTGTGCCAGAATAATGCACTTGAACGCATCAAAGCTTTGTGATTGGCCGGCGTGACCCTATGTGTCGGGGCGTGGCTGGTGGGCAGTGGGCACTATTTGAGAAGGGTCTAGCTCAGGGGTGCCCAACCTTTTTTGAACCGAGAGCTACTTTTAAAGTTGCCAGTCTGCCGAGATCTACCAGTCCAAATAGAGAGGCGTAGCCATTACTGACAGCCTACTACCAGGTAAATATACACTTCTACTTGTATAAAACTGACCTTTGTACGATTAATACCTCATAAAATACTGCAGATCCTTTATCTTACCTCGGCTCTTTCTAATCTACACACATATAAGTATTTAACTGAAGTTACACAACAGTGTTGTTGATACAGAGTTGGAGTTTATTCACACGTCACATACTACAGTGGGTAATGTTTTCAAAAAACATTGAACAGTGCTGCCACATATGACACAGGAAAAAAAGAAAAGACGCTGAACCCTTTCTTTGCCATTATATAGAAATAGTGTTGCTTCAAAAGTATAAATTAGGCTTACTAATAAGACAACTCAGATCTGAAGCTACACATGAATCTGCTGCCAAAGTGCAATAAATAAGACAAAATTAATAGAATCAAACCCTTTTTTGTTGCATTTTAGTAGAGTATAAAAATAAATGCCTTTAATAGGATGCAAGCAACAGTTTCTTAACCTGAATTGATAATAGACTATAATCAATTTAAGTTTGCATTCTTATACCATTTTGTACAATAATTATAATGAATAAGTTCAAACAAACTAAAACTCACAACTGATTAATAAAGGTATCCAACTTGAGTTTTTATTATATCAAAAACCTGTTGAAATGCTACTGTTATTGTTGTTGTTTACTGTCCCCAAAAGTGCGTCGGCAGCCTCCAGGAATGCTTCTTTCACAACTTCGCCATCTTTGAAAGACTTCATGTGTTTCGCAAGAACGTGACACGATAAGATGCTATGGTAGCAGCCTTGCTCTTGTTGTTGGGCCTGGTGAAAATGGACTGCTGTGCATTTAGCTGTCCTTTCAGGCCCCTCCCCTTTTGGGAGCGTAGGGCAGAATTAGGAGGGAATTCCGTCTCGTAGCGTTTGTGCACTGTTTTGAAAATGCCGCGCCTAAATTACCCTTCTTCGATAAAGCCACGCTCGCGTTGCAGATGACAGATGGAGTTTGAATTGGAATAGATAAAAATAATCATCCTCCCACTCGGAGTGAAAATTATATATTTTGGGCTCTTTTGCTTCTGCCATAATTGCGGTCTTGTGTGTGTGCGGACTGTCACTCCTGTTGACACGGACAACGTCAGCGAAATACTGCCCACTGCCCACTGCCCACCAGCCACGCCCCGACACATGGGGGCACGCCGGCCAATCACAAAGCTTTGATGCGTTCAAGTGCATTACTCTGGCACAGGAAGATTATGTTATAGGACATTAACGATAAAACAGAATATTGTTGTTCTATTTTTAGACACATCTCGCGATCGACTGGGAATCTCCCCGCGATCGACCGGTCGATCGCGATCGACTGGTTGGGCACCCCTGGTCTAGCTCAAGCCCCCAGGAAGTGCGCCGGACTCAGATGAAAATATTCGTGGTGGCCAAACGGTGGTACTGCACATCCGTTTGGTTGCCAGGCCCGGAAACACTTTTTCCCATTGACTTACATGGGGAAAGAGTGGTCTGTAAATCGTTGGATAATTTTTTTTTAACTAAATAAACTACCCAGTATGAACACTTGTATAGCCCTTATTAAAAACATTCGTTCCTCAAGTTGTAAAAATGTGCTAATAACGTTATTCTGAGAGTTATTTCCCTCTGCATTATGAACGCGCATCTAACCCACGGGACCGCGCCCCCCTACACGTTCATGTTACGTGTTCAGCACTACATGCGTTTATCTTTACCCATGGATGCACAATAACAACGGACCCATATCGCCTTACTGCCATCCCACGGAGCCGTAATAATGGATATATATTGCACATGTTTGCTGTAATTCATAATTTGTAAAATAGTATACTACATGGGCTGTATGATTAAATCTTGTACCGTAAATGTTGTATTGAAAAGTTAATATTACCGACGTTAGATTAACGTCCCTGTAGCTTATTATTGCACTAAGAAGCTTATTGCACTGTGTGTTAGTGATGGCAGTTTGACACCCTGGACTTCCTATTCCATAGAAGCAGTGCTTCGAAGCTTGCTTCAAATCACGTGACATATGACGTCCGAAGCAGCAACTGCTTCAAATCACGTGACATGTGACGTCCGAAGCAGCAACTGCTTCATTTCCTGAATGAATCACTTGACTGGTTCACGGTCCATTCACGCGATTCAATGCTCTGCCTCGTCTCGATTCTGACAGGTGACAGGTTGAAACAGTTTCAAACTTGAGTGCTTCAACACTTTATGACCGCTCTAAACAATGCACAATGTGTGGGTTGTTGTCGTAGTTTGCGTTATTGCTGTTGAGTTGTTGTTGTTATTGCATTTGATATCATTATAGAGCAAGCCAGGAAGAAAGATAGGTCGTTCTGGCTCGGGAAACACTTCGAAATGTGGAGAAGTTGTGAACAAAAAGACAATTATCAGTAATATAAAAACAGTAAAATATTTCAAGGAATAGATAGCCCAGTGGGTAGTGGGTCTTTCAACTTTAATAACTGATAAAAGGCCCTCTCTGCCCAAAAACATGTCTAGCACTCTCTAGTCTCTTCTCAATAACCCAATACACACAATTATCAATCTTTAATTGCAAATAGAACATGATATTTAGTCTTGGTGTGTGTGTGCATCGAATATTTTTCAAGGCAAAGATACGTTAAACCCACTGCAGCCTTGCACTTCGCCAGGAGAGGTCGCTGTAACTGAAGCTTCGAGAAATGAACCTATTTCCGACACAATTGTCCAAGTGGTTCGACGCTTCATTCAAAGCTTCATTTTGCCATCACTACTGTGTGTGTATATAGTGCAATAATTATTTCATGCTAAATGAAGCTCTGTTGCTTGGATATCACTAGATCCTGTTACAACGTAATATAAGTACATAACGATTGATGTGTACATTAGCATCATTACTAGCTAGCCGCTAGCTGCTAACTGCCGCCTCGTTAATATCAAATCCATGCTGTCATGAACGCGCGGTGCTGTTACGTGTACGCCAATTGACGTGCTTGATATGAACGAGCATTTTGGTTAAAGTTGCGCATGCGCTATGAGCGCACATACGGGTACTTCTCAGGCATGCCGGGTAATCTGTGACGTTTCACGCTCTCAAAAGTTGGGCCATTTTATCATGATTGATTGATTGAAAAGTTTATTAACAGCTTGTATATTGGGTACAGTACAGTACAGCTCAAAATATACAATTGTTAAGGGGATGCAGACCAGAGAAAGACTTTCGTCTTGTTTACATCAGGGTCCCCCATTTCCAATTCATCATATCATTTAAGACATATTTGACATACAGATGGCTTATTTACAATTTACATACAGGTGGTTTTTTACAGATTGCTTATTTACAATTTTCATTTTAGATTTCGTTCTAATACATCCTAACCAGACATTTAAGACATACCAAGTCTACAGATATACAGTTAGTAACAGAGTCTAAAATGTGAGTATATACATATATGCATGGGGGGGAAGCTGTCCATTGTACGACAGGTTGAGATTTGTACCATTACCGGGGCCAGTTTTGCAATGCTCTCCCCCGAAGGTGCTCTTTAAGAGAGGTTTTGAAGGTAAGTATAGTTTTACTTTCCTTTACAGTTGTGGGAAGAGCGTTCCACCTTGATGTGGCATAATTGCGAAACGTGTATTCCCCCTTTTTTGTGCCAAATCTGGGTTTCACATGATTTGAGGAGCTCCCTCTGGTGTTATGATCATGGTATTCCTTGACCTTTGGGAAGAATTTTGACATGTACATGGGTACCATAGAGGTGTAGTGGATCTTGTAGACCAGGCCCATTGCAAGTAGCTGTACTCTGTCCTCTACTCTAAGCCATCCTAGGTTGTCAAAGTGGGCAGAGGTGAGGTGGGTGAGGTCTGACTCCATATGATATTGTCCTGATGCTGTAAGGGTGATGCCCCATGATCACAACATGACCCTCTAGAGTCTGAGTGCCAAGGACCTCATATTATGTCTGTCATTAATGTTAAATCACCCATTATAACAATTTCCTTTCCTTTTTCTCTTCTCTTAACTGAATAGCCCTGTCTTTAAGTATAATACAATGTAAAGTCCTTTTCCTGCACAATTTTAAGGCTTCAAAACAGGCATTTTTACTGTATGTGTTTGGAGAAATGACACAATCAATGACCCAGAATTGTACTTTATAAACTATGAATCTTGTGGTGCTTGAAGAAATACTCACTGGCTAAGCCGGCCAGGTTATATATGCCTTTTTTGGAGCCTTTTTTTGCAATATTTATTAAAATGTCACTAGTTATTTAAACAAACCACTATCTGAGGATAATACAAGCAACCATAAAACACCCATACTAGAGCCATGGAAGCCCATGAATAATTTATCCTTTCACAAATATTTTCAACTGCTGTAAGTTAGGGCACTTTCTGTGCAGACATTTTTTAAATATTCTTCATTTGCAGTATTTTTTTAAAAAAGTGTTCAGAAAGACTGCATCAATTATATGCTATATATATATATATATAATATCAATATTTTTATTAACTAACCAAAGTCTATTTAAATAGCGGGCAAAAATGGGTTAATTGCCATGCATGTGGTGTTTGATATAGTTTACGTTCAACTATTTTAGGCAGAAAAACGTATATTGACTAAAACTTTTTTAATAATTTACTATAATTTCGAAAGGTTTTTGTGAGAAATCATTTCAAAAGTAAATCTCATTTTATATTTACATTTGAAATGTTTGCACACAACATTATTAATTTACATTTTTATGAATTTTTTTAAATTATGAATCAATTTATTTTATTGTATTTCCTTGAGGCTCAGAGGCTGGGGAAGATATCCAGCATGTAGTTCAACATGCAAATGTTCTAATGCAAGTAAGTATAAATATAACATGGAAAAGGAAATAAAATACGTTTCATAGGAGGATGTGGATTTATTTTTCTCTCACCTTGTAATTACACAATCAAACAATCTATAATTTAGCTCTGGCCTTCACTCACAAAACATTTTTTGTTGAATTTGACACATTTTTCGAAGCTCTGTTGACTGACATGCAATGACTGGGACTGATGGAAGAATCTGAGAGGAATGAACTGGAGCAGAGAAATAATCATATTTTAAAAGACAGCAGCTTCATAAGAGGGCAACAAGAGTGACAGAGTGTGTCAGTTTGCTGAAGGATACACCAGCTATCCAGGCTAGACTAAAGACTTTCCAAGGGGTACAAATGCTGCTGCCGGAGTACTGACTGGAAATATTGCTGATATCAAGTCTACCATCCTCTTAAAAATACTCAGTCCAACAATATCAGTCTCAGGAAGAAAGGTTTTTTAACGCTTATTAAAAATAGCAGAGAAACATGCATTCTGGTTCTCAGGAGGGAACATTGACTCACAAAGTACACAGTAAAAGTACTTGATTTTATTTCTGGTAGAAGTCAAACTAGAACCGAGTCCAACAGTGTCAGTTTCCTTAAGAACTTGTGGTAAAAACTATTTGTATCACTCGTCAAATATAGCAGGAATAATGAAGAGCAGCTGATTTGAACAAACAAACTCGAGAGGCGGCTGAGTGACCGCAGTGCAGAATCGCTGTAGTTTAAATCTCCTAACAATGTTGTCCATTTTAGACATAGGCTTATTATATTTACAGCCCTTAATAACATTCATTTTCTGGGCTCAATATGTGTCTTGGCCGTTTTCGTTGTGATCGCTAAATTCCCCTTGTTTATAATAATCACCGGTCCTGCTTCAGCAGGATACTGTAGTGATTCAAAGTGTGATTTTAGCAAACGAGTGCTTTTGTTTTGAAATCACTTCCGTGAGTTTCGCCCCGCCCCTCGCTTCAAGGACCATTTGACCATTTAGTAAGGTAAAAAACAAAAAGCAAAAACGCCTCTCAGGCGGTCTTCCGTTTACGTGTTTAATAAAGAAAAACAATTGGACGGTAGATACACGGATTGATTTGACCATTACAAGAGACTGATATCAATAGAATAATACCAAAAAAGTAAATAAAAACCCTATTTTAAAAGTTATATTTGACTTGCAAGTCGGCCACCAAGAAAAATGCCATTTTAGGGAATGTTCGAGAGCTAGTTCATATTTTAAAACCAGTTTTTCTAGATTTTGTCTCAAGACAAGTACATTTAACACAAGTGCATGTTTTTAGCTTTTTCAATTCTGGATTGACCCTGGTGCATTGTTCTTACCTCGGATGAATAGCCCACTGAAAAGCAATCGGCCGCTGTACTTTTCTCATCTGGATTTTCTTCGGGAAAAAAACCTTCAGTGAAAAATGTTCAGACGATGTTAGACGTTAAAGGCAGGACTGATAACTCTTCACTTTGCTCTATTTATATTCTACTGGGCTGCACCCACTGCGCCTGCGCAGATCACCAAGTTTCGTTTTTCACGAAATGAGAAAATACCAGACTGCTTATGGGACAAACCCTGTCCATTAGATACCACCATACAGTCAGACAAATAAAGACGAACCCAACATTTGCGCATATAATGTAGAGCTGTAACATTTCCCCTGCTGCTACAGGCAACAAACGCAAAACTATTTGTTTAATATTTGTATTCTGATCAAAATCCTCACATTCAAAGTTTGTAAAGTTAACACTAACCCCATAATGTTAATAGTATATTAAAAAGTGTTCTTTTGCACTTCTTAATGAGGGGAGTAAACGAGGAACTCATTTTAAAATGACTATAAGCTAGTTCCGTTCCCTTTAAAGCAGTATTTATTTTTAAATTGGTCAACTTTTGTTCGAAAAGTTAAATGTAGTTCTATGAAAGTGGTAAGAATTGTATTTTCCCAGGTACCAGGCCTGATGAGTCTTGCAGCAGATTTTGCGCATTATGTATAGAAGACAATTGATGCATCCAAATCAGATGAAAAAGAAGGCGGGATCACCTGTTTGACGTAAGCACTGCCGTATTGGTAAATAACTATGTTGAGCCACACCCCAGCATTAACCGTGCTATATTGTGAGTTTTTTATTACCTATTGTAAAAAAGCAACTTTCCAATGTTAGCTGAGAAGTAACAGTGTTACTCTGTTACTTCTTGTATTCTTTTTTCATTGGGTTGCATTATATGGGAGGCTGGTTTTATAATTATAAATATGCATGTTTGAGTGACTTGGAGAGTGCAGTGCTTCACACACTGGCTCTGTACTGCCCTTTGTTCAATGCCACTCTTTTATGCCAGTGACCTTTTTTATTTGTTTGCACTTTGCAGTCAAATTCCTGCCGTGGGTTTGGCCGTTCGATAAACAGATAGAGAGAAAGCTAACACTGTAGGTTTCTCCAACAATGTTAACTGTAGCAACAGCTCACTCAGACAATTCAGTAAATACACCATCAGCTGCTCAGAGCACCTGACCTGTAAGTAAAAATATCTGTTGAATATAAGTAGTTGTTTTTAGGAACCAACAGTAGTTAATTATCCCACATTTCCCAATCCCCCTCTTGACTTGCAGTAACATTAATCCACAACCAAATCTTAGTATAAAAAAAACGTTTTAATGTGCAAGTTATTAACTTCACTTTAAAAACCTTGAAAAGTTATTTTAAGCGAGCTCTGCTGCCTGACAGCTAAACTCTTTTATGACTACATAATCTCATTACCCACTGTATTCAGGTGCCACCCTGAACACCATTTGGAGCAGGCCTCTGCTGGGGAGTCGGCACATTAATTCTTGATTGACAAAAGAGAAGCAGTCTAGCAGCATTAACTGGAATCAAGCACACTTAGCATAGTCATTTTTTAAGATCTGTACACAGCACAGTGATATTTAAAAAAAGAAAAAAAAGGCACATCGGCCTCAATACATAATTCATTATCCTCATCCAAATTCTGAACCGTCTATACAAAAATACACATACAGTATCTGTGCAGTGAAGAGGCTCACTCAGAAATACGACATTGCACTATAAAACTATCCAACAACATCCAGACATGTTTCCCACGATAGAGGCCAGATATTTTTAGGGATAAACACAATTTTTTGGACATGCTGATAGAAAATAAAAAACATCTCTTTGCTCAGTCCAGCTACAATATAAGGTCCTGCATCACCCTGATTCTCATCTGACTTCCTCGAAGCAAGAACAACAACAAGTGGACGGTTCTGTTGGGCGACATTTTAACCCAGGTGAGCAGAAGGCACTTATTAAGGGAACAGCTGCTGCACCCAGCGGTGGATCGCAGGCACTGCAGGCCTGGTCCTCACCAGCTCATACTGCAGCAGCTGAGCCCAACTTGGTGCTCACTCTTGAAGGCAATGCTCCCGTTTGTGCTGGCTCCACCTGACTCTGGTTCAGCTCACACTGATTCATTACCCAGTATCAAAGTACCTGGCAGGGCGTGCACCTCAGACTGGATGGATTGTTCTAGCACGAGAGGATCTGTTGGTGATTCTGAGGCAGGTGTGGGGTTCACGGTTGGACTCTGCAGGTCAGTCTGTGTGGACAGAGCTGGCTCCACTGTCTCAACTGGCAAATGTGAAGCTACAGGCTCATCGGGTAAAGAAGAGGAAGCTGATTCAGCAGGATTTGTGTGAGGGACCTGCGCTGGCTGTGACGAATGTGTAGGTTCCTGTGGTTGTGAAGAGGGGGAAGATGTGTGTGTTGTTGAGGGTTGAGTACATGGCTCTTTTTGTCTTTGGGGCCCAAGGTGTGTGTGCAGGGTCTGTGTTTTTGCAAGCTCATCTGCAGTGGAGTAGTAAGGCAGGAATGGCCTCTCAGATGCACAGGTCCGCATGGCCAGGTATGTGTGCATTAGCAGGTGGGGGAAGCGGGAGGTGAAGTAGGAGACAAAGTCATCAGGGATGGAGCCCAGCGTCTCCTGAACCTCAGCAGGCAACTCCCGGTAATGATGTTTCTGAAGAAGGAGAAAGGTCAAGTGTTAGAAACAGATTTGTACTGTAAGACCTGAGTAGAAAACACTTCAACACATTCCTACCTTGTTTCTCATTGCACGCATCAGGTCTCTGACCGAGCCTCCCTTATAGGAGCGGAATTTCCGCAGATCTGCCAAAGGAAGAGATAGACAAAATGAAAATCATTCAACAAGGAATTGATAAACAGTGAGATGATACAACTGTCTTTTTACTTTATCCTGAATCAGCCAAACTGATCTGGCCCCTGGTGTCTGAATTACTTCAAGGGAAAGACTTTAAGGGTTGTATAACAGTCAAAAAAAGTTTGCCAAGTATAAAACAATTAGATATTAAAAGGTAGTTGCTTGTAAATATAGAAAAACACGAGTATAATTTGATCTTCTGTTGTTAGAAGATGGAATTTAATATATTATGACCTCACATTACTCTGTATTTTGATCAGTGCCATTTTTCAAATAAACTGAGAGCAAAGTCCAAAGAGAACCAGTTGAGGGTGTGGTTTTCAGCGGGTGACGATTCTGACAGGAAGTAGCAAGCTCAGTTTAGCGAGCACTGCAACACTTTGTGGTGACAGGATATTGCATTCAGTGCCACTCTGAAAGTATACCATGTCAATGCAAAACTAGCTTTAATCTGAAATACTTCACATGTGCTCAACCGAAACCCTACATGTTAACCAACATATCAAACATTATTTTAAAAAGGGGGGGTACCAGGAGCTTGAATTGTGGCTGAATGTTTACATTCCAGCCAGTTTCATACCTGTCTGCAGTGGCACTGTGATGTGCTCTCTCCAGTCACCCTTGACAACAGCCCTCCCTCCTCTCTCCAGCTGCCTCACGATTGGCCCGTCCAGCGGTTCCTTTTCTATTCTGTCGCTCACATCCTGCAAGCAACCACAACAAAAAAAGTGTCATTCTTATTCTGTATATGACCTCAAATCTATTATATAGCATATCAATTAAGTTCTAGTTTCAGACGTGGCTTTAGAGGAATTCCAACCATTCTAATATGTGAAGTAAATATGTGAAGAATAGAGACAACCTAAGATTACTGTCCAAATGATATTGAAATAGCCAGCTATAACTAGCCATGTACATTGCCTTTAGGTATGAAGAAGTTTAATAATGATGAATCAGAGCTCAACAGAAATGAGGATTTACACCAATACAAAGTAACCTGAGAGGAGTGTGTGTACAGATGAGTTTGTAGTAGCACAGTACCCACATTAAAACAGCCGTTAAGTGTTTTTTACAGTAAGCAGAGGAAGATAGATAAACAGCTGACCTGAAAAAACTGCAGCTCCTTCTCCAGGCTCCAGAAGAAAGGGTGTTTGAGAACGCTCTCAGCTGAAGGCCTCCTTTGGGGCTCCATGCTCATCATCTGCTCTACCAGAGCTCTGGCTACAAAGTCCTCTGGAAAATAACACAAACAGGCTGGTTTTGATGTGCTTGCAGGGTATGATGATCTAACGGCATACATTGTTAAAAAAACAATAAATTGTTTGCCGTGAATTAACAGATACAAACAACCCATCAATCACATCAGCCTACCTGCCCTTATTAATCAAAATGAACTGCATGACTTTAATTATGCATCTGAGAGTGATGTGAGGGACAAAAGCAGGTTAATTGCTCACCATGTTTATCAGTTAGCAGATGGTCGAGGCTGTATGTGCCCAGTAGGATGTTGGCTTGCCTCTGCAGGGACTTGCCGAAGGGGTGGCTTCCCTCAGACACCACGTAGTAAAACACACAACCAGCAGAGAAGATGTCCACAGCGCAGGTCTGCAAGGGAGAGGAGAAGGAGAGGAGGGGGAGGTCAGTGAGGCATGAAATGAAACAAACATTTACCACCCAAATATATCAAGTTACGTATTCTAGTGTTGTTTTATCTGTTTATGTTAATAATGCTCATTTGAGTCCCACAGGCAATAAGACTGTTAAACACCTGAACTGTTGAAACAACATCCTTAATATTCATCTGGCCTCGGCTGCTACTTAAAACATATTTATCTATTTACCTAATATATCATATTTTTTAACTTGCATATAGACCAGGCATGGACAAACTAAGGCCCGCCGGGCCATACACGGCCCGTTGGGCTTTTGAATCCAGCCCGCCAAATATTGGTACAAAATTGTCCAAATTATAGTAAAGACCGCATTCATTTAGCCTTTTTCCTGCAATACCCGGCATTTCAGTTGATCCCACTAGATGGCGCACTCTAGACACAATTGACCTTTGCTGGAGTCTGGTCTATTCTCTGGCCCCACTCGGCAACCCGGCAAGATCAAAGAACCAAATACGTCACGCTTACATTGGAGGGGGTCGAGATTAACCTGAGCAATAACAGTTCATGGCGAGTACGGCTAATACAAGTTGTAACAAGCAGTAGCGCTGAGCAAAGTGACTGGAACGCGACCACACACTTATAAAAAACACTTATATAAAGTCAGGCAACATTAACCAGGCTTAGTGTGATTCTGTTTATTTGACCTTACTTTAATAACCATCCGTTCACTGTTATTGACCATTGTGAAGAGCGGGCAGACGTTTTCCTTTTGTTTTGTATTATTGCAACTATCGGATGGAATCAATACTTGGGCTACATGTGGCCATCACAAGTAAAATCATAACGAAAACTACGCCGGTAAAATATGCGTGTAGAAAACGTCTTATGCCACAATATGATAGCAACAAGTAAGATAGTCTGATTAGCTAACATCACATGTAGAATGCCAGAGAAACTTTCATAACAGCGTTGTGATACCAAACAGCTTTCAGACTAAAACACATTCACTTATGGGGATGAGGGATATTTATCAGCTGCTTGTAACAGTCAGACAATGAAAACTTTACAGCAGCCGCTGCCGCGAGTTAACGGGAGAATAAACTCCGGTAGACGAGCAGCACTGCAGCGGGCGGTAATGCAGCTGAACCACATTAATAAACAATACACCACGGCACTCTGGAGAAAGGTACAAGGTTGGAGAAGTAGTTCTTTAACTTAATCTGGCTTCGTATGATTAAAAACTACCCGACGCAGTCCTCTATTGATGTTGTTGTGAGCGGTGTTGCGGAGAAAATCAGCGACGTAAAACGCTGTGTGGGTCATAAGAAGGCACGTAAACGGTTACGTCATGATGCAAACGATGACGCAATGACGCAATAATTCACCTTTGAACCTAATTCACCTTTGAACCTGCATCTGTAACAATGAGTGGACCAAAGAAAAGAAAAGTCAACATTGAGTGCCGAGTGTATAATGAGGAGTGGACAGCTAAATATGTTTTCACCGGCTACTGGCTACTGGCCCGTCTGTCAAATTTAAAACTCATAGTGGCCCCCGAGCCAAAAAGTTTCCCCACCCCTGATATACTCTTGTTGCACTATTTCACTTTTTTAAACTATTTTTCTTTTGTATTACTATTTACTTGCACTATATTTTTCTCTTTATCTGTGTTTTGTGTTGCACTGTTGGAGAAGCCTGTGACACAAGATGTTCATCGGCATAACTACTCTGTAGCTATGTTCGCATGACTAATAAAGAACCTTGAACCTTGAACATTCATCCTGTAGACAGTTTTTTGTGGGTTCTTTTCTGTCCAAACTGGAGAACGTTTGAGGGAAAGCTTCTTAAATGCTTGTTATAAACTACGTTTATATCCTTTAACCTTAGTTAGGAATCACATGTTTGTTATCGCATTACAAATAATTTTTTTGTGACATCCTTTTTTAAGTGGAAAGCAGAAAATAAAACAATCTTAAATAAGTAAATGATAAAGCAAAATATAATACGTCTGTTCTTTGACACATAATTATTTTATTTTATATAATAAGGCTTTCTTTTTTTTTAACCCGAGTTACTCGTGTGAGATTATTCTGAATATGGAATAGTCCTTCTCATTGCCATCTGCAATAAAGTCCTATCCCATCCCTGCAGAGAGTGCAGCTTCTCTCCCACTGACTCACCGGGTTGTCTTTGCAGTCCTCGCTGAGAATCTCGGGGGCGATCCAGCCCTCTGTGCCGGGAACCCCCGACCTTCTGCTGAAGCTGTGGCGGCCCACTGCCAGCTTCTTACACAAGCCGAAGTCTGAGATCATGGCCCGGACCCGGCCGTGGGCGTTGGGCATGGACACCAGGATGTTGTGGGGTTTCAGGTCTCTGTGGACTGAAGGAAAAGTATCCAGATGAGACGAGGAAAACAAGCTTGCAAGTGATGTAGATGTTGTTTGGTTATATATAACAGCCAGTAATGATGGCAATGATACCTATGTTTAGAGAGTGCAGGTGAGCCAGTCCTGACATGGTCTGCTGAAGAAGTATAACAGGATCAAGTCCATGACGGTCGAAATCCTTCCTCTCCACATACTAGAGAGATGGAACACCAGTTAGTGAAGTCCAGTAATTAAAACATGGCGTCTTAATTTCACATTGATGTGTAGGGAACCAAAATATAATAATTTCTACTTCTGTAGAATATTGAAACAAAGACAAATAATCATTGCAAATTCCTCCACTTATTGACAAACTCTCAAAAGCACTAGCAGTAAAAATGCATGGTACTTACACAAAAAAAGTAATGCATCATTAAGGAAGCATCAGTTATTCCTATGTGCTGTTATTAGCAAAATGCTTCTTGTTTCCCCCCCCCCCCCCATACCTCCTGAAGAGAGGCAGCACACAGCTCAATGGCGATGTACTGGAACTGGCGGTCCCTCTCGGTGCAGAAGTAGCGGATGACATTCGGGTGCTCGTCTGACTCCCTCAGCAGCTGGACTTCCCGGTCTGCAAAGCTGAAGCATTCTGGGAGAATTCTCTTCACTGCAACTGCACGGTTGTCAAACTGACCCCTTGTGGAGAAACAATGGCAGTACAACAATATGATATTAGGTCACTATTTTACAAATAAGACAAGAATAGGGAATAACTGTTGACAGATTTGTTCAGACTTACCTGTACACAATGGTGCCCTCAGCACCGTGACCCAAGACCTCTTTGGGACGGAAAGTTATGTTGCCCACTCTGACCATATTGGAGTCATCCTCTGAAAAGACAAATACATCATTTTAAACAATGAAAACTGGGTTACAATTCTTAAAAAGTGCCATCAAATATGACTGTTTTTGTGTTTTCCTGAAACCTTGTTACCCCTGTATACATTCATCTGTATTTGTCTCTTTATTTTTGATAGTTATTACTATCTAACTTAATTGTGTTGCTGCCTCTATCCCCGGATGGCGAATGGCATTTTTATTTGCATTTCTTATTTTTAGTTCTTATTCTTATCTACGTACCTTACCTGTGATGTCATGTATGAGCTGTTCTGTGTTGTATTTGAAAAATGTAATACAGATATAACGTAAAAAAATCAAAGTGTGTGCGTGTAATTTTAATTGTTCACCTCCATCTTCGTGCTCATTGGCAGAGCTTCCCAATTCAGACACAGACAGGTTGGAGTGGTTGGAGGCGCGGGGGGTCACATTAGGGCTGCTGTGGTCCGAGTATTCGGAGCGAGTGCGGGCCACCTCCAGATAGTCGCTTTCGGGGGCCAAGCCCAGGGCTCCGTCTGCAGGGGGGAACGGCTGCTGCCTCTGGAGCAGCTCCAACTTCTCCTCCATCTGTCTCTGGAACTCCTGGTGCTGCAGCTGCTGCTGCTTGTGGACACTCTGTGGAGAGAGAGGAGAGATGTCTGAGTGTCTAAGAATAACAACTGTTTTCAGAAGAGGGATGCACGAATTAGATGTTCTGCCAATTTCTGGTGTACATCATTTTCAACTTATTTTAGACAATGACAGAAAATGTATAGTGTCTTCTTTAGTGGAATTCACTTCTTATTATGCTTTCTCTAAAAAGGAGTATGTATGCTTTACAGACAGTTGTTCAAACTTAATCATTATGAGTGTTGTATGTCTTAATAATGGACCAAGAGTCTCTTCAAATAAAAGCTGATGATGATGATGATTATGTATTACATGAATCAATAAATTCATTCAAAAATTCGCCCATTATGAGGCTCTGCAATCCCTTATGCTTAAAATACATACAAATGAAAAACTAGGCTCAATCTGAGTTTGATTTTTTAAGATCAACAACTTCCACATATGAACATGTATTTCATGATAATGTAGATGCAGAGACCCAGCAGTCCACTAGGTGGTGTTGTGTGACTTACTTTAGGGTAGGTGATCACAAAGGCCACCCATCCAGCCAGGAGGAAGGTGGAGAAGATGATAGTTGCCATGTCTTTGAGCATGGAGTCCACCGGGGCCTCTGGACGCCCAGTGCGACCACTGGTGCCAGGTTCCTGGATGGATGTTTCAGGCGGAGGGGAAGGGGGGCCATCATCCATCCCACTATAATTGACCTTCTGCAAGGGGGGGACAGGACGAAGAGAGTGAGCACAATCTGCACAGATGTTTTGATATCTGAAACATCTTCAAAACAAAACGTTGCTTGGGTGACACACTGACAGACACACACCTCCTCAACCTTCTTGTCAGTAGTGGGTGGGATGACGTTGCCTTGGCTGCGAGGGAAGCTGTCTGGGAACTTCTCCAGGAGCTTAGTGTGAGCTTCAGGGGGCGTCTCATGATGACCTGAAATGCAGGAATAAAAACGTTTTAATTATCAGATATTATCATTATTTAAATAGTAGGGATATCATATAAAATATTATTGGACATACAGTATATCCACATGACTATCATCCAGCAGAGGGCAGTCTCACAACACAGCGCAATGGCCTACTCATGTCCTAGACCAGCGGTGTCAAACTCATTTTAGTTTAGGGGCCACATACAGCCAAAATTGATCCCTAATTGGCCGGAGCAGTACATTTATAGCATAATAACCTACAAATAATGACAACTGCAAATTGTGCCCTTTGTTTTAGTGAAAGAAAGTAGATCTTTCAACGATATTATGCTTCAGTTTATCATTTACATATGTGCATTACAACTTAAAGATCAGTGTATCTCCATAAGCACAAAGCATTTAGTGGACATATGTTTGACACCCCTGTCCTAGACCGTAATAACCATTTCACAGAGTTCTTTCCTGATATCAGCCTCACACATGATAATCACTGAAACTATAACTTTTTTTACGTGGTGACCCTTAAAACCTTCTCCGTCACCGTGACAGAACATTTCAATTTGATTAGAGTGTTTAGTATTACTCTGATTTGTGTACTGAAGTAGTACCTATAAGGAGCAGGTAGTTCCTCATGTAGTTTATACGGTTTCTCTTCCGCAGCGGAGCATTGAACACGCTGGTGCTGGGCGTGATGAAGCACTCCTTGTCCTCGTCAGTCTCCCGGCTGTCGGGACCCTCCAGCATGGGGAAGGTGCTGCCACGAGGCTGCACAGTCACAGAAAATACACACAAACATGTTATGAATTCAGGTGAATTTTTCATCAGAGGCCTCACAGAATTAAATAAGGATCATTTAAATAATATTGTATCTGAAAAGAATATTAAAGAATAAAGAAAAAGGGGGACAAAAGAGAACAATTAAAAAATATACATATGTTAGAACCATTTTTAAAGATCTTTCCATTTGAAATGAATGATCTTATCATCTGATAACAAATGTCATGCAATGTGTTTAATATTTGCCGAACAAGAGGCAATAGATCTCCTTGGGGCAAAGCCAGTAACAATCAAAGTGACGCAAGTAAGAAGTGCAAGTGAGGACACAACTGGAACAGGATGTTTTCATACAAACTCAACGGTATTCTTAGAAACCACTAACCAAAAGTGAAAACTGATGACGCATAAAATGAGTAGATAAACCTTGACTCAATATAAAACTCACACATTTTCCCTGTTCATGTCTTCCTGATAACGATTGAGTTTTGCCTAAATGAAGAGATACTTGTAACGGTCACTCACCACTACAGTGACTCCATCGTGCACCAGGGAGGAAGAGGCATACAGACTGGTGGAGTATTTCCCCACATACAAAGTGGCCCTAAAAAAGGAGAAAAGCAATGCTAGTCAAATGTCTACTTACTTTAGATACAGTACATACGTCATGCTAAAGTGTGACGGAATAGAATCGTGGTAAACACATCTTGAATGTATTACAGAACTGTCAGAGTTTGCCATCATCTCCCTAAACAGGCGAAACCGTCACAGTGGCTCCACCACTGAAAGTACTGTTTCCAGCAGAAGCAGGTGTGAACTCAATATATGAAAATAAAGCCGTACTGCAGTGTGAAACCTGAGCTGAAACTAGGCCTGCTAGCATCCACTTGTTAGGTATTACATGTCTAGACTCCATCCCAACATTAAGCAATCTCACATCTTACAAAACCTTGATTTCTGCCTTCCAGTAAGTTAGTCCCCTGTGATTAATAGGCAGAATGTTCTTACATGTTTAAAACTGTGCTCAACCAATGATTCTCCCTGAATGAGTAAGACACACTTCTTCTTTTTTTATCTAGCCAAATTAGAAATAGTAGTAACAATCATAGAAGGAAAAGTCAAAAAGAGTAGGGGTCATTAACACGGCTTACAGGAATTTGTTTTTGGGCTTATTCTCTTTGGGAAACGGGTATTTCCACTGTGTGATGCGGCCAACCTCTCCAGACATGAAAGTGAGGTACCGCAGGGTTTCCACGGCAACGTTAGTGTGGGGAACTTTGCGGAGGCCCTCGCGCTGCCAGATATACATGGCCACCACCGGAGAGTTATAGTTCTGAAACCACTGAATGTCTCCTGATTCGCTGTCCACCGTCACCACCAGGCCGTCACCGTTGGACACAAAATGAGCCACTTCTGTGGGGAACCGAAGAGTGGACAAGTGATTATTACTGTCTGTCAGAGAATACACTGATCAAAAGAGCCAGCGTGTTGAATAGTCTTACTGTATTTGGTGTCATCATCAGGAAGGGTCGAGGCGTAGTCGGAATAGGTGGCATTCCAACGCAGCTCTCTGCTCTTGGTGTCGTACATGGTGATGGTGTACTCTGACGGGGAAATGAGCAACAGGGACATATTCACACCATATTGCTTCCCTTAAGAACATACACAAAATTGGGGCTTTGAGTTTGCATTTGAGTAAACACAATACATTAATAAAAGTGTATTTATATAGCCCAATATCACAGATTTTTACATTTGTCTCGGGGACTTTTAATTGGCCCTCAGCTCATTTTAAAAGTATTATTGAATACGGCCCAAACCTGAAACTTGCTTGACTTCTACTGCACTTATTAAATACATGTTAAAATATAAGTAAATAGTAAGCAACATTTTTGAATATATTCAGTCAATTAAAGTTGACAACATTTCCTAACAAACCTTAGTTGATAAAAAATAGCCCAATAACTTATTTGTATAACATGCTTGAAATATAACCCCTAACCCTAACTCCCAAAGCAACCCCACAGTTAATGGGGATAAATGGAAGTGCAAATTGTTATTGAGTTGGTTTTGCTTCGAAGCAAAACATCTTGAAGACAAGTTGAAACAAAATTGAGCATCTGTGCCGTTTGGTTAAAGAGTAGAAACCATGTAAAGGAAGTATTTAATTGACAGGGCTCTCATGCTGTAGGTCTGTGTCTACAATTACCATCCCAGGGATATAGTGGGGGTTGGTGTGGTTTAAGGGAGGGGCGGGGACTGAAGCAGAGATAAGAGAGGTAAATAAGGGTTTGCCAACAGTTTGGGTAACAGTATGCAAGACACACGGGCCCGTTAATTAGTCAGATTAGGAAATGAATAGGATCGGCTGCTATGGTAATCTGGTGAAAATGAGTTTGAGTAAAAAAAAGGATCTTGTGTTACTGGATCGTTATCTTTACCTGTGCGTCCCAGATAGAGAAGAGAGGAAGAGGGACACAGCATCTCAGCGAAGGAGGAAGTCAAGGTCTGCTGCTTCTCTCCAGTCAACAGGTCCACCACATACCACAGGTCCTGCTTCTTACCTGCACACGCACAGATTAAGTTAATACACTCCGCCATGATTACAGTATTTATATTATTCTTGACATAATCATAACATATATCTTGGTCTGATAATATTAACTAATAATACAAAGGTAATTAAGGTAATGTTACTCATACTTTCTCTACTCTGTTAATGTGTCACCTTTTAATATAATTGTCCACTGTGGAGAAGGTTGCTATTCTAGAGGTTTCTCCCTATTTTGCTGTTAAATAATATTTTCTATGCTTTTTTCAAATCTGTGGTCCAATGATAGTGTGACAACATCCAAGATAAATGTGTTTTTTTGGCCTACCTAAAGAAAACCGGTTTAGGAATCATCAAATAGATAATACTTTATTTATCCAAAGTCAGGAAAGTGTATGTCACAGCAGCATTTTGACAGTAAATCTACAAGAATTACAACATTTCTTAAAAATACAATAAAAAACAATATAAATATATTCCTAGCAAAAACTACATATTCAGACGAGTATCTAAACACTATAAAATCCACAGAATAAATTAGAATACTCTCTAGCATTCCGAGTATATTAGAAATTGTCCTTAAGGTGCCTCACAGTGATGGGTGTTTCCATTCTATCATTAAACGACAAACCCATCTTTGTTCTTGCTTATTCTGTGGATGCAGGGAGTGGCAGTAATGCACTAATCATAGATTAGAATGGAAGAATGCATGAACAATACATCTGGAAATGGCCGCTGCAGAGGATCCAGCAGCATGGTTTGGCCTGATAACTCTCATAAACTCTACTAGAGTTTGAGATTGTAACCCTTTCCTATCTTTGCATTTGCTAAACGCTTTGTTCGTGCAGCAGCTTCAGTTGAATGAAAACAAAAGATTCACTGATAATGTCTTTGTGGAGGCAAATATCACCCGCTTCCCTTCAGACAATGACACAGTCACTTTGGTAGATTACCTTTCCTCTGTTAACTGTTTCAAATGCAAAAGAGCACAGGCCTAGACCGCAAATGGCGTAGAAGCGAAAGGTACTGGACGACATCAGAAACACCTGCTCCTTTATGTGAGGAGACGAGGCTACATTTGGATTCCTTTTTGGAGCCTTACCCATGTAAAGTACGCCATCAGAGCTGCGACAGGGAGAAGCCTGGACCAACTCGGGGATCGTGAAGGGTAATTTCTGTTGTGGGAAAATGAATGAAGGAACATTAGAAAAACCACTACATGCTGTAGGTCTTTTGATGTTCACAACTTCAGAATGAGCGTGCATGACTTATACACACGTATAATGTCAGAAGATGTGTTTTTCTACAGAATAGGGAACTGAACAGCGTGTTACTCACTAGACAGGGGGAGATTATGGTTAGTGATTAAAAAATGATTTCCTCTTACTGTGAGGCCTTCGTTGTTCTTTCCTCCCAGAGAGTACAGGCTGCCGTCGTTGGGGTCAGGCAGGAAGGCTGGTCTAGAGGGAAACATTTAAGAAGATATATCAATACCAGTACAGGGAGCCAAACTAAAGAAAAGTTACCACAACTATTTACATTCACCACCTTTAGTTACAGATATGTAGTACACAAACTTATTTAGACACCCATGGAGAAAAGTAAATGCAAAATGACATACTCTGCCACATGTGTGGGGACCTGGAGAACTGGATCTGTGAGGAGAGAAAAGAAGACAAGACGCAAGTCAGGACTGACAAGAATATCAACCAACAATGCAAACTGTGGCCAGGAGCTGTTGAGCAAGAGAGTGCCATGAATATCAGTGACATTTAACGGCACGGAACGCAAAGTCCAAATTGAAAACGAATTCCCTTGGAGCAAACATGAAAAGCAAACAGTCATGTCCGCCAACAGCTCCGCTTGGAAGGCAAGCAATTCAATATTTATAGAAGTATGGATAATGCAGCTTACTTAATACTCCCTCCTTTTGTCTATTTCACTATATTTGTGATACATTAAAGTATTATAGTATGCTGCTTTTTCCTCCCGTGTATGATTATTCACCTATAAAACATTGCTGTATCTGTCTCCTTTCATTTGGCATTCTTAATACGTTCTTAAAATACAAACACACACCTCCCTACTGTGTGAACATACAGGGCGGGGACCAGGTGCTGCTGATCTCTGTGGAGGTGCCTAAAGGGGTCAACAGGAGCGGGGGGGGGAAGCGTAGGATTACCTGAAGGTGGCCATTGGGCCTGTTAACACCTGGCGTTAACAACCAATCATAAGTAGACAGCTTTAACTACAGGTGTGAATGCACCCAAGACACATTGAGGAAGCTTTGGGATCCTATCGCTCCGAACCCATTCTCGGGGGGTCTGGGCCGCATTGAAAGACCGTCACTAAACTAACATCCTCTGCTTAAGCAGAAGGAAGCGCTCAGTCGCTGGCTTTGTCCAATGAAAATAGCTCTGTGTATTTGAACAGTGTCTGTGTTTTAAAAACATTATTATTTTGATAGTATTTCTCATATCAAAGGAACCACATGAGGGGATCTTGTGTTTTGGATGTCATCATCATATTGTCGGTGGTTGGTGTAAGAGAAGGCACTTCAATGTGAGTAGGGAAAGGAGATCGGATCAAAGGTGGTCTCTCAAGACAAGTTTGGTGCTTCAGAGATGTCCTGGCTCTCACTTAATAAAATAATGCTTGTTTAATACAGATCCTCTTCAACCAAACTTCATTTCAATATATATTTCGATGACGGTGGGACGAGTTTCCAAAATCGTAAATCTATATATATTGAAATAGTAGTCAAATGAGTCCCTATTAGCTATTTGTTCCAAATCGTGTAGCACTACAAAAGACACATGCTGACACCAGGGTCCGAACAGGTCCATTGTTTCTTGGGTTCGAGCAGCATATGCATTCGTTATGTGTTATAACAGACGGTCGTTGGAAAACAATGGTTTCACAGAAATACGCCGACACCCGTTAGCTGATATACAAACACAGGTCTGCAAAGCCGACAGGATATAACTAGCAAACAGCGAGACGACATGCACTTGGGCTGAGTTGTACTGTTTTGGTGTAGGGAAAATATTTCTAATTCCCCCTCATTCTGTAGGTGTATGGTTGCCTGACAAGAGCACAACAACAGGTGTGTGGGGAGCCTGGTACAGAGCTGGTCAAATGTATATTCAATAGTCATTCCAGTAAAACAGATGATGCGGAGGAGGCTGCTTCTGAATATTAATGACTTGGGTATTAGGTGGACCTAACCAGGACATGTGGGTTGAAACTAGAGTAGTTTTCAATCTTTGCAATCCCTTAAAAAAGTGATCAGAATGTATTTTCAGAACAGTTTCAGGCTTTGTGTTTAACTCTAAGATGGATAAGAACACTGAAACAATAATGTCTAGGAGACTTTTCAGCATGTTACTGAAAACCTTAAAGTGCGCTTATCTAATGGTATTCCCAAGGGTATAGTTCCTACATTAACAAAGGTACCCATAGTACATGCTGTGTGTGTGTGTGTGTGTGTGTGTGTGTGTGTGTGTGTGTGTGTGTGTGTGTGTGTGTGTGTAGGTGATACTACAGCAACGTGGCTTACCCTTGCCCATTCTGACCTTGATTACAGGCTATTTCTGCCCCTCTTTCAGTTAATAATTACCTAGTTTCCATGCCTAGCTAGGAGAACAGCGCCCAGTACTTCCATGTGCTTAATCCCACCTAAGGTTTTCCCACTAAGGTATTTCGGTTGTGTTATAATATAACCGTAACCCTAAAACTGACAAAAGACACATCACTATTGTCATTGTGGTTTAGAAACAGCAGTGGGATCTCATTGGAACACAACAAGTGGTTTTGCAAGTGTAACCTGAATAAGGAACTGTGACTTGAGAAAAAGGTTACAATTGACTCTTGTCCTCTCCTCTTACCTTCTTTCAGAGTCCATTTGATAGAGCCTGACTTCTTGCTAACGGCGTGCAGGTTTCCATCCAGCGTGGAAACAAAGAGCAGGCTTTCAGGAAGGGAAACGGTGCTGGCGCCGCAAAACCCCTACAGAACGGGGGGAAAACATCAAGGTGATATACTTATAGCAATCTCTACTCTTTAGATATTCACATTAATTAATTAATTAATTAATGCACATGAATCTAAGTAACAACATATTAAATTCAGTCATCAGTAAGCAGGCATGTTTGAGCATGCATGCTTTCACTTAATTCATAACCTGTGCTCCTGGCTGCATTAAGGTGGTGAATAATGAGCCACTAATAACTTTACCATTACTGATCCTCACACGCCTGGACCTTATTATCATATCAAAACGACAGCTTGAGATTATATAATCAACCACAGTGGAATGCAGAAATATGGAAGAAGAGGGTCCACTCTGAGAAATGGGGCCTGTTTTGGCAGCATTTCGTTGAAAGGGGTGGGGTGTTGGGTTGCCAGGGAGTGTGCCACCTTAGTCGGCTTTACAAATCATTGAATTTCAAATCAATACCCTACAATAACGACTGAAGAGCAAACGAGGAGTGGGCTAGGTAACAGGGGGCATGGGTTCAGAATGTTCAAAGTAACAGCTTGAGCCGAGGGTTGCAACCATGGTTGCAACGTGGAGGAGGGAAAACAAACTGGGCATGAACCTGGTGCTCCGTCTACACTTCTGCATTACACTCGTGCTAACCCCTAGCATAGCTTATACGCATAGGGTCACTTTTTTAAAAACAGATTGCACAGTGAACTGAAGGAAAAGAGTGCTTTAACTTCCCTTTGCACAGATGATTAGTGGGCTGACGGGGCATATGGGATCCTTTATTTCCAGAACTTTTCCCTCCCACTCAGACATCAGAACACTTTGATTCATTTCATGACAGCTGACACAACACAATACATTCAAAGATGCAGCAAGTCCAGGGAAATCAGTTCAAACCACAACGACAGCTAAACGACCCGGCCTCATGACTTGGCTTATGCCTGAATGAACAGCTCTGTGGGGGGATGTGTGCTGCGCTCACCCCACTATGGAATTCTAAAAACGCCACTCTTGATAACCAAGCCGTGGGCTTCTTATGGTTTTTGGCACCAATGTGCAGGAAGATGTCCAGTGGGTGTGTTGGAGAGCTCTGAATGCCAGACAAACCCAAAAGTGCAGTACCAAGTGAGCATGTCCACTCTCTCTCTACTTTCATTGAAGATGTTTTTTCAAGATGATATGCAACGGGTACACAAGAGTTTTCTCTACTCCAGAAAATCGAATATTTAACCATTTTGTGTACTTCAGTTCCTGACAAAAAAGTTTCACATATCATGCAGTCATTGACATGCCAAACGTTTTTGACTGATTCCTGCCTCATCAATCAGGCACAGCGTATTAACACTTTTCAGTGGCTTTCTCTCAGGGTCAGACTGGGAATAAAAAAAATCTAGGAATGCCACTAAATCTGCCATCCTTACCACAGGAGTCTTGGAAAACCGAGCAGACAAAGCTCAGTTTCCTGCTGACCCACTGCGGTATTGATCAACTTCCCTGACTAATCCCATTTACAGATCCCTGAGGGCGGTGCAAATAGCCCCCACATGCATACATTATAAGGCAGATTATCATCCTACAGTTACTATCACGGTCTTCTGATCATGTTCCCACTATTGTAGAGATAAGGACCGCGGGGGTTAAAGTGCTCCTAAGTCAAACACAAACAAACCACCAGAGCTAGTAATTCAGGCCTGCGCATGTGGTAAGGAGAGCAAAAACAACCACTACCCTCACTGTGTCACTCAGGGTGTTCCCCTTTGTCCCAGAGCTTTCTTTCCGTAGAAAACCAAGATCATAAAAAATAACCAGTTCACGCAAATTCTTTTCTCCCCGTGTGCTCTTCAGGTTCAAACTTAAAATGGGAAAATGACTCCTGTTATAACAGAGACAGAGGCAACTATTCTATAAACTGAAAATGTCACACTCTTCAGAAGGAAACTGGGTCCTTCCACATTTGCCTACCAGTCCCCTTCTTTAGTCTCACATCCTATAACAACTTTCGTGTCAATATTGTACACCTGTGAGTGTTCCCACTGGGTTGCAAGCTCACGAGCATTACACATGTGTACTGGGAGAATCATAACTAACTTGTTTTTGGTTTCGCAAGCAAATAACTCTCCTAACATCTGTTGGCCTCTTAGTTTTGGACGGACACTGATATTCAACTGTTGAATATACAGTGTTGCCTCAGGGAACATGTCGTTTGATATGTCTAGCAGCTCACAGCGACTGCTTTGGTGAAACATCAGTGGTGAGTGGGAAAGCTTTTTTAGAATACTCAAACATCATGGTTCTCCCTCTCGTTTCCTCATTCTGAGTTAACGCAGACATTTTTTAATTGTTGTGTAAGCGAGTTACATAACACTACAGAACTGGGCGAAACCAAAGTCTTGGCAGGTTCTGAGGTATTCACTTAATCCTGCACAATGCGGCCAGGCATCCCTTAAGGGACACCGAGTACAATGCTCGTGAAGTCACTGGTAGCCGGCTGGAGTGTCAGTGTGCTTCACATCCTCTTGTATGGCAAACCAACCTGAATACAGGACAGGCTGGAACTGGCAGCTTTCCCAGTGAGTGTAAACAAGCACTTTAGGAGTACACCTGCTTTATTACCCATTTGTCAGATACTCTCATATCTTCAAGATAGTGAATTATTGTTACATCACAAACTAGTCTCGGAAGAAATAATTGTTTGTGTACAAACTAAGAGCCAGACAGACAAAATGCCTCTTTATAGGACACAAAAGCCGAGTGACACGTGTAAGAGACACAGGGGAGGGGATGATGACTCATGGAGGAGAGGAAGGTAAAGGGCCAGTCATGCGCCAATCTGTTTCTTGTATTCATCCTTAGAAATGAAGCGGCGGTACAATCCTCTGAAAAACTGATCATAACATTTGAAAGCAAACAAAAGCCCAGTATCCAGGGTCACTGTGACATGGCTGCCCTGCACAGGCATCAACTTCAAGCAGGTGCTTTCTGTTGCACAGCTACTTATAAAGGTGTGCGAGTGCCGAAAACAACAGAAAAATGACATTTATAGTGGGACAACAAAATAAACACGTGTGTGGCTAAATTGCATACAGGCAGATTAATCGGTGGTGTCATCTGAAACACTGGAGCTGTGTGAAACAGACTTTCCAGGCTTTTAAGGACTTATTTAGAGTTGCATGTGTGGAAGAGAGGCACATGTGTGGAGTACACACAATGGAATGAATCGTAGCTTTAAAGGAAGTCGTACATTGTAAAAACAGCATTAGCAAGAAAATGATAGGGCGAGTCTGACAACATATGTATTAATTGGGCTTGCGCTAAATGACAGTTGTTTTGTTGAGAAGTGGAACACTGACTTACAACTGAAACTTCACAGTAATAAGCAGTACGTTTGCAGCTTGCTTTGGCGCAACAATAACACAGGAACCAAGAAATACGTATCTCACACCTACTTGTCAGGGTAGCTGTAGTGGAGCAACAGGTCATAAAGATTAGTTTTGAAAGTCACTTAAGTCCAACATAGTCAAGTAGTCATTAGAGATCTCCCTTTAGGGCTGCATGAAGATGACACAGGCGTGGAGTTGTTTGATTTTATTCAGTCTCAGGCACCTATGAGAGCTTCATTATACTACAGTAGGAAAGGTGTTGGCCCTTGCTCAGGCACACTCATTCAGAGCCTAGCCAATCTACTGTTCTGATAAGATAGTGTAGGATCACAACTGTTACTCGCATAAACAGCATGACTAAGGTTGGCTGGTATAAAGTAGTAAAATAATATTAGAGTTGTTGTGGGCCGGCGGATATGTAAAGTGGGGCGTGGGCCTAATGAGAGAATACGTTTCTTAAAACAAACATATCATCTGAGACTGCAAGCTAGATTTGAGTCACCATCATATCCTCCTTGCAAAGGATGTATAATAAATACCTCAATTGCGAAGATGATGCAGTAAGATGAGTCTTTTCTCTATGTATCTCTCTTCTCTCCTAGACACACTCACAAATGGCACCATGTATAGATAGCCTTTGTCATTTGTCAGCATGACTACAGAAGCAGACTGTCAACAAGGCTAAGAAGAACCTGAGACATGATAGGCTACTTTAATCTTCTTCTTATCTGAATTGGTTTACTAGCATTTTAGCTAAAGGCCCTGCATGGAGACCTTCTAGAAATCAGTTTCAGCCAGTTATTTGGCCCCTGTTTGTGCCACCAGTGATGCTAAGGACCCCATTATCAGGTTTCTTTGCTAAAAGATTTATATTGCAGCCTGTCTTTTCTTGCAAAGTTGTGGCTACTTTACAAACATTGCATTTTTAAATCACATTTAGTACAATGCATTGCATGTGAACAAAGGCACTGATGTTTTGTAAATGTTCTGGATGCACAACAATGCCATGCTTTCTTGACACGTTTGACTTGCACTACCTGGTTTGCCACCTTTTCATTGTTAATGTTAATTAATGACTCAAACAATAAGAAACACATTCTGAAGTAGCAACTCATGTGCAAACAAAGGACGAGTTCAGCCTTGTGACAAAGATAAGGAGGTATGTTGTGTTATCATGCAAGCTGTGGGAACATTAACATATCATCAAGCCTTAACAACAGTACAGTATAAGCTCTATGTTTCAGTAGTGATATAAATGAAAGGGCATTTCTTAAGCTTGCCAATATGATTCTGAAATACTTTGGGGAGGTTGATGACAAGAACACATTAAATAGTTTCGAGACAGTCTAACAACATTAAACCTACAACATATAGACAGCAAATTGTCATATTGAATAACAGAGAGATCTTTTTTAAGAGGATGGATATGTTATTGTCATGCTCCTACGGTTTGCTTTATCTGAGAACCCTGGTATAATGAATTAAAAATGTTATAAAGAAATGTGAGCAATGTTAATTATAGGGTTTCCAAAGCTGGTATTACTTAAAAAGTTGTGCTTTTAGCCATAAAGCTAACGTTAGCTTAATGATATCATGTGAATACAACACGCAGCACACAGACAGAGTGAAAAGGCTCACTGAATGACACTTATTCAAGTTTGTACTTCTATATTAGTTTCCCTAAAAGCAGAAAAACAAGCCTAAAGTTGGGTGAAACGAATAGTTATGCGGGTAACTCCGAGATAATGTCTTCTAACTTAAGCTAGCTTATCCAGTTAGCCCCTCTTACCTTTTGTGGGATCCCAGCGCAGCAAAGCAACGACAAAAAGCACCACAACAGGGCCCGACTGCTCACTGTCCAGTCCATGTTTTCTGGTCTCAGACCGGGATAGACAGCTGGTCCGGAGGGCCGTTGACTACATAGAACTTGTGTTTTGTCTTACAACCAGATGCTATTATTTTAAATCAACGTTAAAGGCACTGAGCCAGCAGCAGCGGTGAATACAACGTTGGATCCGCTTCTTCCTGAAATGAAAAGCGTGGGGGTTGGACTTTGGGATAGATATCCACACGAGTGGAGGAGGGGAAATGTTAGAGCCAATGAGAAAGGAGCTACAGACACCGGATGTGTTATAAAGTAGATCCGGGGGACATTTTCTGCAGAAGTCCACGAGCCCAGCCCTGGAGAGCATGCGTTCTGTGGTCAAACCAGCCAGTATTGAACGTTTTGCATTTAACATGGCTAGAAAACGCTTATTTGCATGCACATTTCCGAGACAGTATTACGATACCTGACATAAATGTGCATACAAATAGTTTTCTTTTTCTAATGCATCATGGTGCATGTTGGAACTGCGTGACTAGGCCGCGTCTGCCTGGACATGTCGAAGTAAGTTTAATTTTTTTATAACGTGAATGGAAAATCCTAATAATTGATTTCTTCTTACACACAGTATGTTTTACTGTCCACAGGGCCGGCCGTAAGGGTTCATAGCAGGTTTTGGAAGGGCTTGCATATCCCCACGTGGACCGAATGGAGACCGGCTAAGGCCTAACGAGACGGTGAGTTTTTGTTTAAACATTTGAAATCTCTTGTTTTTGATCGTGAATGATGATTTAAGTGCGTTAGACTTCTGATATGAAAATGAAGTCATCATATACTTTTCTGACTCAACCCCACAAATAAATATCCTAGTGTGTGGGTCTCAATTAGGTTCACTCAGACATTTTATATTTACAGGAAATGGATGTTAGTGTGGCTGGATCCCTGCATGAGCAACATGGTGAGTATATTATGTGATCACAATGTGGCATTTAATGGTTATGTATGATGATCATAATATGGTTGAGATCTGATTTAATATGAAGACAATTTACATCTGACATGACCCATATACAATCTTAAAAATGGATGGTGTTCAAATAACTTCTCACTCAAAGTTGTTTTCTTCTGCAGGAATCTGATTGATCAACAAATAGAAAAGTTACTGTCAATTAAAAGGTGAAACCAGGACTCATAAATCTACATGCCTAAAATCTCTTGTTTTAGATCGTGAATGATGATTTAAGTGCGTTAGACTTCTGATATGAAAATGAAGTCATCATATACTTTTCTGACTCGACCCCACAAATAAATATCCTAGTGTGTGGGTCTCATTCAGGTTCACTCAGACATTTTATATTTACAGGAAATGGATGTTGGTGTGGCTGGATCCCTGCATGAGCAACATGGTGAGGATCTTATGTTATCACCATGTGGCATTTAATGGTTATGTATGATGATCATAATATGGTTGAGATCTGATTTAATATGAAGACAATTTAAATCTGACATGACCCATATACAATCTTAAAATGGATGGTGTTCAAATAACTGCTCACTCAAAGTTGTTTTCTTCTGCAGGAATCTGATTGATCTACAAATGGACAAGTTGCTGTCAATTATAAGGTGAAACCAGGACTCATAAATCAACATGCTTCTGGGTTTCTTTGCATTCCTGAGCCATTAGAAAATACATATTGCTTAACTGTGGAAATATATCTTGTGAATAAACCACTAGTAAAAAAACAAGACAAACGGTATTTTTTGCTGCTTCTGTAAATTCATCGTACGCACTTTTCTTAACACCTGAATGGCTTTTTCCTTAACCATTCACAAAGGATGAGAGAAGTGCGAGAGTAAATGTCTTGTTATAACTGGGGTTACTTGGCAATTTTCCCAAGTCTCTCTTTTTACGCAAGACACAATCTAAATGATAAAAGCTATATTGGTTGTATCCAATTAATATGAAATGGCCAATGAGAGTTTATCGAAGTATGTTAATTTTGTATAACATGTGAATGGCAAATGCTAATTGATTTCTTCTTACACTAAGTATGTTGTACTGTCCACAGGGCCGCTCGTAAAGGTTCGTGGCAGGTTTTCGAAGTGCTTGCATATCCCCACGTGGACTGAATGGAGACCGGCTAAGGCCTAACAAGACTATCATGGTGAGTTTTTCTTAACTGTTTAAAATCTCTTGTTTTAGATCGTGAATGATGATTTAAGTGCGTTAGACTTCTGATATGAAAATGAAGTCATCATATACTTTTCTGACTCGACCCCACAAATAAATATCCTAGTGTGTGGGTCTCATTCAGGTTCACTCAGACATTTTATATTTACAGGAAATGGATGTTGGTGTGGCTGGATCCCTGCATGAGCAACATGGTGAGGATCTTATGTTATCACCATGTGGCATTTAATGGTTATGTATGATGATCATAATATGGTTGAGATCTGATTTAATATGAAGACAATTTACATCTGACATGACCCATATACAATCTTAAAATGGATGGTGTTCAAATAACTTCTCACTCAAAGTTGTTTTCTTCTGCAGGAATCTGATTGATCTACAAATGGACAAGTTACTGTCAATTACAAGGTGAAACCAGGACTCATAAATCAACATGCTTCTTTGCATTCCTGAGCCATTAGAAAATACATATTGCTTAACTGTGGAAATATATCTTGTGAATAAACCACTTGTAAAAAACAAAACAAACGGTATTGTTTGCTGCTTCTGTAAATTCATCGTACGCACTTTTCTTAACACCTGAATGGCTTTTTCCTTAGTCATTCACAAAGGATGAGAGAAGTGCGAGAGTAAATGTCTTGTTATAACTGGGGTTACTTGGCAATTTTCCCAAGTCTCTCTTTTTACGCAAGACACACTCTAAATGATAAAAGCTATATTGGTTGTGTCCAGTTAATCTGAAATGTCCAATGACAGTTTATCGAAGTATGTTAATTTTTTATAACATGTGAATTACGAATGCTAATTGATTTCTTCTTACACTAAGTATGTTGTGCTGTCCACAGGGCCGCTCGTAAAGGTTCGTGGCAGGTTTTCGAAGTGCTTGCATATCCCCACGTGGACTGAATGGAGACCGGCTAAGGCCTAACAAGACTATCATGGTGAGTTTTTCTTAACTGTTTAAAATCTCTTGTTTTAGATCGTGAATGATGATTTAAGTGCGTTAGACTTCTGATATGAAAATGAAGTCATATACTTTTCTGACTCGACCCCACAAATAAATATCCTGGTGTGGGTCTCATTTAGGTTCACTCAGACATTTTATATTTACAGGAAATGGATGTTGGTGTGGCTGGATCCCTGCATGAGCAACATGGTGAGGATCTTATGTTATCACAATGTGACATTTAATGGTTCTGTATGATGATCATGATGCGTTAGACTTCTGATTTAATATGAAGACAATCTACATCTGACATGACCAACATACAATCTTGAAATGGATGGTGTTTAAATAACTGAGCTCACTCAAAGTTGTCTTCTTTTGCAGCAATCTGATTGACGATCAACAAATGGACAAGATGCTTACAAGGTGACACCAGGACTCGTAAATCAACATGTTCGTGGGTTTCTAATGCGTGCATTCCTGAGCCATTAGAAAATGCATATGTCTTGTGAATAAAGCAATTGTAAAAAACAGAATTTTTTTCTTTCTTTAAATTCACCATGCACACTTTCCTTAACACCTGAATGGCTTTTTCCTTAGCCATTCACTAAGGATAAGAGAAGTGCGAGAGTAAATGAAGTCTTGTTATAACTGGGGTTACTTGGCAATTTTCCCAAGTCTCTCCTTTTAAGCAAGACACAGAGTCTAAATGATAAAGCTATATTTGTTTAGTCCAATTAATATAAAATGTCCAATGAGACACTTTGAAGGAGTTTACAATAGAATGTGGTGCTGTTGAGGGTCCTTGTTGCCTTTTCCTTACAGTAATGTAACTACTACTATACATGTTTTTTGTTATCATTGGAAAGTCTTTTGGCCATTGAAACCATGTACTGAGCTGGAGAGAAGTCAATTTCAAGAAATTAATTGGTTACTATTTTGATAATTTATTATTTGGCTTTTATTTTTTCTGGCAGACATCCCAAACAGTCTATGGTAACAGCTTAGTAAATGTGAAAAATTAGTTGGTTCTGTTATTCATAAATGGAATTGTGATTTAAATTAAGTATTTTACCTTTTTTTATTTTAATAGATTAAATGATTGATAAGTTGACATTCATATCACAGCTGAATCAATTATGAGAATACGTTGCTGTATGTTAGGACCACAAAGCTGCTCAAACTCTTTCCAAGCAATAGGTTTTATTGATCCACAACGATCAGAACCGTAACATTCTTTGACATCACTGAACACAACTAATGTTTGATATTTTTGTCATAACAACACCAACACTTGTGAAACCATAGGGCATGTCTTGACAGACACAGTAATGGCACAGAGACACTTTCTATATCCTCGACTGATGCAACAAATGTGATGGCTGACTACGGAGGAATGTTTATTTTAAAGGCACTTTCTGCCTCTTACACTTTGCCAACACACATTTAAACAAAACATGTAAAATAATAGTCGCCTGTAAAGCAGCTGAGCGTCTTGGCAGAATACAACATTGCTGTTCAGTAAAATTGTATGTCTTGGAAAACAGTACAAAAAAACAGCAGATCAATAAATAATGTAAGAGCATTCATTAGCTGGATGTCTTCTGACAACATTAAATAATATGGCTAATATCCAGCATGTCACTTATTCAAATAAAGCGGTAAGAGTGAGTTTGTCTCCCTCTTATGACCTAAAAACAAGGGTTTTTGTCGTCTCCAGTCCAAACGTGTGCAGTACATCACTGCAGTGGCCTCAATACACAAGCACAAGTGAATACTCCGATTGCGTATTTTCTCAACGCCAAAACCAAAATTATTAGTTTAGCTCAACTCTGGATATAACATGAAAAGAAGTCTTGAAGGATGTTGCGTAGAAGCACGTTGTCAGTGAATGAGCTATTCCTTGAACAGCTGAGAAGCTGCATTCAAGTTTTTACATTCATCAGACCTAGGCAATGTTTAGCTGCTGTGTTTGCAGATAAATGTTCCCCTCTAAAATCAGTTTTAACTTTAATCCCTACCACATGGTTAAAAGCACACAAGCAGTATGTTGTGATTCTGTCCATAGTGGATTTAAACTGACCTAGTGTCTTCAATGGACACAGTGCCGTTGATCTGTTTGCATAAAGGTGCCAGGCGACCGGCACAGGCAGCAGTGTGGATGGTTGATCAATGAGTTGTCCCTGTGAAATATGTATCAATTGAGACAGGGACTTCCAGAAAAATCTTCTCCAAATCTTAGGATGTTTCCCTCAAACTCATACTGTCTTCATCAGGTGCTTCAAAGCTTTGAAGAGTAACTGTTTAGCAACAAAATGCTCGATTAGAAAGGTCGCACTAAAATGTATTGTACTATCATGTTTAGTGCAGATGTACATCACAGGTCTTATGGTTCTTCTGATGGCTATTATGTTGATCCACCAACTCACACGTTTGTTAAAGCAGTCTGGACATGCCCCATGTATTGAATTCCATCCGAAAATGAAACATATTAAGAATAAAACTGATTGGAGGACCATCTATGAGTCACAACTCTCTTCCGTTTCCCTGCTTGTAGTCACCACAGATGATTACGACACAGCCCCCATTTACAGTTTTTGACACACTTCATGTGTGGTGCAACAATGGGACTGGAACATGGTTAAAAATATTGGAGTTGGCCCGGCCCGTTGCTGCACCTGTGGGTCTCGAGGGGCGGGGACTCATCATATTGCCATGGTGATAACATTTCAGTCATCACACACTTTGAACAGCGGTCTTCACTCTCCGGAGACCTCAGACTCCTCAGGTTCTTGGTCCTTCAAGGCCTCATTTGTCACAGTAACCATGTTGGCATTCGAACGTGTGTCCATGGCAGAGTGCATTATGGGTAGCCATAAATCGTCCATATTTGGCATCACAAATATTTTCTGTGGGAGAGCAAGCACAGTAAGGAGTCATTAAAAACTTAAAAATCAAAACAAATTATAATTACTTAATTTGATCAAACTGAAATATGTCTTTTCAATGAAAGAGTGTAGAGAATGAATGGAGCAGAAACTACAAATGAATACACTTGTTA
This sequence comes from Gymnodraco acuticeps, assembly GCF_902827175.1. Taxonomy (NCBI): domain Eukaryota; kingdom Metazoa; phylum Chordata; class Actinopteri; order Perciformes; family Bathydraconidae; genus Gymnodraco; species Gymnodraco acuticeps. The sequence goes on from NW_022990238.1 coordinate 1,251,519, forward strand.
TAAACTAAATAAAGACACAGAAAAATACCTTAACAGCCACCCCCGTGTATCTAACCCTGCAATGTTATGTATTGGAACCAATAAGGACTGAGTTTGGCCATTGTTGAAAGCCAGATGTAAACACTCACTCACACATGACAACAGTGAGCAGTTCTGCACTGTATTTTACTGCCATGGAGGCGGGGGAGTACATAATAATAACCCCCAGAGGAGTCAGGCAGGGATAAATGTAGATGTGTGGTAGACCTGACAGGGACAGTAGTTGCAGGTGTGCCTCAGGGCAGTTATCTAGAGGCAGCCATATTATTACTTTGTATATACGAGGGGAGGGAAAGCCACAGGCAGACTGCTTTGAAGTGCATGTAGGTGGGCAGCCGTAAATTAATCCCAATGTCCTCTTTTATTACCCAAATACTGACCCTTAAACATCTGGGGGGACATTGTCTTTGCTCTTCAGTAAACCTTAAGCCTCTCAGTCAGGCAACTGAGGTTTTTAAACCACACAGGAGTTGGTAGACATCACGTGATATGACTTAACCTTCTAACATTTTAAACAAATTGTATTCATAATTAAGCATGTGCATCTTTTCTCAGTGTATACCTGGAATTCCTGGTCGAGTTTCTTCTCAATCCAGTCTGTCACATGAACTAAAGTGACCTCCCTCTCACCCAGTTTAGGCCGTGCTTTAAGCTCTAGGTGAGGCGGACTCCGGAAACCATACCTGACAAGAGAAGAACATTATTATTATTTTATTTTTTTAATAGTTTAAACCAAAACAAGCTGAATTGCAATCCAAGTTCTTACAGGCTACATAAAAGCAGGCACTTAGTTCAGGAAATGTGTGACATAAATTAGGCTGAAAATTATGCACATTTTAATGAAGCTTTTAAAGAACAAAGAAAGTCCTTAAGGATTTAACATTCCCCACACTGCTTTGGGCCCTCATTTGAATTCTAAACATTAAGTGAATTTAATTTACTGGTGATTAAACATTCTGTTCTTTCATCGTATGCATGTCCTTGTTTGCCCAGCAGAGGGTGCAGAGTTATAATCTGAAACCAATATTCCCTTGGAATCATCCTACTGACTGAATGCACTCGTCCCTGGAAGTGAACATACCATATCCTGTCCGTGGGGGGTGGTGGGATGTTGACAGCCAGCGTCCCACAAAACTCCTGCACCTCCACAGTTAGCAACAGGGGCGTGTTTGACACCTCCTCCATCTTCTTCTTAATGAACTCTGTCTCTGTGGCTTTCTGGAAGTACTTCGACTTGGCTATCTTGTCCACAAAGCGCATAATCTTGCTGGGCCTGTAGCCTCCCACGTAGCTACGTGAGCAGAGGATGGAAGGAGGAGGGGAGTCAAGGAGTGAGTCAGGTTCTTTATTTATTCATAACAGCATCTCTCTCTACTCAGCACCCACGATGGAGGAAGTGACCGGCTGCTACATTAAATCAGCAGCAGGCTTTCAAACGTGTGGCACTGAGTAGGTGGGTGGGCGGACTGAAAGGGCAGAACAGACTGTTTCAACACATCAGTGTGAATCTGTTGCAGCCCATTCTCAATTCAGATAATGATGTTATTGTTGCTAAGAGACATTCGCTCACCCCTCTGCTCCAGGAAGAATGGCTCTGTCACTGAGGAGTTCGGGGGGGGTCCTCTTCATCCGAAGAGCCGGCACTAGACGACTCCTCATCGCTGTCTGCCAGACAGTACGTCCGTGGCCTGGGCCTGTCACACACACATAAACACTCACTGTTGCACAGTCAGACTGTAATTCCCAATGAGTTCATCCCTACTGATATGAATAAATGTTTTTATTTATAAATAATTTTTTCTAGAGACAGGTGTACCCAAACTCACCAGAAATTGGGCAAATCCACAGTGGTAAGCATCCAAAGAGAGGATCCATATATAAAGAGAAGGGAGGAAAAGCCAATAGAAAATGGTAAGAAAAAACAAAGGTGACAACTTATATGGTTCCAAATGTAAATCCGCTCAATTAACCTCCAGCTTGGAGGGTTCGTTGTGAAGCAATAAAGGTAATCCTATTATGTGGGTCACAGATAATGTATGATGAGAAAATAACAAAAACAAAGAATAGAGTGCCACAGTGACGCGTCCTAAAACCCTTTTATAATTTTCGAATCATATATCTATTGATCATAAATCTATTGATTAGATTTATGATTCGAAAATTATAAAAGTATGGGTAGACGTGTGGATATTATCCGGCTGAACAAAACGTGATCCGTCTCTTCAATTTGTGTCAACCACAGACCTTATTTCGAGCTATTTTCCAAAATCCTATGGAGAAAATGCATTGGTTTTTGTCGAAGGAACCGGAAGTGGTAAAATGCTAATTTACTTCCGGGTTTTAGGATGCGTCACTGTGGCACTCTATTTGAAACATATATAAGACATTCTAAATGCAGACTTAGCTTCATTATCTTCATCCCTGAATGTTATTGAAAGCCTCACCACTCTTTTCCTTGCTCCCCGAGCCCCTCGCCCTCCTTCCCCAGACGGGCCAGGTTCATCTTGGTTTCTAGTGTCATGAGGAAGGACCCCGTGTACGAGACCTCAAGATCGAACCATAGACCTGGACAGATAGTGAGGGATACCAGACAGACATATTACATTTTATTATGTGAATAAATTATGCTACCTTATGCCCTCCAGTGCAACAACTACAATTCCCAACTCATGTCATTTCTTTGAATAAACAAGAAGCTCCTGCCCTATGTTTAATTGCTTTAAGTTCCCCTGCAGAGCTGACAGGAAGAAGTCCCCACCTCCAGCAAACAAGGAAAAGGTTAGCTCTGGGGGAGGCGGGCCTGGTTATTGGCTTATCAGACTACTTCCTGTTTAAACATTACACTTCTCAGGAGGTGACGGAAGAACTATTCAGATTTTGATTATTCGCTGTTTGCTCGATGAATCTTATAAGTGCTTCGCTCTTTCCTCCTCTTCATTTTCCAATCCCGAAAAAATGCTCATTGATTTGTATCTGTGTGGAGGCAGCGTCAAAAGAGACGCTTAATGACAGTAATAACTTAGAAAACAAGACATTGTTTTCTCCATGTAGAAGAAGACACACTGGAGTTAGAGGGAGTCTGGAGGGCCTAGTTCATTTTTGAGGAATAAACATACTGTACCTGAACCAGTGAGCTTGAGAGTGTTTCTCCACTGAACTCAGAAATATAATCCAACAAAAACAATATTATATGATCAAAGATATAGCCTTGATTCTAAGCTATTGAAACCTTTTCTTTTCCTGAAGTGTCATCATGACATTTTGTTTTTTTCATCTCGTCAATGCATTTGACAATCAGTGCTTTTTCTTGACTCTCTCTCTCCCTCCCCTGTGCCTGTTTTCAGTTGAACTAATAAAAGAAAAAAAAGTCCAAAACTTAATCTGTAAAAAAAGAATGACATGCGATGCCAATATAATTAAATATTTTGATATATGTAACCTGTACAGAAATTACTACTGCATTTATATAAATACTTCATTTCTAAATACAATTTTTCTTTCTTTAGCTCACTGCTTATTATAATAAAATATAAGTTACTTTACAATATGATCGTTCTGCTGACACCAGTTTCCTACAAATAAACGATGTAATGCAATATGTTATAAACATATTTTAATATATAAATGTTCATGCTCACACCATGATAAACCCTTTTGATTTATACCATTATTATGACGTTACCCTTATTATATCTCCTTCACTACGACTACTAGATCAGAAAAACATTTTGCATCTAAACCTTTATTTATTCAACAGTTGGGTTTTCTTTAAAATGAGCGTTAGTCTCACAGTGACATATCACTCGACCCATTTATGTCCTATCTTTTTGACAGTCTAGCAGTCATAAAGTCACATTATCAATGTCCTTAATAAAACCTGGAATTACATTATATAAATAATACAGGGCTCTACACAAGCCTGTGTGTGCAGAATAAACATTGTAAATCAAATCATGTCCTCCCAACATTAAGTAGTCAGGAAGCACTCACTCAACCTCTTTTTTACCATCATAACAACAGAAAATAAATATCAAGAAGATATGAAATTGGGAATGTTACCATCCAAACAAAAGCATCCTGTTGTGTTCATACACGTTTACAGCGAGGTGCCAGTCCCCCAGGACTAACTATGGGCTGGGATCAAGTGATTATGCTTTGTGAGTAATTTCTGTGGGTGTATTGGTACAGACAGAACACATTATGAACATTGCAGACTCAGCCGTGGAAATGCGGCTGACAGCAGAATGATTCATGACTGCCTGCTTCAACTGAAACGAAAAATGTAATACCTTTTCAATGCTTTTATATCTTGAGACTCAAATCAAATAAGACGTATTTCTCCTTCTTCTAAACCGTCTTTGGAGAAAACTATGACTATTCAAAAGTTATACAGAAGAATACAAATATGGCAACTTACGCATTACATCTATATACATTTAGGGGAAGAAATAGCAAATATCCTCCTCTGCCTAAAATCGTTTGAAATGAATCTGCCACACATATCTGTATAGTCTTTGTGTGTCCAACCCACCCCTTTGCTATGGCCAAATGCAAGCAGCAGGCAGGGTGAGTCAGTGCCTGAGTAATGGATGAGGGGGACCAAAGACATGAAGTTTAATCACTGTGGCTTAATAGAGCGAGGCACGTGGAGAGGCTAGACTCCAGAGGAGATGTGGAGAAATGTCTTCATCAAGAGAGAAGGAGAGCAAAGCTTAGGGAAGATGGACAAATGGTACGAGAGGGAGATGAAGAAGATGGATGGATTGAGGGGAAAGAAAAACAAGAGCATGTCTTACTATTTAGACAGAAAGACAAGTGGGAGAACTGATAAACAACCTGGGTATTATGACGGATGGAGGATAGAAGGGAAAGAAAAAAAAGATTGATGGTAAAATTGTAGCAACTGCTGTGTGAAAAACATGACATACCTAGTGTAGCTTCTATTCCTACCTTGGTGGTCCACAGAGGGTTTGGAGGCATTGAGGATCTTAGGAATGGAAAGGCCCATGTCTAGCTCCGTCAATGTCAGCTCGTTCATAACGTATGGCAGCTGAAACACAGTAAAAAAAAATTGTGTTTTGACTTAACCATCAAGACAAAAAAGTCATGAGATAAAGTTACTTTTTTTTATGACATGTTAGTAATACTGTAGTACCCACCCTGATCTTACTGAGCTTCATCTGGATCTTCTTGGAGACTACATCAGCCCAGTATTTCTCTCCCAGGAAGTCCCAGAACATCCGTCCCACAAAAGCATTGACCCAGGCCTCGGGCTCCGCAGGTTCCTCTGAACTCCTGCGTGTCTAAGGGACACACACAGGTATGTATTGTAGCTTCAATCTTCTTGACATACAAATTAAGCTAAACGAGTATGATAACAGTCTTTATAAAGCTTGGGTTCAATCCAATGTCCATATACTTTCATGGAAAAAGCTTCCCCTTTTGACCTCCCCCTCTACAAATTCACAATATGAAATCAAATAATTAAGATCTGACTCTGTTGGAGATTTATTCTGAAGATCTGTTTGATCACATATCTAAAGCGGATGACAAAATCACAAAGCGATTTGAATGGTCGCCTCTTCCTGCTTCCTTAACCCAGCCTAATTAGTAGCCATATCCATGTCTCACGTTGTAAATATGAATGACACCTGTTGGCAATGGCATTGTTATCCATGATCTAAGACGTGCCATGTTTGTTGACAATTGATCAAAATGTATGCAGAATAGAGGCGTTATAATGAATTTAGATGCAGATCCGCTGTCCGTGTACTTTTATTCTTCTTCCTTATCCCCTGCATTGCCAAGTAATTTTGTATGACTTCCAACATCAATGTCAAAAGAGCATCACAAATCAAACATTGCTCAGCAGTGCTACTAGTTGTCAAAAATCTACAGTGAACCCTCCAAGTAAAAATGCAGACAAAAAGACTGACATAGTTGATGTTATTTCACTAACAAATGGCCATGGGGTCCCAAAGGACTGGAGATCTGGATCACTTTGCCTGGTAAGTTGTCTATCTCTTTTCAGCCTTTCATGTATTGTTCTGTCACATACCTTTTTAGTAGTTTTGGGGCTGCTCTCAGGGCTGGGCCCAGGGCTCTCAGTGGCAGTTGGGCTTGTCTGTGGCGCCTGGGGGTTGACATATTTGGCCATGAAGACATTATAGTCCAACAGCATCTTCTGCTTCATCCCTGCAGTAGAGCCACAGGTGAGAGCAGAGGAGGGGTCTCTGTGGCGGAGCTGCGACAGCTCCTCCAGGCTCCCCCGGCTGCTGCTCCTGCTGTCAGCCTCCAGGCCTCCACCCAATTGGGGGCTGCTACTGCGGCTGTGGGGGGACAAGAAGGCTAAAAGTGGAGGACAGAGAGTGCAGGATGTGAGTATAAGGGGGGATACATTTGATCACCAACAACATTTTTCCTTGATTCAAATCAATGCATCGTATTTCACATACATAATGTATGCTCAAGGTCTGGGAGAGAGAGAGAGAGGATCTGTTTTTAATGTATTTCTCACAGCATACTGCAACACTCTGAATCAGCATGCTTTACACCATATGACACACTGCATCCTCTCTGACTCTTAGCAGTGAAATAGTCGTTTAAAACATAATTGCTATGAATATCCACAAACAGGCTTTAAATGATCTTTCCGGTAATCCTCTTCACCGTGCACTTCCTTTATCACTGGACCCACCCAGTGCTAGTGTTGCCCTTTAAATTGGGCCTCATCCTTGCAGGCTTATATCGCACAGTGGAGACCAATACTATAATATGCTGCTTCTCTGTGCATGTAATCCTGCTGACCCATTCACACTCATCTGTTCACTCAGTTGAGGGGATTGGCAGTCCCTAAACCGGTGTCACGATCTGTCTTTGGTTTTCTGTCTGCGTTGTGTTTTGTCTTGTTTAGATCTGTCTGTGGTTCCCTGTCGTTAGTTTCCCTGGTGTGTCTGATTACCCGATTGTGTTCACCTGTGGCCCCTGTGTTTTCTCCTCCCTCCTCACCTGTGTCTTGCTTGTGTAATGACTTGGTCAGCGGTGAGTGTTCTGTTCTGTCTCTGATTATTGTCTAGCCTTGAAATAAAGGAGTTATTTTTGTCACTTAATCTGCATTTGGGTCCTGCTTCCTACACACACCGTAACATTACGAACCGACCAACGATATGGGCCCAGCAGATTCGTTTGAGCAGGAACTAGTGGATTATACCGTTTCTTTGTCTGACTACGCTCATCGATGGATAGGAGCGGTCAGGGTTCAGCAGCGAGATGCTGCTCTGGCAGATGCAGTCCACCTTACGCTGAGGAATCAAGATTTGGTCAAATTCTTACCGGCCTGGCTTTTGGATTACCTCACGGTTTGTTTTCCCGATCCTGATAGACCCAGGTCTCCAGATTCCCTTTTTGACACCACACGCATCGGTGTGGTCCGTCTGGCGTCAGCCCCTGCTTCTCACCCAGTGTTTGCTACTATCCAGGAGCCATTCGCTGGTACTCGTCTGGCCTTTGGAGGTCCACGGAGCCTCCAAACGGCTCCTAAGAGGAGTCGCAAGGCCAGGTTAGCAGCACGAGCCCAAAAGGCCATGGTTCCAGAACCAGTTCAGCCCCCAGCAGCCATGGTTACAGCCCCAGTACAGGACCCAGCAGCCATGGTTTCAGCTCCAGTTCTGGCCCCAGCAGCCATGGTCCCGGCCCCAGTCCCGGCCCCAGCAGCCATGGTTCCAGACCCAGTCCCGGCCCCAGCTGCCATAGTCCCTTCTCTAGTCCCTTCCCTAGTCTCTCCTCAGGTCACTTTCCTAGTCACTTCTCTAGTCCCTTCTCCAGTCCCACCTCTAGTCACTTCTCAAGTACCAACTCTAGTCCCATCTCAAGTCCCTTCTCTAGTCCCTACTCAATTCCTTTCTCAAGTCCTTTCTCAAGTCCTTTCTAAAGTCCCTCCTCTAGTCACTTCCCTAGTCCCTTCTCCAGTCCCTCCTTTAGTCACTTCTCTAGTCCCCTCTCTGGTCCCTTCCCGAGTCCCTTCTCTAGTCCCTACTCAAGTCCCTCCTCTAGTCAATTCCCTACTCCCATATCTAGTCCCTCCTCTAGTCACTTCTCGAGTTCCCTCTCCAGTCCCCTCTCGAGTCCCCTCTCCAGTTCCCTCTCGAGTTCCCTCCTCTAGTCCCTCCTTTAGTCCCTCCTCTAGTCCCCTCTCTAGTCCCTCCTCAAGTCCCTCCTCTAGTCCCCTCTCTAGTCCCTCCTCAAGTCCCCTCTCTAGTTCCCCTCTCGAGTCCCCTCTCTAGTCCCCTCTCTAGTTCCCCTCTCGAGTCCCCTCTCGAGTTCCCCCTTGGTTCCCCTCTCGAGTCTCCTCTCGAGTCTCCTCTGGAGTCCCCTCTCGAGTCACGTCTCAAGTCACTACCCAATGTCCTGGTCCGTTGGAGGTTCCGCTGGGGGTCCTGCCAACTCCATGTCCTGTCCCGTTGGAGGCCCCGTCGACTACTCCTCTGCCGGGGGTCCTCCCAATCGTATGTCTGTCCCGTTGGAGGTCCCACCGTCTACTCTCCTGCCGGGGGTCCTGCCAGCTGCTTGTCCTGTCTCGTTGGAGGTCCCGCCGACTACTCTCCTGCCGGGGGTCCTGCCAACCCTTTGTCCTGTCTCGTTGGAGGTCCCGCCGTCTACTCTCCTGCCGGGGGTCCTGCCAATCCTATGCCGTTGGAGGCCCTGCCGACTACTCTCCTGCCGGGAGTCCTGCCAACCCTGTGTCCTGTCCCGTTGGAGGCCCTGCCGACTACTCTCCTGCCGGGGGTCCTGCCAACCCTTTGTCCTGTCTCGTTGGAGGCCCCGCCGACTACTCTCCTGCCGGGGGTCCTGCCAACCCTATGTCCTGTCCCGTTGGAGGTCCCGCCATCTACTCTCCTGCCGGGGGTCCTGCCAACCCTTTGTCCTGTCTCGTTGGAGGTCCCGCCATCTACTCTCCTGCCGGGGGTCCTGCCAATCCTATGTCCTGTGCCGTCGGAGGCCCCGCTGACTACTCTCCTGCCGGGGGTCCTGCCAACCTTGTGTCCTGTGCCGTTGGAGGCCCCGCCGACTACTCTCCTGCCGGGGGTCCTGCCACCCCTGTGTCCTGTCCCGTTGGAGGCCCCGCCGACTACTCTCCTGCCAGGGGGTCCTGCCAACCCTTTGTCCTGTCTCGTTGGAGGTCCCGCCGTCTACTCTTCTGCCGGGGGTCCTGCCAATCCTATGTCCTGTGCCGTTGGAGGCCCCGCCGACTACTCTCCTGCCGGGGGTCCTGCCAACCCTGTGTCCTGTCCCGTTGGAGGCCCCGCCGACTACTCTCCTGCCGGGGGTCCTGCCAACCCTTTGTCCTGTCTCGTTGGAGGTCCCGCCGTCTACTCTCCTGCCGGGGGTCCTGCCAATCCTATGTCCTGTGCCGTTGGAGGCCCGGCCGACTACTCTTCTATCGGGGGTCCTGCCAACCCCATGTCCTGTTTCGTTGGAGGCCTCGACATCACATGTCTCACTGGGGGTCCTGCCTACTCCTGGTCCTCTTCCGTGGGGGATCCTGCCGAAGCCTGTCCCACCGGCTCCGGTTCTTGTCCGGCCGACACCGGGTCCTGCCCGGCCTCCGGAGCTGTCCCGTCAGCGCTTTCCTGCCCGGCCTCCGGAGCTGTCTGGTCTTCGCCCTCGAGCCCGGCCCCCTGAGAGCCGCGGTCTTCGCCCTCGATCCCGGCCCTCTGTGAGCCGCTGCCCTCGCCCTCGGGCCCGGCTCCCTGACTCTTCCTGCCGCTGCCCTCGTCCTCGAGCCCGGCCCCCTGACTCTTCCTGCCGCTGCCTTCGCCCTCATGCTCGGCCGCCCGAGTCCCCCACCTTAGACTCTGCCTTGCCCCCGGGCCATCCGCCCGAATCCCCCTTTTTGAACTCTGCCTTGCCCCCGGAACGTCCGCCCGAGATCCCTTCCTGGTCCTCTGCTGTGCCCCTGGGCGGTCAGCTCAGTCCCGTCCTCCTGACCCCCTCCACCCACCCTGGTGGCCTAGTGATGCGTCCCTCCTCCGGACCCCCTCCACCCACCCACCCTGCTTGTGTTTTGGACTTTTGTGTTTTTGTTTTGGGACGTCTGGGATCCGTCCCTTGAGGGGGGGGGTACTGTCACGATCTGTCTTTATGGTGTTTTGTCTTGTCTATATCTGTTTTTGGTTTTCTGTCTGCGTTGTGTCTTGTCTAGATCTGTCTTTGGTTTTCTGTCTGCGTTGTGTTTTGTCTTGTTTAGATCTGTCTGTGGTTCCCTGTCGTTAGTTTCCCTGGTGTGTCTGATTACCCGATTGTGTTCACCTGTGGCCCCTGTGTTTTCTCCTCCCTCCTCACCTGTGTCTTGCTTGTGTAATGACTTGGTCAGCGGTGAGTGTTCTGTTCTGTCTCTGATTATTGTCTAGCCTTGAAATAAAGGAGTTATTTTTGTCACTTAATCTGCATTTGGGTCCTGCTTCCTACACACACCGTAATAACCCGGGGCTTATGCACAGATCTGATGGCTGTGCAGTTAAATACTCAAGAGAATAATTATTGTGAATTTGGGGAAGTGATGTGTGTCTGTGCAAATACAGTATGTGTGTGGAAAGGATAACACAGACAGATAAACAGAATGTAAATGGCTATTTTGCATCTTGGTATGTGACACTGTACATCTCACTCACCACTCTTGCAGATGCCAGGCAGACTGACACCTTTCCCCTCTGCCTTTATTCGGGATGCTAGAAGAAATCTCCGGAACCACTCTTCTTTTTCCCGACCCGTCCTCCCAAACAAGTAGATTGTCAGTTCCCCGCCGGCAGAAGTTATTTTTTTGGGTTCCTCTGTTGAGCCTGATCCCGATACCAACTCTAACTCACTTCGTTCGAGCTTCTCACCCAGCGTTGCTCGTTTCTCCTCCCCAGCATCAGGCTTCTCTACCTGGGTCTTGGACATGAAGTCCTCCTGCTTAGCCAACTCAATGCAAATGGGATACTTCTTGTTCCAAACTCTCTTCCTCGCCAAGCTTTGGGGCACCAAGTTGATCTATTGGGGGCACATAGACAGAGTTTATATTCAATCAAATGCATGAAGATGAGGATGGAGTGTGTTGTTGTTGTTTTATGGGCATAGAATACCACCATTAAAATGAGGACAACAAATATATGATTCAAACAGTTATTCTGACTGAAGTAAAGCACAGATTTGCCAAACTGTAAGGTGTGAGTGGTAGCGACTGGGGACATGAAATCAATGCAGGCGGGAATAGAAGTGCACATTTCTCATCCCTTATGTAGTTATTTTTATTTAACCCAATGTTAATTTTCTCTTTGACCAGCAATAAAGGAATATGACCTTTATTTTGTCAATGATGAAATAAGCTAGTTTAGTGGCTGGCATTTGGAATTATTTAGAGTTACGGTATGTTTTAATGGACATAATGAAACCCTATAACAAAACATGTTCTACAAATGTTATATGAGAAAGACTCCACAATAATCACAGTCAATAAGGGGAGCTACAAGGACCCCTGTGCTGCAATGCTAAGAGATGTCTTTGAACTGTCCTGCCTTTGGATACACAACACATTGAGTCAGCACATTACTACACAAGAGGTAAACTTGTGTGTACAGGGTTAGTGACCTGTGATATTCCCTTCCTGTTTACACACACTATGTGACACTGAAAATGAGTAGATGTGTCACTGAACTTGACCTATTAGCGAGCATGCACTCAGGCAAAGGCAAATATGAAGGGACATGTGCTTCATGTCACTGTCTGTAAAGGTTATCATCAAAGTTACAAATAAACTGAGGAGCCAGTAGAGAAAAACAAACACACACACACTTACAGTTACACGTATATAATTAATTTCCTTACCTCACACATACACAGTTCTGAAATGTCAGCATGTCTCTATTTAATTTCCCACATACACCCACCTTGCTGTCCGTCAGGTCATAGATCTTCTGGCTGATGTAAGTGACGTCAGGTTTAGGCTCGTTGTGTGTGGCACGGCGGGAAATGTTCCGGTTGGGTTTGGAGAGACGCAGCACAGAGCCCTCTAGACGGACGTAAACAGAGTGGGTCAAAGTGGCGTGGTACATCTCCGGGTCGTAGCAGTGGATCTCATTCATCCAGCCCTGAGAGATTGGGAGTGGGGGTCAAGAGGGAAAACGTTTTAGTTGAGACAGACTCTATATCTATCATTACAGCAAATATACACACATCAGACTCAAATTAAAACACCAAGACTTTCGGGGTACATTTACTCACTATTTCTGTATAGTTATAGTGAGTTGATATTGGTGTTTACACTGTACAAATATTTATTGTTTTTGCTATTGTTTTTCTACAGCTGGCATGCTAACCCATGGACTGAAATATTATGTATGAACATTCTTCCATCAGATGTTTATTGTGCTTAAGTTGTTTAAGTCATCTTATAACAATCTCATTATGATGAAGTTTATTGAGGAGGATATTTCAGAAAAAAAGAAAGCGAAAGGCAGGCAAGTATTTGAGTGAAAGAAAACTGAACCGTTGGGCGTTCAACATGTTTTGTACTTCCCACCAGTGAATTTATCTTCATATACTGGTCGTTCTAGGCTGATATTGAATAGGTGAGAGTTAAAAAAGATGGCATACAATTGTAATTTATTATTTTACATAAACGGACAACACTAACATATTGGGATTGGAGGATGAATATGGTTTGTAAAGATAAGTCTTTTTTGTTTTGTAATAGTGACTGATAATGTTCTGGCATCCTCTGCCAGTCTTGTTAATTACGAGCCAAGATTGAAAGCTGATAACAAATATATCTGTAATAACCTAATGTCACAATCTTTGGTGGGGTTCTATTGTTAAAATAAAGCGTAGGGATACAACACTTTTGACTGCCAACTGTTGTCATCAATAAACAACTCTCCCTGCAGTATTTTTCAACAAAAAAAAATTAAATCACCTGCCGGTATATTTAAAAACTAAATTGTCACTCAGAAGTGGTGCCACATAGTTCATAACACACAACAAAAGGCAAAGTGGGTCATCTGAAACACTGAGTCTGAGTTGATCCTGGGGGGGAGAGAAGGATGAAGAGTCAGTGCGTGTCCCCGGCTGATGCCCTGCACTTGTGTGCTCTTTGGTCTATCGTTGAAATGTGTGTATCATGGTGTGCACAACTGCTGAGCTCCTCTTTTTGGAACAGCTGTGCCCGCTAGCTATCAGGCTCTCCTGTGCAACAGCTTGCTACCACTGAAGGCACAAACACATGCTTACATAATCCCTCAAAATACTAAACATTTCTCTTCAGCACTGACTGAGGGTAACAGAGGAGAGAGTGAAAATATTGTAGACGTTTTCAAAAGTGTAATTAAAGCCCAATATGTTGCTGCTGGTCCCCCCTGAGGCTGGATAGAGTTTAATTCTCATCCAACTCCCACCTTATCAGTCCCTAAGGAGGCTCTGAGAGCAAAGCCAATTCAATAGAAACATCAGGGGATAATTCAGTGCCTGGCTAGTGGGAAAGTGAAAAACATGTAGTAAAAATGTACAAAACAAAAGCACTTACTACAGTTAAGCTTATGCTTGTCATCAAAACAAACACAGATATATTGGATTCAGCTCACTGTTTGCTGTTCTCACTTTGGATGTTTTTTGTCATACAGATGCAAGCAACTGCAATTGTAAAACCTTTAATGCTAAATCTAATATAAGTCTACTCTTGCCAAAACTACATTTTCAAACAGGGACCCTCATCCTCTCCCACTCCAAGTCTTCTAGTTTTATATAAACTGGTTTCCTCTTTAAAAGCTGCCATCCATGGAGGACCTTTACTCCCAGCGGCTCAGGAAGAAATCCCTCAGGATTATAAAAGACCCCCATCACCCCAGCCACAAACTGTTCAGTCTGCTGCCGTCTGGCAGGCGTTACCGCAGCATCCGGACAAAAACAACCAGATTCAGAGACAGCTTCATCCCACAGGCAATACGACTGTTTTGCAGGTCACCCTTGTAAAAGAGATCTTTTGATCTCAAGGGGCTTCACCTGGTTAAATAAAGGCTACAAACAAACAAACAAGTTAAACACCTGCATTGCTGAAACAATTTCATAACATTCATCTGCTACTTAGTAATTATTTATCTATTATCTAATATATCATTCCAATAACTTGTATATAGACTCGTATTGCACTATTCCACTTGCACTATTTTTCTTTTTGTATTACGTTTAATATAGTGTATTTTAATATTGTTTTAATATTGTCTGCTTATCTGTATTATTGTGTTGCATTGTTGGAGAAGCCTGTGACCTAAGATTGTCAACGACATAATTACTCAATAAATTACACAATAAAGAACCTTGAACCTTGAACCTTGAAAACCGAACCAAATACGGCAGGTTGCATTTGCTAGTCTGCCTAGCTCCTCGACATGAACATTTTCTTCTCCTCTCTTTATCCTAGTTTTTCTTTTTGAGCTTCTGATCACGACTTCCCCCAAGGATATGAAAGAGCCAACAAGTTGCAAGCCACGAGGGTCTGGGTACAGGCCCTCCCGGAGAAATACTTTGGGCATAAAAGCCCTAATTCGGTGGCACATTCTAATTTTAATGAATTTGCCCGATTGTTAAAATGTAGTGTATTAATGTAAAGGAAAATTAGGCATCTTGAGCATTATAGCCTATGCAGTCTAATAGCTATTAATAACATAACACCGACACATAAACACACTGATTAAATGGAGAAAGGTTGATTTCATGGGGATCAAGTCTTCATTCTTATCTAGCCTAATGGTTGCAAATCAAATCATTCATAAAGGAACCCAAAAAAGAACTCTGAAATAACAAATCATGTAATGAATCTGAATCAACTCAACTTCTAGTCATCTTAGTCTTTAAGCTCCACTATCAGACTTCATCATAGTGTTGGCTATGTTCAGTTGTGTTTGCAAGTTTGGATTAAAGCTTTGACGACCTGCAAATCGGCTCAAAGCATGCATCTTATTATGCAAATGATATTGTTGCAGCACTATCAGAGTAAGACCTTAATGCTAGTGTAAGAGGCAGTGAAGCAAAGACACCTGCAGAAAAAGCTACCGTTTTTTGACAACAGATCCAAACAAGTTTACATTTGAAAGTCATTGAGCAACATGCAATGTTTTTACTCACCTTGAAGGTTCCTGGCTCTTTGATATCCAGCTGGGCAACATTCCAATGATCCATCCTTCCCCTTCCTTTCCTCGTCCCCGATGACGAGCCTCGAGGAGAGGACAGCCAGAGGACCAGCAAGGCCAACATGAACCCAGCTACTATCCCATGCACCACCGAACATACATATGGAGGCACTGGAAGGATTATATAGCAGTACACCAACTGTGTAAGGAAGATGAGGCAAGTCACTGGCAAAGTCTCCAACTCCTCCTTCTCTTTCTCTTCCTCCTCTGTGTCAAGTTCACTACACAGCCCAGTGCTACCAGTGTGGGGCTGCCGGGAGCCTGGGCGATCCCCTTCTGGCGTTTCTGTGTCGGTACACAACTCAAAGTCTTCACTGTACAGTTCGCAGAAGTCCTCGTCTTCCTGTCGGGCTACCAGTGCCGACATGGAGCAGCGGCCCAGAGTGAGAGAGGGAGACCTGGCGAAAGTGGAGGAGGAGGAGGAGGAGGCCTGGGCGAGGGCTGGGGCAGGGGCCAGCGATGGGAAGGAGAACAAAACAGAATCCGGACCCTTGCCTGTTTCTTCCTCTTCTGCCCCTTCCTCCTCCTTGATGCTATAGTTGTTGTTCCCTTCCGTGTGTCCATTCACCGTGGTCGCTCCGCTGAGCTCTGACGCGCTGGAGGACAGTGATTTGGCACGATGAGCGGCACTTCCTGCAGCTCCTCCACCAGACTCATCCCCCATGATCTTACTGAAGAGCTGCAGGGGGTCGGACATCACCTCTGAAAGCCGTCGCTTGGTATCCTCGATCCTGGCCTCCACCTCTTGGACCTTGAAGAAAGATCTTCCATCTGGGGACATTATGGGGGAAGAAGGAGCAGTTTTGGAGTCTCCACCAGCTTTAGTGACAACGACGGGGCTGGAGCATAAGCGAGGCTGGGAGAACTGTTTGAAGAGCTGCATGTTGCGAGGTGGAGGCCGCTGGGATGGCTGCACTTGAAGAGGCCCTTCCTGATGCTCGGCCTTTGAAGTGTCCGTGGAAAGAGACTTGACAAAAGATTTCATTAAGTGACGGTGCCTGGCGTGCGATGGTGTAGTTGTAGGTGGAGGAGTAGTCTCGCGAGACTCAACGTCGTTGGACAAGGACCTGACCAGGCTGAGGAAAGGCTTGGAGGAGGACATCGCTGGAGACTTGGAAGGGGAGGAGGAGCCCGAGGATGGGAGGTTGGCGGAGGGTCGTTCAGAGGGCCAGGATGAGCTGGCAGGGGGGGTGGAGCTCAGGTGGGGGTGTGTGGCGGTTGGGGTAATAGTCATAGCTGGAGAAGATGTGTGTGGGGGAAGCTCTGCAGACAGGGTGGTGGAGGAAACAGGAAGTAGAGCAGCTCCAGAGGAAGTCTCCATTCCAGCAGATTCAAACAGAAGCTCATCACTTGCCTCCAAGCCCTTGAGGACAGACGGAACATCAGCCCCTTCAACATCAAGCTCAGATTTAGATTCAAGAGGTACGCCATAGAGCTCCTCTTCCTCGTCGTCTTCCTCCTTCCCCAGAGCAGAGAAGTGGATGGTGATGGTGTCACGAGAGAGGGAGCGCTGCACCTGCAGCTTGGGTCCAGGGGCGTGGCGAGGTGGAGGGGTGTCAGCATGCTGGCCACTTCCCCAGCTGCTGCTGCCCTGACTGCTCATCACCAGCCTGCACAGGGCTCACAGCCTGAGAGAGACACACAGAAGCACTGTTAGCAACCATAGAAACACTAAAATATTGGCATATAACATCAGTGCAGTAATCTAAAATTAGATTAACATATGCTCTACACACTCTCCATCCACACACAGTACACAGTACACAGTAGAATAGCCCAGCAGCTCTCTATTCATCCTAATGTGAGTAGACTGGACAGGTATGTCTATGCCCCCCCCATCCATTAGCCCTCATTATGCAAGGCTTTAGCTGACAGACTGAGTCGCTCTCAGTCCTGGCCTCTCTCTGTCTTACCAGCATCACTCACCCCTGCTATGGCAACATGATTAATGGGTTACTTCAGAACACATGAGCCCTGAGGAGAGGGGCCATCAGCATTTCAGCTGTATTTAACTCCACCCCCCACAGGGCTGCAGCTGACTGTTGTGAGGTGGTAAGGATCATACAGGAGAAAACAAAAGGAAGGATGCTACTCTGACTCGTGGAGGGAAAATCATCACTATTGGATGGAAATGACGATCTGAAAACATTCTGATAACTTAAATTGGGTTGGCTACTTGTGCAGGACTATTTTTTGGACATTTAGTTTGTACAGGGTAATGTTAGCATTCATAGCAGTCATGTTTCTGGCCACCCGGTGAATTCAAGTCCATTGTTGACTTTCCTTTCACCTCTGGTTGGGTCTCCACCACTTTCTCTGCCAGTAGGTGCGGTAAAGCAAGCTGTTTGTGTGCTGTTGGTTTAACAGAGCTTTCTCATTGAGTGCTGCTGCTGGAAATGGTGATAATGAGTAGTGAGACTGAACCAAATCAGTATAATTATGGGCTGTAAAACTAACACAGTGAGCTGAAAGATAATAATGTAACTGAGATGAACAGCAGAGTCAGATAGATGATTGTTGCTACTGGAAACATAATTCACATTACACACAAAAGAATATTTAGGTAAAGACTGTAATAATTGTTTTTAAATTATGAACCTCAAAATGCACAAAATCCTTAAATGTGAGTATTCCTTTTAGTTGTTTGACTAATTTGTATTCATACATCAGATATTGTATGGACACTGCCCATATCAGTACTGCGTTCGCCATTTAGGCTGAAATTGATTGTTTAATAGGCAATAACTGTCATGTTTTGCATTATCTATGCTTTACGGTATCGTAAAAAACATAAACATATACATAGATATAAGTACCCCCCACGCACAACAATATGTAAGACATAATCACACAACAAAGCAGCAGTTAGGCTCCAGTGGTCACAGGAACAAGGCGTCTATTGTATAGTCTCAACGCAGCGGAACCAGAGTCATTCATCGTGCAGTGATTTCACTGAATGAGGCCTCAAGTTGTTATTGAGTTATTGTGCCTGTTTATTCTTCCACATCGCATACCGTCCATCATCCCTGGTTAGCCAAATCAAACAGGCAGGGCAAAACAAGCACACACACAAATACATACATATATATAGAGTCGTTCTGCTGTTGACAGAAATGAGGAGGGATAGAGGAAAACAACAGAGCGGTAAGCTTGTATGATAATCAGAATTTCTGAGAAAGCCCCGGCGGCCCTTGGGGCTCTCTGGTTGGCGCCGCATCTCCAGAGATTGTATTTGCTGGGATGGAATAACCGAGCATTTGACTTTCCCTGCCAGCCTCTCACTTGGCTGTGCTACAGTGGGGTGTTGTGTGTTCCCTGCCATGGCCGTGCTACTGGGACAGAGCAAAACTGAATACGAACAAGGAAAGAGAAAGACATAAAAGAGAGCAACAAAAAGAAGAAAGATGAAGAGCCACAGGGGGGCGGGGGACTGTAGAGTCTGCATACGACCTTTCAGAGACAAGCTTTTGAAGTGGTATTCTCTTAAAAATGGCAGAGATGGAGGGAGAAAATGCAGAGGATGACACAGACAAGAGAATGACAGAGAGGAGGAGACAGGAGTCAAATACAAAGAGGGGAGACGGAGACATGGAGATGGAAGTGGTTGTTGTCGTCACAAACGCCTGAAGGACGGATTCAAATGTTTTGGAGGTCGACAGGGTGAGCATGGAAGGATGGTCACCATGCAAAATCGTATCACTGGTGGATAAATCAGTACTTTCCATGTACAATGTATATGAAATGTACACATTTTACACAGTCAGTATGGGTTGGAATTTTTTCCTATAACCTTACAGTGTTTTTATAGACTTGAAAAAGTAATCGGCACATTAATTGAAATTGATGATTAAAATAGCTGTTTGTTGAAGTCCCACGGTGAATATTAAAATATTCTATGCTAACATGTATCAACTAACATATATCACATTTAGCAGATATACCTTTATGTTATTCCCTTGTACATTTCAAAACAGATGCATTTGTACTTGTAAATGATTTAAAATAACATACTGCTTGTATTTTGGTTCTTACACAGACAAAAGAAAGCTGGCTATATGAGTAGCTAAAACACGTTCGAAACATGTCTATTGCTTTTCAGGTTGAGTAAACTGTTTGCTGACACACCCACGGTTTGAGTTAGTTCCTCTCATCAATGCACCACTGCCATTAAAAGCCCCGTGTTTGTTTTATCCGCTCCTGGATGAGGATGAGGAGACAAGGAGTCTGGCACGAAGACTCATCCAATTAATCAAAGCAAGCAGGGCTACTCTAATCAGCTAAAGCCAGCACCCCGGGAGACGGGACGGGACGGGGGGGCTAAAAGCAGTAGGGTGTAAGAATAATATAAGGGGGTGAAAGGTAGACAGTGGAAATGGAAACGGAAATGGCCACACAGGATAAATCAGAGAAATACACACAGAAACTCCAGTGACCATTTCCTAATTCACAATCTGTAATCCCTTCCCGACCAACAATCCTGCTTCACAAACAAGAAAAACAGACATGAGAATGAGTGGTGAAGAGAGAGAGGTACAGAGCGGCTGCTTGGAGAGAGATGGAGATTTATTTATGAACAGTTTGCCTTCAGCATATTGAGTCTCTCAGCTGAATGAACCACCGAAAATCAGGAATTTACTAAAATCCTTAATTGATTTAACACTAACTGTGTGCCTCAAAAAGCATTCACTACAGTGTTGTTTAGTTTCTAGTTGTGTAATTCAATCTAAATCCTGATTTATTGGGTTTAGCAGATGCTGCAGCAGATTCAATATGTGTCTACTTTTCAGTCTTTTTCTCTCTTTTGACTGAGCCTCAGCGGGTCTCCCTCTCCTCTCTCTGCATTTGATGAATGGGTAGATATTTCTGGACTCTCACACACCCTGACAGATTTCAGGCCCTGAGGAGGCATGTTGAGCAGCCTCTTTTTAAAAAGGTAAAAAAAAAAAATGCTAGGCCTATTTCTAGGCTAGGAACAGTTCCCAGGCAACCAGCAGGAAATGACTTGTCTAGGCCAATGAAAGGTCTTGCATATATAACCCCCTATGAACTAGTGAATTGCCAATGTTATACTATTGTTTAAATACAGATGAAACAAAACAACATACAAGTGACTCCCAGAGAACTTTAGTTGCACTACACCAATATAAATCCAATCACCAATAGGTCATGCTTAAACCTGCGTAAGAATTTGTGCCCATTGATTATGAATAAATTGTAACATTGGTATGCGAGACGTTGCTGCCTTTTTTATCAATCATAAACACAGGTTGACCTCACCGAATCGATAAAGATGGAAGCTTGTCTTTAAATAGGATTAAACTCACCAAGATGCTGCCAGCGGAGGACAGTAGAAAACAGCACAGATGCCATGAGGAAGGTGAAAGGTGTGTGAAGAACAATACATTGGTGAAATGAATGAACAGTATCAAAGTAAAAGGTCTGAAAATAAGTTAAAATGTGTATATATATATATATATATATATATATATACACAGAGCTCTCCAGTGATTAAGCATTGAATCTAATTAACATAGCATGATGCAAGAAGCAATATAATGTTGTTTAGTCAATATTCCTTGTCAAAACCCTGTGTCTTCTTCATTACCCAAAATACAACTTAACCACCAACAGGTTGATCTAAAATGTTGTGTTTGTTATGGCAGTATAGCGCTATTAGGTCTTCTGGTGAAATGCCTTATTTCTACCTCCACAAGCCACATTTTTACCACTTAGCCTTGACCGCAGTGACTAAAGAGACACCAGTTTAGGCAATTTACTTCACTCTGCTCCCAATTGAGCCATAAAGGGCTTTATAAAACGTGTTAACAGAAGCACTCCACAACACCTGTACAAATATATTGTTGTGTAAAATCTTTGAAGTTCCCCATTTAATGTTCAGTCCTTTAGCAGAAACCGGCCACAATCTACTGTATCGTTACATGTGGGAGTCATTTTATGTCAAGGATCAATACTAATGACTCAACAGTTACTCAACAGGTGCTGAGAGATATTTTGACTTTAAAAACAACATATTTGAAGCCTCTGATGTGAAATTATAAGTTCACAGCTTTGAAATGATGTGTACGACATGATAATATAATCATGATATATTTTGTCTGTGTTTCTGTTGATGTGTGCTTGCTGTATTTGTTCAATTGAGGTGTCTTATCTTTGCTAAAACCATTCTACTGAATCGTCCTCTTTAGGTAACAGAGTGTTGATGTGATTGGATGAGTCAGCAGGTGTCGAGGACAGACTAACATGACCTCTGCTGAAGGATGTTAAGTCGGCACGCCAAGTTTCCACAGAAGGAAGATCAAGTAGAAAAGTAAAACCAGGAAAACGAAATCAAGGCGGGCGTCCAGAACATACTGAGCCGATGACTGTGAAAAATGGGGCAGGAGGAAAATGGAGAGCAAGTCAAGTAAGGAGCAAGTCGGCGAGGCAATAAAAGGGGTGGGTGACAGCTGGAAGATAGATCGGGTGAGACAGAGGGATTGAAGATGAACACAGGATGCAGAGAGAGAAAGGTAGAGTGGCTGATGGAGCAGTCGATTGTCACTAACAGCCCAGAGACACACACACACACTCACAGAAGCTGTCTTTTCTCACTAACAAGCGCACACAGAAATTAGCTCCTTTGTCACATGACCTGTGCAGTTGCCTGGATGTGTACGAACGCAAACAAAAGCGGCAAAAAGGGAGCGTAGACTGAGGGAGTCGGATAATGAGAAGAGAGCACCTAAAGCAGGTAGACAGAGGGAGAAAATGGAAAAAGACACAAAGGCTCACGTGAGTCCTTTGTTTTCCTGCGGGCCAGAGACAGTCACATGACCATACCGCAGGTTAATACTACACAAGCATTTCTTTCAGGCTCCATTGCTCCCTTTCAAAAGATAGATTATATTGTTTTCAATGATTGTAATGTTATGTTAAATATATGTCCTTTTCTCTTGGCTTGAATATTCATCAATGTTGCAAACAGGGCTACTGTGATTCAAATCAATGTTTGACTTGATGTGACAATAAAGTAATCATGGTCCCAGTCCGCACCCAGGTAACAGTACATGCATATGCTACCGTTTACACTACACAAGGCAACAGTTATAAGAGGACTGAATGAAAGCAATGTGAGAAATTCACATTTGCACTGGTTGTTTCCATTCCTTCCAAAAATTAATTATACAAGACAGGGAAATATAGACGAGGGGCACGTAGGGAAGAAGAGTTAAAAATGGCTGATTTTCAAATCAAGGAAACTCAGACTGTGAGGAGGCAAACACTAACGGCACCTCTTGACGCAGTCGAGGTGTTAGTTCCACAACGCTTGCCACTGTAAGCTTTTGCTGAAGGACAGAGAGATAGAGGAATAAAAGGGTGAGAAGGGAGAAAGAGAGGAAGGAGAGGACAGAGCCTCAAGGAGGTGGCAGATTTTCCAGGAAAAGATGGAACAGCAGCATCTGCCACTCAGTAAATGTTCAGGTGTGATCAAAACTGTGGCAACATAAATGTCCGGGCCCTGATGGCTTCCCTACTGAATTTTTTTAAATATTTTCTGATAAATTAACCCCTCTATTGCTTAACATGTTTAATGAATAGTTTCAATCTGGCTCACTTCCCCCAACGCTACGTCAGGCTACCATTTCTCTTATACTGAAAAAGGACAAGGATCCTCTTCTTTGTGGTAATTTCCGCCCTATATCTTTGCTTTGTGCTGACGTCAAGCTTTTAGCTAAGGTGCTAGCAAAATAGAATAGTTTAGAATCTGTTCTGACTACTATCATCTCCACAGATCAAACAGGGTTTGTTAAAGACAGACACTCTTTTCACAATGTCAGACGGCTATTTGACATATTATATTCACCCTCTTCTCCTGATTCCCCGGAAATTATTATTTCAATGGACGCTGAGAAAGCTTTTGACCGGGTAGAATGGCCTTATTTATTATAAAGATTTGGGTTTGGCGACACATTTATTTCATGGATTAGGCTTCTATATACATCCCCCCAGGGTCGGCTCTAGAACAAATCGAATGGGGGGGCAATCATTTACCAAGGGGGGGCACACACTGCCGTCAACAACCAACACACAAACACCAACGCAACTTCAATTTCAAAAAACATGCTGTAAAGTCTATTGTCTTTCACACACATTGCAGGGGTGTAGTGCTATTGTATAGTGCACCTATGACTTGTGCATACATGCACGGTTGTGGCTGGCACGACCACCAAAACAGAAACATATAAGGACAGAGGGTGTCGTTTTCTCATACTGATATTCTGCACAAACTGTGCTGTTGTATTTGCTGTAAAGTGTCTTTACTGTAGGTTATTTTTTATTATATGTACAGCACTTTGGCTCGACCAAAAATCGTTGAAAAATGTGCTATATAAATAAAACTTGATTTGATTTGATTTGATATGGACATAGGCCACCATATAAAAGTGTGCAAATGTATTTAGTATCCTATCCATGTGAACATGTTTTAGGTGGGGGTGGACCTAACCTCCTCTAGGAGGGTCTGGGGGCATGCTCCCCCGGGAAGATTATTTTTAAAATATTGAAGTTAAATGCATCAATCTGGTGCACTTTGAGAGCAAAATGAAGAGATCTATGGATAGCCTACATCTCTCAGCATCCATATGAAACAGAACTGTACACAGATTTACTTTTTCTTTATGGATATTTTACTAATCATTCCCCTTTTAAACTGTATTCTTGTGTTACTGTCCTATAGTATTTCATACCCGTTTTTTATTTATTCTCTCTTTAATAACTATAATGATCATATAAAGGTATTCCTCGAAAATACTTACATAAATGGTGACCAAACCGTTTGAGACCCACTGAGATAACTTACACTAAAGTGAACTATCTAAACACTGAGAGAGTCCTTACCTCACTGAGCTGACGTTATAAGATCCTCACAGTCTGACAGGAGAGGACTCTCCTCCACCTTGGTGTAGAAACAGCCCTTTATATCCGTTAGCATAGCTAGCTAACCAGATGCTAACAACATTCCACGTTACCGCTCGCGCACTCACAAAATGCGCTCGTGCCACACACAGAGAGCCGAGCTTGAATGAAACACAGAGACCCATGTACTTGTACTGTACTGTATATCATATTATTTTCGATGGCTTTACTGTATAATCAGTATAACAGATGAACAGATCGCCACTGGGCTTTCATCTAAACACACAGCCACGTAATGATAACAAAAAAAAAGGTCGGGGGTCATTCGTCAAGCAACAATCAGAGAGCAGCAGTGAGCACACCTCAGGCTGTGTTTTATATTTGTATTCTTTATTTCTGATGTATTTCACACAAAAAACCTTTAGTGGAAACGTTTTCACTTATATGATTAGAAAAAAGAAAAAAACGGCAAAGTGGCAAGGCTTGCCAACCCTGCGTTGGGGGGGCACAGTGACTCATTTGGGGGGGCATGGCCCGCGAATGACCCCCCATGACGCCGACCCTGCATCCCCCCTAGCTTGCGTCCGCACAAATAATGATTATTCAGATTATTTTCCCCTCAAGCGTGGAACTCGGCAGGGTTGTCCACTTTCTCCTCTTTTGTTTGCCATTGCCATTGAGCCGCTGGCGGTGGCCCTCAGGTCCAGTCAGATGCAGGGCATCTCAAGGGGGGGAGTTGAGCATAAACTCTCCTTGTATGCTGACGACCTTCTGCTATTCATCTCGGACCCAGACAAATCTATTCCTCCAGTATCGGCTGTGCTGAGGGAGTTTGGGCAGATTTCGGGTTATAAGTTACATTTTAACAAAAGTGAACTGCTTCCCATTAAAGCTGCAGCTACAGCCTACCCCCTTTCAAAGTTACCGTTTAAGACATCTCTGGCAAGTTTTAAGTATCTGGGCGTATCACTAGGCCACCAGGGTGGGTGGAGGGGGTCAGGAGGACGGGACTGAGCTGACCGCCCAGAGGCACAGCAGAGGACCAGGAAGGGATCTCGGGCGGACGGCCCGGGGGCAAGGCAGAGTTCAAAAAGGGGGATTCGGGCGGACGGCCCGGGGGCAAGGCAGAGTCTAAGGTGGGGGACTCGGGCGGCCGAGCATGAGGGCGAAGGCAGCGGCAGGAAGAGTCAGGGGGCCGGGATCGCGGGCGAAGACCACGGCTCTCAGGGGGCCGGGCTCGAGAGCGAAGACCAGAGAGCTCCGGAGGCCGGGCAGGAAGGCGCTGACGGGCCAGCGCCGGAGGCCGGGCAGGACCCAGTGTCGGCCGGACAGGAACCGGAGCTGGTGGGACAGGCCTCGGCAGGATCCCCCACGGAAGAGGACCAGGACACAGGATTGGCAGGACCCCCGGCGAGACAGAGGATGGCGGGGCCTCCAACGGAACAGGACAAGGGGTTGGTAGGACCTCCGGCAGGAGAGTAGTCGGCGGGGCCTCCAACGGCACAGGACAAAGGGTTGGCAGGACCCCCGGCAAGAGAGTAGACGGCGGGACCTCCAACGAGACAGGACAAAGGGTTGGCAGGACCCCAGGCAGGAGAGTAGATGGCGGGACCTCCAACGGGACAGGACAAAGGGTTGGCAGGACCCCCGGCAGGAGAGTAGTCGGCGGGGCCTCCAACAAGACAGGACAAGGAGCTGGCAGGACCCCTGGCAGGAGAGTAGACGGCGGGACCTCCAACGGGACAGACATACGATTGGTAGGACCCCCGGCAGAGGAGTAGTCGACGGGGCCTCCAACGGGACATGGAGTTGGCAGGACCCCCAGAGGAACCTCCAACGGACCAGGACATTGGGTAGGGACTTGAGACGTGACTCGAGAGGGGACTCGAGAGGAGACTCGAGAGGAGAACCAAGAGGGAACTCGAGAGGGGACTCGAGAGGAGACTCGAGAGGGGACTCTAGAGGAGGGACTAGAGGAGGGACTAGAGAAGGGAACTCGAGGGGAACTAGAGGAGGGACTAGAGAAGGGAACTCGAGGGGAACTAGAGGAGGGACTAGAGAGGGGACTAAAGGAGGGACTAGAGAGGTTACTAAAGGAGGGACTAGAGGAGGGACTAAAGGAGGGAACTCGAGAGGGAACTGGAGAGGGAACTCGAGAGGGGACTCGGGTAGGAACTTGAGAGGGGACTCGGGTAGGAACTTGAGAGGGGACTTGAGAGGGAACTTGTGTCGGTCGGTATGCCGACAGGACACGGGGAGCTGGCGTCGTCTGGGGAGCCAGCAGGAGACGAGGTGCTGGAGTCGGCCGGTACGCCGACAAGACTCGGGGAGCTGGCGTCGGCTGGGGAGTCGGCAGGAGACGAGGTGCTGGAGTCGGGACCATGACTGCTGGAGCCGATACTTGAGCCGGAACCATGGCTGGAACTTGGGCCGGAACCATGGCTGCTGGGCCCGGTACTTGAGCCAGAATCATGGCTGGAACTGGGGCCGGAACCATGGCTGTATGGGCCAGCTTTGGTGCAGGGACCACGGTTGTAAGATCCAGTTCTGGAGCCGGAAACATGGCTGTAAGGTCCGGAGCTGAAGCCTGGATCATGGCTGTGTGGGCCGGTTTTGGAGCCGGAAACATGGCTGCTGGGGCCTGTACTGGAGCCGGAACCATGGCTGCTGGGGCTCGGGCTGCTAGCCTGGCCTTGCGACGACTCCTCTTAGCAGCCTCCTGAATACTCCGTGGACCTCCATAAGCCTGACGAGTTCCGGAATACGACTCCTGGACAGGAGCAGAAGCACGGGTTGACTTCAGGCGGAACCCACCAAGGCGTATGGTGCCAGGTTGGGAATTGGGAGACAGGGAGCTAGCATGCCTGGAATCACATGCTTGAAGGAAGTCCAAAATCCAGTCAGGTAAAAACTCAACAAAACATGGTTTCTCTGCTGCCAACCGGAGCGCCTCTACCAGAGCGGCCCTCTTCTGCCGAACACTGGACGCTCCCTTCCACCAATCGAAGCAGCAAGCCAGATAGAAGGTTAAATGCTGTAATTCAACCTCCCATGGATTATCTACTGGGTCCATTTTGTGGTCGGTTCGTTCTGTCACGGTGTGTGAAGCAGGTAGGACCCAAATGCAGATTAAAGTGAGAATTCCTTTATTTCAAGGCTAGGTGATAACAACGACAAAACAGAACACTCACCGACGAACAAGTCATGACAAAAGACGAACCGACAAAGACAGACAGAAAAACCAGAACTTAAATACACACAAGACTAATCACAGAAACAAGACACAGGTGAGGAGGGAGGAGAAAACACAGGGACACCAGGTGAACACAATCGGGTAAATTAGACACACCAGGGAAACTAACGACCAGGAACCACAGACAGATTTAAACAAGACACAACGCAGACAGAAACAGGCAAGACAGGAAGTGAAGACCTTTCAACATAAAACATGAAACAAGACAAGACACCATAAAGACAGATCGTGAC
Source organism: Gymnodraco acuticeps (assembly GCF_902827175.1). Lineage (NCBI taxonomy): Eukaryota > Metazoa > Chordata > Actinopteri > Perciformes > Bathydraconidae > Gymnodraco > Gymnodraco acuticeps. The sequence goes on from NW_022990238.1 coordinate 1,279,181, forward strand.
AAGATCAATGGGATTGTTTCTGTAAAACAACTTTACATTGATAGAACATTTGCATCTTTTGATCAGCTGGCCCGTAAATTCAATCTACCCAAGTCCCACTTCTTTAGATATTTACAAGTCCGAGATTTTATTCGTAATCGTTTTCCAAGTTTCCCTGCTATTCCTCCTTCTACCTGGGTTGACCCTATCTTAAGTAATAACCCTAACCTCAAGGGTACCATTTCAAAGCTATACAATACTCTTTTCACATGCCACCCTCTGCCCTCTGATAACTTTCGAACTAATTGGTCAGAGGACCTCAGGGACTGAGGTTTGGCAGTCTATTTTGAAACGTGTCCACACATCATCCATTTGTGCCCGCCACAGGGTTTTACAATGTAAAGTGGTCCATAGAGTGCACTGGTCCAAAAGTAAACTAGCTCGCATCTATCCTGGTACTGATCCTAACTGTGATAAATGTCACCTAGGACCAGCTAATCTCGCCCACATGTTTTGGACTTGCCCCACCCTATCTCAGTTTTGGAAGTCTGTCTTTGACTCACTCTCAGCTATCCCGTCTGTTACCATCCATCCCTCACCCTTAATTGGCCTGTTTGGTGTCTTACCCGTTAACCATTTACTGCCATCCTATTTCGCTGAACTTGTAGCTTTCCTCACATTGCTGGCTAGGCGCGTTATTTTGATGCATTGGAAGAGTCCTCGTCCCCCCTCTCATACACATTGGATAAAGGATGCCCTATACTTTGTGAAATTGGAAAAAATTAAACACTGTATTAGGGGCTCAGACTTGAAGTTCACAAAAATATGGCTACCCTTCTTAGAACATGTTAAGTCCCTCCAGTTGGAGTCTGTCCCCATTGGCTGAGTCGCCCCCCCCCCCCCCCCCCCTGTACCGCAGCAGCTCACAGGAATGCTCACAAAATGTCTCGCAGCTCACAAAATGTCTCGCAGGTTTTTATTTTTTCTTCTTTTCCTTTTTGGTTTTTTATTTTTATTTTTTAATTTAAAATTTAAAATGTATTTCATTATTACATTATTGTCTAATTGTAACTGATGTATTGTGTCTTGGGGTTGTTTTGTTAGAAATCGCAGGGGTAATGCATTGTATTGCTGCTGTCTTTGTGTATTGAAAATCGCATAAATAAATCATATATACAAAAAAAATGTATCAATGAGTTTATAACTGTAAAGAATATATTTAAAAAACATGATCAATCCCAAGGTCAACCCTATTAATGTCTATTATCAACTCAAAAAAACGTATTTGATTCAGCCTGATCATTAATGTTTGAATACCTGATTAAATATAAATAAGATAACATGTAAAAGAGCATTCAAAGTAATGGGGGAACAAAACATGTATATATCATTTCTGTATTATTGGAGCTGCTCCAGTAGGGGCAGTAGGGACCAACCCTGACACTATTAATGTGTGATGTGTCAATACGCCTGTTAGACCAATATATTTGCCAACAGCATAAGACAATCACTCAAACACCCAAAAACCGATATGAACACACACACACACACACACACACACACACACACACACACACACACACCACACACACACACACACACACACCCACACACACACACACACACACACACACACACACACACACACACACACACACACACACACACACTGCTAATCGAGGGTCTTAGCCCTTGGACTGGCAGCATAATGAGCTCCCAGTAGCGGAGGTTTGATGTCACGTAACGCTGCTCTGAATCTGTTGACGAAAGGACGAAGGAGAATAAAAACAATAAAAGAGGAGATAAATACACTCACGCAGCTTAGCTGGATCAAACCGGTTTTCCTCACCTCTCTTTCTCTCCAACCCAGAATCCACCGTCAATACGTCAAACCTTGCCATGCAGATCATCTGGTGGTTGCCATGCCAACAGTAAAGCTTTCATCTTGTTCCTTATGCCCGCGTCCTTTTGTTTAGCAAGGCAGCTCCTCCTCACTGTATAACCCTGGTCTCCTCAGAGTATGTGAGTGTTTGTTAAAATCTCCAGTGAAGGGTTATCAGTGTGTGTGTGTGTGTGTGTGTGTGTGTGTGTGTGTGTGTGTGTGTGTGTGTGTGTGTGTGTGTGTGTGTGTGTGTGTGTGTGTGTGTGTGTGTGTGTGTGTAGGATGCGTAGGAGCTAAACCAAAGCACCAAAGGAATGGAACAAACTTAGATCTACCTCTTTGTGAAGGGTGAAAGAGAAATAGAGAGTGTGTTTGTTTATAATTTAGCTGTTGTTGGGAACACTTTTTCAAACAAAGACTAAAGAGCGCACGATCAATTAATAACCTCTAATTATGGTGGTCAACACCAATACATTTTCTCCCGACATCTTTAGTTGTTGACTCAGATCTTCTCTGTCAGCGTCAAGACAAACATGTGATTGTTTTCTTCATTACAAGCTGTTGATTTTCTCAACTGGTGCCAAATGTGTTTAACACTTCACTTTGAAAACTAGCGGATTTGCTATGAAAATCGATGTCTGGTGCCGCCTAACCAGATTAGACAGTTTGGAGATCAAAAGGTGGATCAATGCGCAGTCCTGACCAAACACACAGGCATCAAAACATATTAAGTAATTTATAATCTTTGTAAAAGCTGCTTGACAGCCAGCAAACAGCCGGAGGATTTGGTATTAGTCATACTCCACCCTATTATATGATGAATGGAGTGATGGAGGGAGGGAGACAGAAAAACATCGACTGTGAGTGTATTTACAGATGAATATTTGCAATGTTGTTATTATTTTATCCTGTATGAACACTAGGAATAAATGGGAAGTGTTTATTTTAGTGTTGCTGTTTTGCAGGATTATGGGAGTGCAGGGAATACAGTGTGTCTGATTAGTAATCATAAAAGGAAGACTGACTGGGAAAATGAGAATGGAGAGATAATAGCCTGTGGCTAATAGGAGATGCAAGTAGAAGAATCTTGAATATAATATTTGAAATTAGTATTCATGGATCACTGTGTCAAGTTGTTACAAGCTCTCTTGGTGTTGAGCAAAAGGAGCTCTTTAAATTCAACAAGCAGCACTGCCATCAGGCCGACATCGTTAGAAGAATCCTCAGCAGCAGCTCAAAATATCTAAAGCATTAATCCCCCCCCCCCACCCCCCCTTTTTTTGACAGGGATGTGCCGCACAATAGAGGCATCAGCACAGACACTGACAATTAGTATATAAGTTACATGACATAGCAGGGTGTATTTCTCAGCGGCTCTGTGTGAGGAAACCTGTTATCTTTGATGATCAAACCTTCTGTGGCTGGAGAGTGAGCGTCTGATTACATTTTTCTGAGCTAATTATTTCCATCTCAAGAAGAACATTGATGGAACAGTTAATCAGGTAGTTTAATCTTAAAATGTTAAAGACAAGGCTGCAGGTGCAGAATCCCCTGTAAAATATGAAAGTCCCCACTTACTTGTATTCAACTTAAACAGATAAAACAGTGTTATGCTAGGATACACTAAATTATATTTTATCTGAGTCCCCTGATGTAATAAAAGGCTGCTGATGACATAACAGGACATAATAGTGCATTTATTGGGGACTATTTTAGCTGTGGATTAATATACATTTGGTGCTCTAGTGATTAGACAGGACATTGAATGTGTGATAAAAATGTTCATTGTAATAAATTAACCTGTTGTCCCAATGCAATGTACTTTTAAACACCAATAGAGCTCTACTCCACTACTTGTTAGCAGTAGGATAAATGAACTACATGCAAATAAACTATACGTTTATTTTTGTATAAAGTGGTTTGCACAACTTTTTCTATTAAGCTTCAGTTAACCTAACTAGCAGACTCCTGGTAGTTTCCTTGATTCACCTCCATCAGAGTAATTCATAGTTTGAAAAAGTATTAAAATAGCTTCCCCAACATTGCTTCTTTCTATAATTTATTGTTGGTTCTGGCAAAGGGGAAGTGCACACCTCATACATATAATTGGGTTGCATGCTGAGTACAGCCTGTGCATACAAAGTGTGTATTTAGTGTGTAGGTCAAACCTCTTTGTGTAACCTAGTCAGCCAGTACTTCCTCCTTTGTCTCAAACGTCAACTTCCTGTTTCGCCAGATACCCGCTATAAAATGAAAGCACCACCCATTACTCTCCCTGTCTTTATTGTAGGCACAAACATGTATCTCTCCAGCTGCAGTAAATCAATGCTTATAGGATATGTCGAGTCAAACATGGTCTTTATCAGCGTGCTTTTATCAAATTCATGTCTGGTCAAAAGCAGCGTCAGAGGCCATTAGCTGTGACAATTGAGGCTTCTCGTCACAGTGACTAGCGCCAGCCGCTGCTCTGTCTGCTTTTTCATTTGAACAACAAGTGTGTGGATGAGGAGCCTGTCTATTGCATGTGTTAATGCAATTGTGCATGTGTTTTTATTCACATCTAAATCGTGTCGCATGTCAATTTATCTTGCAAACAAATCTATTAGCAAATTCAAGTTTCCTGCAGCACGTACTGTCAGCATCACAATCACCACAACTGGGGACTAGATGGAAAGTTAATCTTCCGACTTGGATATGTTCATGAGCTTTTAACACTTCAACCCTTTTCTGGGAAGGCTTTCTACAAGATTTTGAAACTTGGCCAGCAGATTTGACTCCCATTCAGCCACAAAAGCATCAGTGAAGTTGTGATCTGATGTTGGGCGATATGGCCCGGCTTGCAGTTTGGCACGACTCAACCCAGAGATGTTAAATGGGGTTGAGATCAGGGCTCTGTGCAGGTCAGCCAATTTGTTTTACACCAAACCACCATTCTTTATGGAGTTTTCTTTGTGCTTGGAGGCCTTGTCATGTTAAATCAGGAAAGGGTATTCCCAAAGTGTTGTCTAAAATATCCCTATTTGTACAACCATTATTTATTGTATTTGGAAATAAGGAACACAACTCAAAAAACAGACTCATAGATAGTGTACCTCCAGCCCACAACATTTATATAAAACAAGCCAAATCAATGCCCCCTGGGTGCTACTTTTGTATACCAACTTTGCCAGAATAATGAAAACACTAGATTCAATTGCACTTTTCTATGACAAACTCTTGTCTAGAAAACCAAATAAAAAAGTGAATTTGCTTTAAGGCAGACAGCATAAGTGACACGGTATTTACAGATTCATTTTGATATTTAGAAGGAGAAGTTGAGGTCTAACGAGAGCTAGTTGGAACACACACAGGATTCTCTGAACTTTACTTCTCAAAACTAACAGGAACAACACATACTGAATTAATTAATCTCTGGTATAATAAACCTTCACAATTATTCTCAGAGCTCAAACATAAATTGTTTTAGCTGAGTTTTGTATCCGTTGACCTTGGCAGGAGGAATACCGTGGTGATTCATATTGTGGAAATATAGTATATAGTAAGCAACTAGGATACTTCTAGCACCTTCCTCTCATATTACTCACATTATCATTACTATTACTACAAACATTGGCTGTGTCACCAATGTTTCTTATTTCCCTATCTTCTGCTGATGGTGCTTAATAAAATTTAATTTTTGTGCTGACTTTATTCTCTAAAGTGTCTTTACCTTAAAGCTTTAAACTGGTTCCTGGATTAGAATAAGTACAAAATCATGCTACATGTACAGAATCCTAACTTCAACAGCATAGCGTGTATCCATGTATCCACAAGTTCAAGGTCGAACGCTGACTCAAGAGTTAGCTTGCAAGGCGCCCTCAAGCTAAATTATTTTAACTTGGCACAAAATGTGAACTCCAGACTTTTCAATTTGAACATTCACAGCCTGCAGCACATACTTGTTAACACAGATGGATCTAATGACATCATTTTTCAAGCTTAATATTTCTTGTTCATGTTGTATTTTTACGTGAATCTCGGATGTATTTCAGGCCATGCAACAGAGTGTGCCCTAAAATCCCCTTTTAATTACCCACAGATAATAGCCCATTTAGATGGATCAGCTGCCACTGTTTGCTTTTACCCTCACAGCAATTTGTCTAATTGAGCCTAAGAAGAAAGAGAATTCCCTTTAGACTTGCTGACACAAGCCCCCCCCCCCCCCCTCCATCTACAAACACACACCTCACTGTGGGACACAGCTGTCGGTATTTAAAAAAATTAAGTAATTAATGCAGCATGGTAAAATGTATACAAACATGTGCTTTGCTTTCAGCAGCCACATGCATGATTAACAATGTTGAATATGTGAACGAGGTTTGGGTTTGAGTAAGGGGAGTTGAGATGAAGGAGAGCCTTTCAATGCTATGGATCAATTCCAGCGCTACCAACTACACAAGTTCAAAGCAGAAAATAAGTCTTACCTTGAGATTAAAGAGGCATTCAATCTCCTCTTGCAACACAACCTGCACTCATGGTGCTAGCATCCCTTGAAAAACAGAGACAGGGCAGGGAGAGAGAGAGAGAGAGAGAGAGAGAGAGAGAGAGAGAGAGAGAGAGAGAGAGAGAGAGAGAGAGAGAGAGAGAGAGAGAGAGAGAGAGAGAGAGAGAGAGAGAGAGAGAGAGAGAGAGATAGAGAGAGAGAGAGAGAGAGAGAGAGAGAGAGAGAGAGAGATTGATTTAATGGCTAATGTGCAACTGTTGTCATCCACTTCCAGAGCAGCATCATTAGTTTTACTGTGACTTAACAAGATGCTATATATAGCCTCTCATTATAATGTTGTGATCTTGTGTGGTGCATGAAGGGGACACTAGGCTGAACAAGTGGAAGGGCATAAAATAAAATGTCAGTGTCAAGCAGAGTCTTACAATAACCTTCATCATAATAACAGTAGAACAAATTCACATTTATGAGAATCCACTATACACTTCTTTAGACCTGTTCACACAAGGACATATGGTGATCTAACCCTGGAATACATTTGGTGTGAAACTTAAATGAAAGTCTAGGTGGTGGCTGTGATGGTGTGGCCTGCTACAGAAGGGAGGAGAGGATTGAGCATCTGATCTACCTGTGCACTTCACAGCACCATAGATGGACATGAGCCACAGTTGCTCCACAGATGTCTTCCAATGCTCCACACAGCTGTGGTAGACAACAGGATCAAAACACTGAGCATTTTAAAATCTATAACAGCTATATACAGTTGCTTTCTTAAGGAAGCACACCCCAGTACACAGGGCCATACAGTAGCATACACACAGCTATTTTCATAAGGGTGCTGGTCGTGTTAAGACAACATAATTAAAGCTCCTGTGTCTCCATCCGCCCCTTTGTCCTCCTTAACTTCAGGCTCTTTTTGTCTGTAACCGTGTGACAGCCATGGACCGAACAGCTGATATGCAAATCAAATCGACAAATAAAACGTTCAATCTTACCGTAGTTATCGCATCTTCATGTACAGGCCACTGGTTCGCTCTGCATCCTGGCTTCAAATGTGCGTAATGCGATGAGGATCCCTGCGTGGAGAGCTTTTTGTGTCCGGAGCCTGCGGAGGGTGCACCCAGCGAGAGGTGCGGACCGACAGCGAGATCTGTCAAAGAGACGCTGATCCCGTGTGTTGTTTTGGTGAATGGGTGGTGTTCAGACAGCGACACCCCCCTCTCTACTCACAATTTAAAATGACAATGACACCCAAAAGAAGCATCCTCACGTCGGAACCCTGGCGGTTCATATTTTAATGTGTTGCAGCAGGAGAGTGTGAATTGCGTCACGGCGTTGCAGCATGCCTTTAAGACGCGGGGTCCCCTCCACAAACAGCACACTGTCTCCCTTTAGGCTCCTAGACAAATGAGGTGAAAACACATAAGCTCAAAAATATATAATTGTTTTATATGATACGACTTTTTAAAGACATATATATTAAGCAAGACACAACCTCCATATGAATCAGACCCACTATGTGCACAGTCTGAATTCAGGATGGTTCAATTTGATTTGATTTGCTTAAACATGCTGCCACCTACTGGACTGAGTTCAATACCTCAGGAAACTCTCCACATGAGTCCTAAATCTCGACCTTTAAGTCTTTATGTTCTTCTACATCCTCTCTCAACTGGCATCACCTGTAAAATACAATTTATTACAGATTCTGGACATACAATTGTTGTTTGATGCTTCTGTGATTTTCAGTTGCAACATGAGAGCAGAACTGAGGGGTGAAGGGTTCCTTCTAGTGGACAGTGATGCTGCAGACACTTCAAGAGGCTATAGAGCTTTTACTAAAGTGAAAGTTGTAATGGCCTATCACAGTTTAGATACTCTGTTAAAAATAAAACCCACCCAATTTTACTTTTGTAAAAGTACTAAACCTTAGAATCAACACATAATTCAAGTACCAGCAGTAGTATCTGCAAACTGGCCCATTTCAGAATATATTGCCTCATAGTTTGTATGTTTTTTTATAATAATGCATCAATGTGTTGATGGCTTTAATGGTGCAGCTGCTAAGTGAGGACCATGCTTTACTTCATACTGCCTGGTAGCTTGTGAATTCCACCGACAGATCAATAAAGTGTATTTTAACATACAATAATACAAGATCAATAATTTGTTTGCATATATTTTGTATATATTTGCCTCTGAATTGTGTTGGAATAGAAGCATAAAGTAAAGCAATACATGGAAATACTTAATTAAAGAATCCTACAAGTGCCTCAAAGTTATACTTAAGTAAAGTTCATGAGTAAATGTATCCACATCTAAGTAAGTAATAGTTTGTGACCAGAAATCAGCTTCTTTTTTTCCTTTCATTTTCAAATATAGCTTGATTTCTATCATCCCATATAGAAGAGTGGGCATTCAAACCATCTGGGTCCATGGCTCTCATATTGGAGAGGACATTAGTAACTGGGAATGTGGCTTTGCAGCACCACCTTCTGGCAACTTTGAGTACATAGCTAAACTAAGCAATGTGCATTCCTCAATAACGGGTAATAGAGAAAAGATCTAACAAAGATTCTGAGAAAGGAACGGATGGAAATGATACCTTAGTGGAGGTGTGGTAAAGTCCGGTGATAGGCATGCCACATTCTTAATATGGTGTCATTGGTAGATACGAAATAAAGAGTGCACTCTTATTGATAATGGATGGGCAGGGAAACAATTGACACTGTAATCGTATTAATAATACACTCCTTGTATATTGCACGGAGAGACTAAGCCAACGCGTTAAACCACCGAGATGCTGCTGTACTGCGTAATTGACGCATTGGAAATGGTTACCATCTGACGGCTGTCTGATGAATACAATTCCGATACAAAAGTGTCCAGTTGAAAGCTTAATCGGTTTTGCTTCTAGTTGAATTGTTGTCCATTAAACTCCTATCAGCTTTTCAATCATACATACACACTTGCATTCACAAACCAAAATGTACTAAGCTACTCTTAGCAAGCGTGTGTCTGACGTGTGCAGTCAAAACCTGTTTACCGAAACATCTGGAAAGACACACATTGGTTCCTATATCTCAGGAGTGCTGATTGGCTCCTATCTTCTTGACAAGAAACAGAAAATAAACACGTTCAACGCATATATGTATAAAGGTTCAACGCAGCCATGAAATACAAATATAGATAAAAGACGGTTAATTTTTGTAAAGAAGCATGCAATTAATTACAAAATAAACACAAATAAAAACTCTCACCAATACTAATTTTCAAACTGATTTATTTGTAATATAATACTTGTTAGAGAGGACACTGCTGGTTATCAACATGTGTTCATATAGTTGTAAATGGATGCTATTCTATTAACTTCTCTGTTGAATGAAAGGTAAGCGATAGGCCAAATACAGACTACACACAGATTTAAATAACAGGCCTTCTTGTGCAGATGCCTATTAATATGGTGATAGGACAACTATTTTGAATGCTGGTGATTTTATTTTATCTCATTAATTTGCTGTCATTCAGGGTCATTTAAAGAATTTGGTCCTCATAATTACTCCTAAAGGTGTTAACTCTAAGATCTCTGAAGAGAGATGATGGGAAATGAGGGAGAGAGAGATGCAACAAAAGTCTCCTGTCCGACATAAATAAACTAAATTCCTTAATACTTCATCAATCCATTACTAGTGGGGTCACATTGCCCCAAAACACCTTGACTGTTTGAGTCCCTGCCTCCATTTCCATGACAACTGCTGCATGTTCTGATGAAGATTATGTGATACAGTTGAAAGCCCCGTAACACCCGCTAAATGAACCTTTCACATTGTACGTTTTTTTCTATGAGGGACCAAATTACATTATATATTTTAAAAATACTAAACTAAGATAAGGGGAATATCGTTATGTCTACTGTAATGGATACATTTTCATTCATCATAACTGTCTCAATGTCTTTGTCACTGATGTGTAATGGACAAAAAGAAAAACTAGAAAAAAAATAAAGGGATGAAATGAAAAAATTAATTAGGTCAATTATAACTTACATAACAGGGGGTTAACCTTTCGTACAGTTTCAGTAGCTCCCTCTACCTCTCAAAATGTATTTAACAGTATGATTCACATCAAAGCACTCGGGACCCCTGCTGCTAAACTCAAAGGCCAGACGGCCCATTTCCACTGATGCTCTAATAACCATCCCTTTATGAAGTTCATAAAACCCACTCCTCAGTAGATCACTGCAGATGGTGGGCCAGGCTAATAGCTGGAAAAATATCACAGACTGCCACCTCGCTTGGACTCCTTTGAACTGAACCATATACAGATTGAACAGGGGGGCAACCATATGCGTGTTTCTGTGTGCATTTGAAAGGAGGAAGAGTCACTCTCTCCGTGTTTGTGTTTGTGTGAGTGTGTGTGTGTGTGTGTGTGTGTGTGTGTGTGTGTGTGTGTGTGTGTGTGTGTGTGTGTGTGTGTGTGTGTGTGTGTGTGTGTGTGTGTGTGTATGTGTGTGTGTGTGTGTGTGTGCATTTGTGTGTCCTCGTCCTTATCCTGTCACAGCGGGGGAGAGACATGAAAGCCTTTCTACAGTGTTTGGTAATTGCAAAGACCTCCGTTCCTGCCTAAACACCAAAAGAGACGACAACCTCATCAGGACACGGTCGAATCCAGACATTAACACAAACTGTACAGATGTGCACACACCTTTGGGGCAGTTGACCAATCAATAGTCTTGACTGTGTTAAAGTACACAGGAGTGAATGTGTGTACTGCTTTTCCACACAGGCATTTCTTTGTAGTGTGTAACCTTTTGATCTAAATGGAAAAAAGGGGGCTTAGGTAGGCCAATGTGTTTGAGAGGGGAGGTTATGCTAAAAAGAGTGGAGGGGGGTGAGTTGCCACCTTTTCATGTTACCTCTCCTCTGTTCCGCTTTCTAACGAATGTCAACGCAGATAACAAAGCCTCATTTGCATATCATAATCCCCATCTCTCGACCTTCTGATCAGGTGTACTTGGAAGCACGGCTGTGTTCTTTCAAAAAGAGAAAAAAGATTGAGAGCAAGAAAGGAAAAAACTCAGTTCTCTTTGAAAGCTGTTTGAAGTTCTCTGACAGAGTTCAAATAACACTAAAACATGTGCATGGCATTGAGTGGCTGATTTGTATTAAAAAGAAGAAAGGCAGAGGGATGGAGGGATGAAAGGAGGTCAGAGAGGGGAGACCGAGGGAACTTTTTGGAGCCAGTAAGGCAAAAATCCTTGGGATCTCATGTCACTACACATACAGATGAGCGGGGCGCTGTCTTTGAATTTAGACATGACGTACTAGGTACCCTGACCCTATTCAAATTATACTATATTCTCCTCAGATTAAGTTTTCATTTTGTCTTTTTTGGACTATTATTGAACGGCAAGCAATTGGCTTTTCATTTGTATCATCACCAAAGCAACTTATTTCCTTTGTGTCCCATTCACAGCTGAGTAAAGGTCCCTGCCAATCTTGGGAGGAGCTGCTGCTCTTTGATGGCAGAGCGAGAGAAAGAGGCGTGGATTTGTGGCAATGTTTGCGGCAGGGGTCAAGGTGTGTGTCAGTGCGTGTGTGTGCATGAGTGTTATTAGCAACTCTGCATGTCATAGCAACAGATCTAAAGGTCACGGACCACCCCAACTGTGTGTTCACACACTTCATCATCGACCACACCGCTGATCAATAGTGGCTGGACTCATCATCCGGGGCAAAGGGTTTGGACGGCAACCAATACACGATGTTTCTGCTTTCTCTCTGTTATATACTCCTTCTTGGCTTGAACACACTGTTCTCAGCGGCCTATGGTTTCTGAATCCCAGTTGTGAAGACCAGACGTCCTTTCCCATGAGTGAAGAAGGCCTCCAGCAGAGCTGCTTCATCTCGTCCACATTCTCTTAGTCCTCCGATTGGCCAGAGTTGTAAAGCTGGGCCCTGGGAGTCACCCGCCTCGCTCTGATCCACTCAGCCCCGCTCTGCAGCAGAGGCTGTCCTGCCAGCTCCTTTATCCCAGCTACCGCACACCCAGGGCGGGCAAAGCCAGACTGACAGTCCCCCGCTGCCTCCAGAGCCTTCGTCTCATTTCCCCCTGTAGCCGCCCACCACCCCTCTCAGCTTTTCAATCTTCGAAGCAATTAGAAGGAGATCCCTTTCTTTTGTCGTCTATCCGTGGAAAGAAGAAAAGCGAGAGAATGAGGAAAAAAGGAGAAGGAGGGCCAAGTTGTTGGTGGTGGTGGAACTCAGGCCTAGCTAGGAGCCACTTGTGAAGCCCTGGGTATTAGGACTCACATGGTTTGTTTGGAAAGGCTTCTCCAGGGGCCAAAGTGGGATTACGTTGCAGATTGCAAGTTCCCATGGAAGGGGCCTATACCAGCGAGGGCTTTGGTGGGTGGGTTTCAGGTTGGGGGCCATAGAAGAGGTCTTTATGAGTTTGGGGTCTGTCTGAATGGAAAGGGCCAACTCCCAGCATGCTAGCCCTCCATATTAGATGGACACAGAGAGGCTATTGAAGTTACCCAGACATCCCCCTTTATTTCTTTCCTTTTCTCTCCCTCTCGCTCTACTCTTGAAGGCTTAACTGTTTGCCAGTCAAGAAAAGAGTAAAACACTGTTCTGGAGCTGAAATGAATCTTGTGTTCATTTTTGTGATGAAAATACCATCTGTGATTTTGAGCAGACATAATATGATATGACTGTTAGCCGCTTTGGTTAAGTTTCAACCTGCATTGTCTGACATCGAAGCCATGACTCGTACAACACAAGCAGATCACATTGAAATATCTCAGTTGAAATTGGCAGGGATTTATTATCTGCAAACATATTTTCATATAACTAGCTATTTCTCTTACAATGAGGCATGTTGTGTTTTGTATTTATGATTAATTAGGTACTTCGAATAAAGGCAATATTGGATCACAACATTTTTGTAAAAATAATCAGCCAGAATGACAAGAACAACAGACGGTCGTATGAAGAGTGAAAATAGGACGAGGAGGTCCTGAGGGACTCTGGGGAGGACTTTGAAGCAACATCATAATGTTATTTGTCTAATGTGTGATCTTATTCTGGAGAGCTCCTTTAAAAGTTTCAATAGCTAAAAGAGGGGCCTAACATGATAACTTTAATAGAAATAGAAAAACGTGATTCCTTAAGTCCGTGTTAAGTAATAAAGACAACAGGCTAGTGGTGACATTTTCCTTCCTGTGTAACATGGCACGTCCAACTTTAACTTCATATGCCTGTCTTTATTCATTTTCTGATTTAGTGGTTTATTTGGTCAATAATTCAATAAATAATAATACAAAATGTAATTATACATGAGCTTGTATGAACTGTATATGCAAAATCTCTCGGAAAGCATACACTCCTCTTTTATTCTCAAATGATAGGCTTGTAAGTAGATGTGTTGTTTGTTTATTTAATATCTTTTAACATATACATTTTGGTCTATCAATCGTTCAATCAACAGCACCTTTCATACTGGTTTACACTATTCAATGCACTTTCCAAGAAAATCATATGACAATACAACTATAAAGATGGTAGGTATACAAGATTAAAAGACGTTTCTTAATTTACTCTTTAGTAGCAGAGGGAGGGTCTGAATGTCTTCTGTGGAGGTACATATACCCTCTAGTGTTGAGCTACTGATACTACACATTGTTGCTGAACTACAGGGAAGTGTTTCTTAAAAATAGAGCTCAGTTGCCACACATACAAGTAAAACGATCTAACCCTCCTGTTGTCTTCGGGTCAAATCTGACCGATTTACTACTTTCATCATAACTTTTTTGTTTTACATTCGATTGCATTAAGGCTTTATGATATCCTTCACATTAGACATTTGAACATATACAATTGTTGATCACCGCCTTCATTGAATTTTGGATGATTTAGTCGACTTTGTAACACCCATGGTGTTCCCGGTCAAAAATGACCGCCATAAAGAAAAGGAATTAGTAACCATCCGGATCAGATAAAACACACACAAACACACACACACACATACTCTAGATGTGTTCCCCCCCCTTGTGTGCCCAATCCCCCCATGTGAATCACACCTGGCACACACAAACACACACACACACAGAACAATTTGACACATTTCCCGCTCTTATGTGCCAGTAGTCTGATACAATATTTACAGTTTGAAAGGGTGTTAAATGAAATCTGGTGATGATTAATGGTTTTTGTGTTAATGTATTTGCAGTTAAAACAGGACACCAAAGTAAGGTGGGGGAAACGAAGACAATAGGAGGGTTAAAACCTTTTAGGATGTAATGTGTAAATTGAAAGTTCAGAAAAATAGAATAAATAGATCTAGGGCCACGGGCTACAGTTTGCTTATCAAAAGCTGATTAAAACAGATTATCCAATAGACCGATATACACACTCTGGTTTTGCTTATGATCCACCGGCTTCTACATATTAAACATATATATTATTCATTTAAACCGTCATAAAAGCTTAAGAGAGCTTCAATAAAAACCAAACTAAATTAAGATGAGGACGTTTCACTTAATCTGACTCAATACTTTTGTGAGAAATGTTCTAGTTTAATATCATTGTGTGTGTGTGTGTGTGTGTGTGTGTGTGTGTGTGTGTGTGTGTGTGTGTGTGTGTGTGTGTGTGTGTGTGTGTGTGTGTGTGTGTGTGTGCCAGCCTGTCACTACTAGACCTTGAATTAAAGTAGCAACTTATGAATCAGCATCATCGCTCCCCAGATGTCTCCAACCCCATACCCTCCTCTCAATCTCTCATGTCACCTATTGAGCACAACCCCCCCCCCCCCCCCCCCCCCACAGTACTCCATCAGTCTCTGTCTGCAGACTCGCTCCCCTTCTACTCTCACCCCCACCCCCCTCCAGCCATATCCCTTTGAGCTGTGCCGCCGCAATGCATAAATACATAAATCTGGTGTCAGTGTTTGCGTTAGTGTGTGTGTGGTGGGGGGATGTCGACATATAGACGATGGGCCGGCAGCCCCACAGGCAGACCCCTTTCATGTGTCATCAGATCACAGACGCTCAGTGTTTACACACCAGACCCATCCAGACACACAACCAGACCCCCCGCCCCCTGCCCAGCCGTGTCCCCCAGAACCTGTCACCCTGGCAGGGGAAACTCGGGGACAAAGGCTGGGGGTAAACCTGGAGGTGGTGGTGCCAGACTGGCTCTCTGATCTGACCGACCGCCGCAGACCTTATGGGAGATACGGCCAGAGGTCGGAGGTCAAAGACGCCATAAAAAAGTCTGCTGACCTCCTCTAGTTTGGCACCATCACAGCTGCCCAAACACACACTTGATTTAATGTTGTATAATTACATTGATTTGAAAAGTTTAGTCTTTGAACCTTACATGGTTACTGAGTTCTATCTGACACGCCATCAATATTCCAGCGCCAGCGTGAGATTTCATGGGAATGAGTGTTTCACAAGACACTTTTATATGATTACCAGCTTCAGATTACAAACCTTTCGGAGCCTCACACAGCAAATTAGTGCTAATGGATGGACAACAGGAGAATGTGAGCACAATGAGGAGTTTTTGATATACCTTGTCATCAGTGCACTCATAAGTGATAAAAGAAGAATGCAAATCTCAAAAGAATGAAGATAACATCTCCAAAAAACACCTGAAATTAACTCAAAGGTGTGCCGTAACAACCATGAATCATTTTCTTCCTTTCCTGAAACACAAAGAGCAGAAAACAACAAAGCTAAAGGAAGCATTTTATCCTGCTGTGTTAAATTGGGTGTGACTACGAACGGTTCGGAGGCCCTGAAAAAGGATGGGAGAATACACCCACACACATTCACACGTACACACAAGGAAAACAAATTAACATCTAAAATGCTCCGGTTCGTTTCAACCATTCACTTCAAACCGTCATCAAGCCTCTAATGGGGGCCAAGTTCAAAGCTCCACTAGACTCCCGCTGCTTTGCTCAGATGGAGGAACAACACTTTGGGCTCCATCTCCCTCCCTGTGTTGTTTATCCTTTGCTTTGCTCCATTTCCACCCTGTCTTTCCTCCTTCCATCTCTCTATCATTGCTTACATCCTGATTTTTTTAATCCCCCTTTTCTTTGAGAAGACCCCTCACTTTCTTTAGCCTTTCCTTCAACTCTTGTTCCTCTTGTTGCCCTGTCTCCTGCTCTTATTTCATTTCAATATTTGATCCTACTGTACATTCGGTTCTCTCCAGCCCTTTTGTTCTCTCGCTCTCCCTCTTTTTATCGAATTTCAGCTTTTATCCCACATGCCAGTCTTTCAAAGTTGACAGACATTGATCCGAACGCAGCAGTATAGTGATGCCGTCCTGGTGCAAGTTTGTTCAGAAACCCTAGATCCAAACAGAGCCTAGAACAGCCCACTCTCCAAAGACTACCACTGGTCTGAGAGAGACAGTTGCTCAGCGCTGCCCTGCAGATATCTGCCGGGATCAAAAACCCTTTCCGTCTCCCCTTCTTTCTTTCCCTCTCCCCCCTTTTCTCTTTCGAAGATGGCACTTCCACAAATGTTTAACTCTGGCTATCTTCTCATTAAGAGGTCTTCAAAGCCTTCCATTGATGTAAAAGCATCCATTTGAATTTGTAATCACCCTTTGCTGTACGGCTGCTGCGCTCAGCGTAATTTCCCCCGGATTTTCTGATAGCCAGCTCAAAGAGCTAACAACCCGTTTTCTCCTCTCTGAGAAGCGGAGCAGAGAGAAAGAAAGGGACTTTATCAAACTTTTGGAAGCAAGGAGGAGCGTATTTGTGAAGCCAGTGGGTTTGTTTATATGCTGACAAAGAAAGTAAGAATATATAGAAATTCACTCCGCCGACAAGGCTCCCAAGAAGATAAGAGCGGTGAGAAAAACCCACTAGAGCTGGATAAGGTTTGTTTGAAGATTAAAGTTCTGTCGTCATCATAGAACTGTCCTTTTTCTTGAAAGGCCTAGAAATTGGTTTGTCTATAGGGAGTGCCTTTAACTGATATTTCCTTTAATGGTAAGTATTTTTTTCACCACCACCTTACAAACTTAAAGGTGTGCGAGGCTGTGAGAAACCCACATTGCCCACATTATAGACTTTAAAAGAATACCATGCTGCACATTCGATAGCGACCTGCATGCATATTTAACATCCTCTGTGTGTTGAGGATGATGGAGAGTCAAAGCTCCGTCACTCCATCAAGTCACCAAGAAGAAGAAACTGAATACTGAAAAATGGCTGAGAAAGAAGAAGAAATCCCTCAGATCCTTGAGGCAGAAGACCATACCTTTACATCTGGATTTCCTCACAGGAAGGAAGTGTTTGAAATCTAATACATAAACATTATTCCCTCGGCTCGCCAGTTTTCCCTTCTCCTGCGGAAAAAACGGGCGCTTCTTCTGAGCCCACTTTGGGGAACTTTTCAACAACACAGTCCTCCTTCAGTATGTTCAATAAAAGGGCTGACTGGGATTTGGCTCCTGCCATGTTTCATCAAACACTTGTCTTCAGCCGTCGCAGGCCCGTCTGTCAGTCAAACTGCTCCTCATAAATAGCACTTTCCTTAGGGTTTCACAGCCATATACTGAATTATTGCTTGTAAATGAAGTTAAAAGAATAAATTATTGAATTCTCAGGACTCAGAACTAAAGACAAATGGGAAATGTAGCGTACATTGTGCTAACGCTAATAGAACTCCACTAATATTACTGCTAAAATATAATCCTAATACAAAACTAATACTAAAGAAGGCCTACAAAATAAGTGCTGAGATTTCAGGACAACAAACATGAGCAGTTAGAGGACTAATTTAACATGCTGAAAGCTGAGGTGATGGACCTAACTAACTTGCTAGCATGTTCTGCCAGCTGACCTCACTAACAGTGAGAACGTTATCTATGAATTGTTTTTGTTTTTTTAAAATACCAATGGCTTTTTAATAAATATGTTGCCTCTTTTATACTTACAGTGATACCTAAAATATTTTAAATATAAATATTTATACTTAAACGCCAAATAAAATTGTAAATTGTAATTTGCATGTGTGTGCGTATGTGTGTGTGTGTTTGTGTGTCTAGCTGTGTGAAGTGAAATGATGGCAGACATGTCACCAGGACCATTGACTCCAACATAATTCCTTCCTGATGGCCTTTTCTTGAAGCGCAGATGGAGACTATAGGGCTCTTGACCTTTGACCCGCACCACTAAATCACATCAGTCGATGGCTGTGAGGGCCACAGGGCCCCGGAACTCTGGGACTCCACCAGGCAGATGGGCAGCTGTGTGGGTACACACACACACACCACACACACACACACACACACACACACACACCACACACACACACACACACACACACACACACACACACAAACACAAACACAACACCACTAAGTAAGGTTATTTTATATCTGTGTCTAAAGTATTCTCTGTCATCTGTGTCCTTTTACCCAGCCACATCACACACTCTCCAGCTCTCTCCTACACTTTGTTTTAAACTCTTATTCTCTTATTTTCTCTTCTCTCTCCCTGTGATGTGGCTTCTCTGTTTCTGCTGAATAAAACACAGACTAGGAGAAACAGAGGAGGAGGGAGAGGGACGAAGAGATGTGTAGACAGAAAGAGAGGTAGACAGTGAAAGAAACAGACGGAAGAGAAAAAAGCCAAGACTTATTATTTTGTATGCGGTAAAATCTGTTTATACCTCTTCTTTGCCTCCACACAGCCCACCATGATGTTCTTTGTTACAAAAATATGTTTGAACTATGTCAGATGAAGGCCAGTTACAGTAAGTCTCCCTTCTAGTATGTGTTCTGCTGTAATGCTTCTCTTACTGTGTGATCATCAGGACAATTTTCATTATTTCTCAGGAGTTTCAGCCCTGCTGTGAGGCGGTATCTGGAGGAGCCTCACATGGAGACAAACATACCTTTGAAACTCAACTTTGAACAACTGCTTTGCATGAGAAAAACAAGCGAGCAGAGTTGAAATGTGGGCTCCCTCACACCGACGTGCTGCTTGCCCATGCTGCGCTCCTGCGGAGGTCCTCCTCACTTTGTTGTCCTCACAGCAGGCACCTGCATTCCTGGCATAGCTGTCTCCAAAGTTTCAAGAGCAGCTCACTATCTCTCTGTCTGCCGGTCTCGTCTCTCTCTGCTAAGACCTCCATTGCCTTGTTGCCTAGAGACGAAAAGCGAGCGAGAATGGGGACAACGGCGAGAGGAAGAGGGGGGGCCATACCAGAGGAGGATGAAAGAGGAGAGATCAGAGGGGAGGACAGGCCGGCAGGGGAGTGATGAAGTTTGTTTGGGATACTTTGGATTTTTACGTCCATTGTGTGATGGCAATATCCTCTCCTTATTTCCTGGCCCCCAGCTTAAGGAACATTGTTTTTTTGCAGGTGCTGGTATACATTTCTCCACACATGAAAAAGCAATGCATGGTGCGGATGACTTTCAATTTATGTTGTGCCAAAGCGTTGACAGATCATTCTGATCAGTACTGTTTGTTTGTGTTTGGAGCTAAGATATCAGATCCTAAACATATGGTGTGGTGAGCATGAGGGTTCCTTATTGAACCTCAGAAAAAAAGAAATGCGTGGTTCAGATGACTTTCATCTTGACCCTTGAACATTGTTTTTGTAAATAAAATCACATAAAATATCTTTAAGTTAAGCTTGATTTATTTTTTCTGGTCAGCTGCTTTTCCCCAACATAAGTCTTGTAGAACACCCAATAATTTTCATTTAGCAATTATGATAATCATAAATCAAACATGTTCTCTTGCTGTGCAATGTTGTTTCATGGGGTATTCTGTGATTTGTTCGAAATAGCAGGACATAATGACAAAAAACCTAAAGTACACTATCACGTGGAATGCAATGGACAGTATAACATCAAAAAACTAAGCGTTCCTATGAAAGAAAGTTTACAAAGAGATATATAGTATGGCCTAGCACAGTGGTTCTCAAATGGGGGTACACGGACCCCTAGGGGTACGTTGGAGTACTGCAGGGGGTACGTGAGATTTTTGGAAATGTAACGAAGCAGTGTGGGTTTTATATTAACAGAGTTACACATATTTCAAAACGCGAAGTGTAATAACTGCAGTGGCCTTCCTGTCACTGAGAATAACAAAGATCCTCAGTGAAGCTCAAGCCCATGTTTCTCACTATATTGTAAGTACAACTTATTAAAAAGATCAGTTCAATGCAACTAATGTCGTCTTAGTGTTATTGCATGATGTTAAAATTGGTTTGCCATGAATTTAGTGATGGATTGTAAACATTTGAAATGTAGCATTTAAGTGTTTCTCAGTTACAAGGTTGTTGTTTTAATAAATCAGACACCGATGGTGTAGCACTGTGCTGTACCTCTTTATATAGGCATTTCTTCCCTAACAAATTGTTTTTGTGCTGATCAGGGGGTACATGGCTAAAAAAAAATTCAAAGGGGGTACATGATTGAAAAAAGTTTGAGAATCACTGGCTTAGCATATTCTTTTCTCTGAGGCAGCAAACTAAGAGTCATGATGTAAAACATACGCTCTCTGCTGGCACGCAGCAGTGGAAGGGAGTTGTTGTGAAAGCCTGTCATTTTGAAAACAAATCCATAACAAACTTCTAAAACTTATGTTCCATGGTTACAACACACACACACACACACACACACACACACACACACACACACACACACACACACACACACGCACTGTTTACCACCTCGCTCCATATGAACCCATGTGTGTATGCTAGTGTGTTTGTGTGAGAGGGAGAGACACGGATTTTCCTTTTGGAATCTCAACATTCCCATTTCCTCTGCGCCTCTCTTTGTGCAGTCATCCTGGCTTATTTATGTTTCCCTCCTATCCCAAACACGGCAACGCTCCCCGTGGCTCTGATCTTGCCTGCCACCCTGATGTGTGCACACACCGACCCCCGTGAACCCTCGTGCTATCTGGATCTCTATGTTTTTCTCTCTCTTCCTCATTAAACCTTAACCCTCTTCTGCCTCTTTGTTTTCCCTTTTGTGCTCTGAGAATTGCTTTTGGACCGTAAGGAGGTTTGGTTTAAATGTCCTGCGCCCTCCGTGACGTCACCAGCTGTTGTTCTCTGTCACAGCGGCTGAGGTTTGTCTTTGAAGCCAAAGGCGGCTCGTGAAGACGCATCTGATGGCTTTTGCCCTCTCTTTCATTCGCTTGCTTTCATCCCCCTGTGCAGCAACAGACATCAAGGGAGATTCCTAACAAGCATGTTATTTAGACAGTGATGTCATGGCAATGTGGATGTTGTGTTATGTCTGAGGCCGAGCAGCACCAGAAGGGATAAAACACAGGATTAAGAGTGGTTAAACCTGGCTTTAACATCCAAGTATATAATGAGAGCAGACGGTTATATCATAGACTCAGTTCAGCTTTTCTTGGCCAGTCCTTTGCCCTCACTTTCCCAGAGTGCTTCTCTGCAGTTAACATGACTAAGCTATGCCACTCTTTGGATAATGTCCTGATCATTGTCACATCCGCAGGTGAAGTTAAACCTCATGTGCTGCACTGACTGGAGTACGTTAAAGTAAACTGTCAAAGGCTCTGTGGTTTTTACATGGCAGCTGCCCATGTCCAGATCTGAGTCCTCGATAGAAGGTCAGCTGGATCAGCAGTGTGCCCACCCTGAATAAAGCCTCTTTGTTGGCTGCAGGTGTGTGTTTGTGCATATCAGTGGTACTTGGCAGAGGGAAAGGGAGCAAAGCGAGGAGGGTAAGAGAACACCTTGAGTCAGCATGTGCAGGTGAGGGGTCAACAGGGCAGCGATGGAACAAATGGAAATGGAAAGATGGACGCATATTGCAGATGTGCAAAGGATAAAGACAAGCGTGGAGGTTATAAGACGACATAGCGTTAGCAGTGTGATGCAACGTTCATATGGGAAGCTAAGCTAACGTTTCCAGTGGCTGATTATAAAGTCAATGCAAAGCCACAAATAGATCGAAAAAGGATAAATAACTACATAAAAAACGAACAAAGCTTGTTTAGATTGTGATGGTGCTGTGTTCCTTTCTAGAATGTGATTACAATATTTTCCGTTGAAAAATACATTTGTTATGGGTTAAGATGATTTTCCCTTTTGATTGTGATTGTGGTTTGTTCATTTCTAGATTTGTATACATTCCTTTTTCAGAATGTAAGATAAAATAAGATTATTAATCCCAATTTGGGAAACAAAAATGTTGTTGCAGCAGCATAAAACAAAACAAGGCACATAATAACAAATTAAATCAGTAGAAATAAACTATTCTAAAATAGAAACATCTCAAAATAGAAATATAAATAAGCCAGCATTAGAGAGTAAGAAAAAAATACAGACCGTGAAGTAAAAAAATCTATAAACTGTCTGTCTGACAAATACAAAAATGTTTGGGAATTTGTACCGTTTAGACTTTTGATTGTGATTCTCTAGAATGTGATTTCGATGTGTTACTCTCTACAATGTGATATGTTCTCCTTTAAAGGGGGATATATTACAATACTGTTGAGAACATTTGGGCCAAATAACTCTGTGTAAGTCACACCGAACTTGGTTGAAAAGTGCGCTGCTGAAACCTGGGCTGGTCTGTATAGAGGAGGAGGAGGTGGTGGTGGTGGTTATGGAGAAGAAGGCTAATTTGAGAAGATGAGAGGTGACAGTCATCCTATCTGGCCAAACAGGTCTGGCTTTGCTGAAGACATACCATCACACACACACACAGACACTAAAATACAAAGACATAAAGTGAAGGCACACACACACGGGTAATTAAAGTGTTGGGTGACAGAGTGTCGCTTCCTTTAGCATCTCAAAGTTGGAGCCGCCATCGGACACTCTCTCTTGTTATGCTTTTCTTTTTAAATCTATGTTTTCCGCAGCGTCTGGTTTGACTGACAGCCGGACTAAATGTTTCTCTGCCTGACTGATCAGCCCACTGACTGACAATCTTCCTGCCATTCCTTCTCTAAGCAACTGTCTCACCTCTTACAAGAATTAAAGCTGAGAGCAAAAGGTATGCTTCCTTGAAGGCTTACGAATTTGTAGATTTTTTAATGGTGGAGGTTGTGCCAAGCCCCTACCTGAGCCAAGCCCTGGAGCGGAGTGTATTCTCAGATTTCAGCCACCAGGAATGGGCAAAGATGAGACAAGAGGTAGATTCACTACAAAGAGTTGTGTGTATGTGCGCGCGTTTGTGTGAGTTCAGTTTGTAATCCAACCCTGCCAGATAGCTGGAGGGAGAAGGACATTCTCTGTTGTTGTTTCCCCCTCTCCTGCATTCCTGCCTCCCCTTGACGTGTGGCACCAGAAAAGGTGAAGGAGGAAGAGGAGGAGGTGGCGGGAGGAAGAGATGTAACAGGTTGTTTCATGCCAAACTTATCGCTTCTCTCCCACACACCAATCACGTTCATTTCCAGCAAGCACTCACTCTCATCACGACTGAGAAACACACAGATGCTTACACACACACTTGGTCTGCGCTGTCTCCTTTGAGCCACCTTACAACCACACTGCTCTGCTGTCAGGACTCAGCGAGAGTCTGTCCTGCTCTGAAGTGAGAGCAACACTCGATTTTTGCGTACAGTGGATGATGATGAGGCCACACAGAAGCTTTGTGCCAAGCGCTCAGGGCTGGGGAAGCCAAGAATATACGAAATAAAAGCAGAGTGTGACAGCGGGAAAATAAGGTATGCTCAGGTAGTGTTTGGAGTTGAGCCTACTGTGTGTGCAGCGGATTCAGAAGTTTGTTACAAAGAGCAAAGAAACTCTGCTCCTGAGGGAAGCTACATCACCCTGCCTGCACTGAATTCTAATATCAGCCACTTAAAGTATGTAAAAACACTACATAACACGGCAAACAGTATTCAAACTGTGTGCTGTGTAAAACCGTGCACATTTATGTGAGCTCAGTATTTAACCAGACCATAACCAGGAATTATACAAATAGAGGTAATTGATCCAAATAGTCAAAGTAAATCATGTAACTTATAACCAAAAGCAGGACTCACAGGCAGACAGGATGAGATACAAAATATTGTTTAATTTGTCAAAAGGCAAGCAAGGATTGAAACCTGGTAGACAGTCAGACCAGCCACACTTATACAGTAAGGGAAACAGGAGGTAGAACGAAGGCTTAATATCTAGGTGAATGCAGAGATGGGCCTGTATATTTACTGCCGGACTGTTGATGAGGGGAAGGGGTTAGGGCATATCAGGAGGTTGGTGCGATGCTCTGAAAGGAAGAGTAGTAGAAATGTTTCAGATCTGGCTGGCGTCCTTACAGATTCCACTGAGAGTTGAACTGGACACCAAAGACTTTATTAACCACATTATAATTGTTTGTTTAGTTTAAATGGTATTACAATTGTGTCCCAAGCCCACACAAACACGACTCTCTGTTGCAGAAATGTTTGCCATAACGGTGAGTTTGAAGGTCTTGCTGTTTTGAAGAATTAGCCAAATCGAAGAAGCTGATTCAGAAAATGTTCCATTGAATTCAACTTTTTTTTTTGTTTTCAAATGTGAAATCTAAGTAAGTGACTTGATGAATGTAACAAACACTGTAAGAAATCACAATTTGTAATTCGTCTGAAATTTGTCTTCATCCGTGTCCTCCTTGATGTTTGTTATTCATGCACACGAAGCAATAATGTGCAATAAAGCTTACATTTACATCACAATAAGGTCATTTTTCAGTTTTCAGCTAGATGTGGGGGTGAGCGTTGGCGGAGAGATCCGAGCAAGACGAGACTTTAGCATGTGACACACGCACACACACACACACACACACACACACACACACACACACACACACACACACCACACACACACACACGCACACACACAACACAAACCACACACACACACACACACACACACAGCACACACACACACACACACACAACACACACACACACACACACACATAACAGCTCTTGCCCAGCCTTCCATCAAGGGTTTAGGCAAGCTTTGTTAACATGATGTCAAACTTCAAAACAACCCCCATCTCAATCCTTTGCTCTCCTCCTCCTCCCCCTCCTCTCTCTCTCTCTCTCTCTCTCTCTCTCTCTCTCTCTCTCTTCTCTCTCTTCTCTCTCCTCTCTCTCTCTCTCTCTCTCTCTCTCTCTCTCTCACATGACACACACACACACACACACACACACACACACACACACACACACACACACACACACCCACACACACACACACACACACACACACACACACACACACACACTTCCTCTTTATCTTTTATCCTCATTGCTTTGCTGTCAGAAGAAAAAAGTGATCAGAAGCTTGCAAAAAGCGATCATGGCAAAGACTTCTTCCTTCTCATACTCATACACACACACACACACCACACACACACACACACACCACACACACACACAGACACACACATACCATGTATACATCACTTCAGGGGACATTTCATTGACTTACATGCATTTCCTGGAGACTTATCCTAACCTTAACCATAACCAACACATGCCTAACCCTAACCCTAACCCTTACCCTAACCCTTAACCCTTAACCCTTACCCTAACCCTAACCGTAAACCTAACCAAGTCTTCACCCTAAAATTAATGATTCCCCTCATGGGGACCTCCATTTTGTCCTCATAAGGGAGGCGAGTCCCCACACGTGACTGTGTAGACAGATGTAGGTCCCCACAAGTATAGTAATGCTAGGCCACATACACACACACACACACACACACATCTCTTGGCATATACACACTATATAAATGTATGTTGCAGTGATTAAGTCACACACATATTACAACTTGAGTAAATCCACAGCATGATGCCTATCTGAAGCCACTGGGGGAAAGGGAAGTGCGATACATGTGCACTTTTATGTTTGTTCATGTGTGTGTGTGTGTGTGTGTGTGTGTGTGTGTGTGTGTGTGTGTGTGTGTGTGTGTGTGTGTGTGTGTGTGTGTGCAGAACGCTCTTGTGTGCATCTCCTCTGTCAGCTAATTAAAGCAGAGCGTGTTGCAGGGGGTCAGCGGACCTGTGTGACGCGGCCCTGACATGATTGATTGTGACTGTCAGGGCTCTCAGCTGGGTGTCTCCCTGCATCGGGCCCCTAGTAAAGGATTACACAGGCCCTTGGTAACCTTGGCTGGCTCTTTGTTCCTGGGTCCCGCATCAAAGACCCGGCGGGAGACATTAGCATTTTTAATGAGCGGGCCGGGCCCCGTGCTGGCGCAGGATGCATGATCACTTTCATCAGAACGTCACACAGCGGAGACAGGGGGGTGGCACAAACGGAGGCTAGAAACGACATACATGCAGTAAATAAATATATACTTAAACTACATGTCACAACACACACAGTTCTCCCTTTACTGTGCACAATCAGCAGCAGCTTTCTTCCTCATCTTCAATGCACAATCTTACTCTCTTTTCCCTTTCTGAAAGAGGTTAACTAAGACATTAAGCTTCACATCTCTGTATGACTCAGTCCTCTCCCCCTCCTCTTTTCCTTGGAACAATGCTATTAAAGCCTCTTCTAGAAGACGTAAAAGCAGGATGGGGCCTTTTTGTTTTAAGAAAGTGCTCTAGTTCAATTAAACAGAGACCTCTGAGTGCCCTTCAGAGTATTTGCACTAAAAACACTGAACTTGAGATTGCCGGATCTGTGGTCACTTAATTCTTAAGCCAATTGTGCAGGAGCCATTTAAAACAAACACATGCTGGTCCCTTTGTTGGGCACACAGTTAGCAAGAATTAGGAGTTTTAGAAAAACGCAGCAGAAAAAAAGAACGCAGAGAAGGATGGAAGTTCTATATTGCTTTAACTGGATGATACATGTTGAAAAACTGAGCAGCAGACAGCAACATAACCCTGAAACATGTTCAACTTGGTGCCTAACGATATGTGTTAACTGGCTCATGACACCAACACATAAACCTCCAGGAAATAATGAATAAATGCAAACCTCCTACCTTCTTTCTGGATGAATATTGACAAAGTAGCAACGGGGGCAAACATATGCCATTTGTGCCGTGTGACAAGCACATTAAATCTTCATGACAAGAAGCTTCTTTATTGGCAGCTGTAGTTTTAACACGACGCCAAGAAGAGCCAGAGGACAAAACAATGGAGGAAAATAAGAAGTAATAAGAAGTAAAGAGAGAATCATCAACAAAAGCCAAAAACTGATAATAACGAGAGCAGCTGCAAAGCAACAGGAAGAAGAATATGATTACGGGGACTAGTAGATCAAATTCAAATCCAGTTAGGTAACATCATCAGTCTATCACTCTTTGATGTTTCGTTTTCTCTCTCTGTGGTGTGCTATCATCACAGACTCCTTGCGGGCACATGACAGCTTGGAATAAACCCTAAACTGCAGAAACAGTTGCTCCATTGCCTGAGATGCAAATTTGGCACAATAGCAAAGATAGCGGCTAAATCTCTGCCCGTGAATAGCCCGGCGAGAGACTTCCAAGATTTAATATCCTTTTAGAAGTCTACTATCTCAGCCTGGCAACTTGCATCTCCACAAAACACTGAATCCCAAACACACTTTAAAGCAAATCCTGGCATCTGGCATTTTTAAATAAGTAAACCTTATCAACAGCTCGACACAGTAAAACAAAGAAGGCTGTTGATATGTCTTTATGAGCTGTTTTCTTTTGGTACATCTTCCACACACATACACCTCTCCCGGTTTTTCCTTTGAGGATGACGTTAAGATAGGACATTGTTTGATGTCACTCATCAAAGCCGAGATCGGGGTGTGACAGGAGCGTCTCCTGATGTGTCCCTCGCCATCCCGCTGTCAGCAGAGCGGACACACAGTCAGGAGCCGGGAGGTGACCACTGGAAACTTTTTATTTGATCAACTGATAGGCACATACAGCCGCTCTCTTCAGCTCAGTTCAAAACAGAAATGAAGGATACAACTTGGCGGGATGTATATGCAGAGAAAGGTTCCCTGATGGGCTCTGCTCTGTGGGTGGAACATGAAGGTGCAAAGGACATGAAAGTGTGTCAAAGTTGTGTGTATATAGTGGTCTTTTCACAACATCTGCACCAGTCTGCATTATCTCCTGAGAGAAGATAGAGAGAGAGATGAAATGAGAACAGACATAGTGCAGGAGAAGAGAGAAGGCTCTCCGCAGTATCCTGCCTTTTGGACTTTAAAGAGCAGGAAAGAGACTGCTCAGCCTTTCTCGCCTGCTAGCTTCAACAGATAAGAAGAGACGCACCAAAAGGAACATTGGGGACAGAAAGAGAGAAAATAATAAACTGACAAGTCTGCGCAAGACGATAACAGGTGTACTAAAAAAAGACCCATTAATCTGTCAAGAAATCTGTGATTGTAATTACCAGCATGTTTGTGTTCAATGTAAGAAATCAAATAGGCTGCTTAGAGAATTCCTGAACGTTTTAAGAAGATAAAGAGTTGATATGCTTGTGTGAAGCAGGGCAGGCTTTAGGACTTTGCTACATTGTTATTGACTAGTCGCCAGCACGAGGATTCTTCAGTGTTCGGTTGTAGTAACTCTCTGGCATTGGTTGTTTATTTTTTCCGATAAGTAGTTTCATTCCAAGAAAGTGTTTTTGATAACCAAAATTAGCATCCAAAATGAAAACATTGGTGTCAGAGCGTGAATTATAGATGCACCTTGCAGAACAAGCTAGCTAGCCTAGCCTAGCTTGCTACTCTCCAGATACATTGTCTCTTCTAAATATTGACACTTCTGGCTCCAAAAAAACATGAATCCTCAGGGGAACATGATTGTCTGTACCAAATGATATGGCAATACATTTATTAACTATGGTGACATTTCACAAAAAAACTGAAAACAGTTGGCCGCTTTATGTTAGTTAAGTTCTAGCCAATTCCATCTTCATATTTCATGGCTATAGTTTAGTCCTTACCAAAGGGATGGAGCTTCCAACCAACAGACAAAACAGCCTGTCCTCCTACAAAAAACGACCATATAGGCCGATTGTTCAAGCCCTTATTACGACCCAGAGACACGTTTTAAAGTATAGGCCTATGTTGTTTCTTACACGACCACTGGAGGTGCTCTAGTGGTCGTGTAAGAAACAACATGCTCCCGTTGATTGCAAACGCTCCGGAAGGACGTTTATTCACAAATAACCCTCTCTGGAAAATCCTAAATTGTGGAATAGTGTTTGGCCATTAAAATGCTTTTTGATTCGATTTCTGGCGAGAAGTGTATATTGTACTCTATAGAATCCACGTCCAGTCGATGTGTGGATCTATAGTTTGATAGATTACGAAGATGATTTGAAGTCTCGCCAGGATAACGTGTATGTAAGTGTATGTGTATATCCATGTAAAGTTAGCGTGGGTGAAAACAGTTTTTCCGGTCTCGAAGTTTTCATAATAAAACCGGATATATTCCCCTGACTGTCAAATGATTACACAGTGATATCTGCATTACTCATCCACTAAAAAACATCAGTTTATCCTTGTTAATTATACAATATTGATTGGTTTAAATTGTGTACAATGCTTTTGTGTTTTTAACCTTCGATTCAGAGAAACAAATAGTTTTTTCGGAGTTTAGACACTACACTACCCAGAATCCCCAGCTATCGTTTGGGACTACAACATCCGCCTTGCTTTACAAACCCTGTGATTAGTCATCAAGCTCTGTGATTAGATGTTTGAGTGGCAGTGCGACAAGGTTACGCTGAGCGTCAAAGAGCTCTATGAAATGGAATGGAACCACGGCAGACTTTGCAAAACTGGAATTGGACGGGTCCAGCCCCCGTCTCTTTATAAGACGTTTTCGAATATCCCACAATTAGAAGTTGCCAGTATTAAACTGTGTACACCCTGGAGGTTTAGGGGATACGAAACACAGTGGTGTTATCACATTTAAAACATATAATTAATAAATGGGTGAATTAATATACCCACATGACACCTAAGGTCAGAAGAGCTTTATTTAACAGCTGGTCTTATGTCTGTGACCCCTGTTGTTCATTGATAATCCTGAAACATGCACTTGTCAAGGTTCAGAGGCATATTTTGCAAATATGGCAGTAGCCATCGATCATCTTAAGATAAGATAAGATATACTTTATTGATCCCAAGTTGGGAAATGTTTTTGTTACAGCAGCATACTACTTTGTTCTACTCCACTACAATTCAGAGGTTAACCTGGTATTTTTACTCGACTGCATTTATTTTAGTTACTTTGCAGATTCTGATTAATGATGTGAAATATAAACAAGCCTTAAATCAGACTTTAGTTACACCTGAGTCAAATTCAGGGAAGGTGATTGTCAAGTGCCAAAATAAACTATGCAATATATTGGACGTTAAGTACTTTGTCAGACTTCATATTTATCTGTGGATAACCCCAACATTTTTTTCTTATTCAAAAGAAGACCTTAACTTAAAGTGTTCTTTAATGTTTAAATAAAGCCTTATTAGTTTGTCTGCTTTGCACATCCTCCTGTTAATATCTTTGGACGTCCTGCACTAAACTGTTTTATTGTAGAGATCACTACGGTATCTTCTTGATATTTTCTATTCTATATTTCTATCATGCCTTCTACTTTCCCCCAATTTTGTATGTAGGCTACTCTTAATATTTAAATGTTTTCATCAAATAAAACGTATTCAACAACAATATTCAATAACGTGCTTTAACCACTAGGCGGTGCGGGTTAAAAAACCAGTGGTGTAGTTAATAAAACATAATAATATCAAACATAATGTGGCTATTAACTTTATTGTGAAATTAAAACAGAACGGTAAAGGAAAATACAGTTTCAGTCTCTCGATTTGAAGCTTATGCATTGTACCATGAACCTGTATAGACCTGTAACAGTCAACTGCATGAGGAGTTGGAAAGGTAGTTCAGTAAATATCTTTAAAAACTACAAAAAAATCCCTTTCTATCAGCTGTGCACCGTTGTAGTGTAAATATAACCTATTTACCAATTGGATCAAATATAAAAGTCAGCCGAATTAGTGTTGATACTGCAAGGAGACATATTGTGTGAAAAGAAATGGAAGATGTTGTTTAATTGCTAATATATTTATGATCCACATCACGTTTTCAGTTTTGGCGGCATTTCTTACAGTTTGTCAAAAGGTCTTCTGATCAGGGCTCTATAAATAAATATCTACGGCAGATATGTAATATTTAATTCAGACGAACCGTGTATTACAATGCCGTTATGTGATGACTTCCAAAGAGAAAAGCAAGAACACTCGGAATAAAGTATTATTTAAAAAAAAAAAATCCGATTTCATATCGCAAAAACACCATATCCCGACATGCATTGCGGCTAAAACAATCAATGTTTTAGCCTATCAAAACCTCTGAAAAAAGAAAGGTGTCTCTCAGAATTGAAAGAGAAAAACCTATGGGAAAAACACAAAAGCATTTTACACAATTTAAACCAATAAATGTCGTATAATTAACAAGGATAAACTGATGTTTTTTATTGATGAGTACTGCAGATATCACTGTTAAATCATTTGATCATTGGTTTTACATTACATTACATTACATTGCATTTAGCTGATGCTTTTATCCAAAGCGACTTACAATAAGTACATTCAACCAGGAAGACACAACCTTGAAGAAAACAGAATCATATACAGTAAGTACATCAGGTTTCATAGAGTCAAACATTTCAAGTGCTACTCAACTGGCTATAGATAAGCCAGTCCTTTATTAGTATATAGTGCTCTGTTAGCAGTTCTTTGTTAGTAATTCTATCGCTCGAAGTGGAGTCGAAATAGATGAGTTTTCAGTCTGCGCCGGAAGATGTGCAGGCTTTCTGCTGTCCTGATGTCAATGGGGAGCTCATTCCACCATTTTGGAGCCAGGATAGCAAACCCACGTGTTTTTGCTGATGGGAACTTGGGTCCCCCTCGCAGCGAGGGTGCAGCGAGTCGTTTGGCTGATGCAGAGCGTAGTGCACGCGCTGGGGTGTACAGTTTAACCATGTCCTGGATGTAGGAAGGGCCAGATCCATTCGCAGCATGGTATGCAAGTACCAGTGTCTTGAAGTGGATTCTAGCAGTTACCGGAAGCCAGTGAAGGGAGCGGAGGAGCGGCGTGGTGAGGGAACATTTTGGAAGGTTGAAGACCAGACGAGCCGCTGCATTCTGGATGAGCTGCAGAGGTCGGATGGCACATGCAGGTAGACCAGCCAGGAGGGAGTTGCAGTAGTCTAGGCGTGAGATGACGAGAGCCTGGACCAGAACCTGCGTCGCTTTCTGGGTCAGCTGGGGACGTATTCTTCCTGATGTTGTAAAGCGTGTATCTGCAGCAACGGGTTGTAGCAGCGATGTTTGCAGTGAAGGACAGTTTGTTATCTAGGATCACACCTAGATTCCTTGCAGTCTGAGTCGGGGAAACAACAGAGGTGCCGATGTTGATTGTCAGGTCAAGAGTGGGACAATCTTTTCCCGGAAGGAAAAGCAGTTCAGTCTTGTCAAGGTTGAGCTTGAGGTGATGAGCAGACATCCTCTGAGAGATGTCAGCTAGACAAGCAGAGATGCGTGCGACGACCTGGGTCTCTGAGCGGGGAAAGGACAGAATTAATTGGGTGTCGTCAGCGTAGCAGTGGTATGAAAAACCATGCGGGCTAATGACTGATCCGAGCGAGTTTGTGTACAGGGAGAAGAGGAGGGGACCAAGAACAGAGCCCTGAGGGACCCCTGTAGTTAATTGACAAGGGTCAGACTCGGACCCTCTCCAAGTTACCCTGTAGGTACGGTCTTTGAGGTATGAGGTGAGGAGGGAAAGTGCAGAGCCTGAAACTCCAAGTTTTTGGAGAGTGCGAAGGAGGATCTGATGGTTCACCGTGTCGAATGCAGCAGACAGGTCCAGAAGGATGATGACAGAGGAGAGGGATGCTGCTTTGGCAGTGTGCAGTTCCTCAGAGACAGCAATGAGAGCAGTTTCTGTGGAGTGACCTGCCTTGAAACCAGACTGGTGCGGATCCAGAAGGTTGTTCTGATTGAGATATTAGGAGAGTTGTTTAAAGACAGCGCGTTCAAGTGATTTAGACAGGAACGTCGTGAAAACGTCGAGACCGGAAATACTGTTTTCAACCCGTAACTTTACATGGAAGCTGCTGCATACCTCAAATCATCTTCGTAATATCTATCAAACTATGGATCCTACATATCGACTGGACGTGGATTCTAAAAGTACAATATACACTTCTCGCTAGAAATCTAATCAAAAAGCGTTTTAATGGCCAAACTATCCTACAATTTAGGATTTTACAGAGAGGGTTATTTGTGAATAAACAACCATCTGTAACGTTAGCATTCAACGGGAGCACTTGGGGGGTGAAAACTTCAAAACGTAATTATAGGACGTATTAAGCGCTTGAACAAACAACATATTTGGTCGTAATAAGGGCCCGAACAATCGGCCCATTTGGTCGTATGAGTTGGAGGACTTGTTGAGACAAAACCATCGGAGAGCCCTGCTACCCACATGGCATAAAAGTTGATATGGCTTGCACAAATATGACTTTCTTCAATTTTTTTGAAAAAGTGTTTACTCCATTTCAAACATTAGACTAACGGTCTTTCTAAAAGGGAGAAAGTTGAGCTGAGCAAAATCGTGTTCAGACCAGTCGTATGTTTTGCCACATCAAAGGCAAATCCCTGCTTTAATAAATGCAGTTAATGTGGCTGGTGTGATGGTTTTTAATGGCAGCAGTGATAGGCGGCAGGCAGAGCAAGGGCTACTTTAGCCAGTTGAGCTAAACTGGTGAAACGACTGCTGAGTCTACAGCTGCAGTTCAAAGCCTATCAGCGTTTGAATCTTAACAAGAAGAAGAAAAAAAGGCCTCTGTGCATAGGGAGAGAGGGCAGAGCCTGGCTTAGATCTTCAACCTTTGTGCGCACACACACACACACACACACACACACACACACACACACACACACACACACACACACACACACACACACACACACACCCACACACA